>NW_027507787.1:199801301-200117536 GCF_037356315.1 Lithobates pipiens
CGTTCGTTACGATGAATTTAAAGGCAAAAATATACCTCAATATGACAGTCGATGCTGATGGAAGTTTGGTTTTTATTCAAAATACGATATTCCGTTGAAGAATTTACTATCCGAAATATGAATTTTCATTAGATGAGAAAGAGAGAAGCGGATTGTCTGCCATGCACCGCTGGTCCAGTTTTCGCCTGCTCCTCCTGGGGCTGCTTATTATGAGGGCTCCCACCATCCCTGTGCTATGTTGACTTCCTCCTGGGGCTGCTTATTATGAGGGGCTCCCACCATCCCTGTGCTGACTTCCTCCTGGGGCTGTACCTCTGCTGTGCTCATTATGAGGGGTTTTCACCATTCCTGTGCTGTACTGACATACTGAGCACAGCAGGGGTACAGCCCCAGGAGGAAGTCAGCATAGCACAGGGATGGTGGGAGCCCCTCATAATGAAGAAAAAATAATAATGTAGAAGAATACGTATAAGCCTAAACTGAGCGAAAAAACATTTTTTTATATATATTTTGAGGGATATTTATTATAACAAAAAAATGCATTTTTTAAAAAAAATTGTCGCTCTATTTTTGTTTATGTCGCAAAAATTTTTATGTCGCAAAAAATAAAGACCGCATGGGTGATCAAATACCACCAAAAAGCTCTATTTGTGGGGGAAAAAAAGGATGTCAATTTTGTTTGGGAGCCACGTCACACGACCGCGCAATGTCAGTTAAAGCGACGCAGTGCCGAATCGCAAAAAGTCGTCTGGTCTTTGACCAGCAAAATGGTCCGGGGCTGAAGTTATATATATATATTTATATATATATATATAATATATATATATATATATATATATAATTTTTATTTTTTTTTACACATAAGCTCAATGACCTAATCGAGGGGTGCCCAACTGCTGGCCCTCTGATGTGGCCCGCCATGTCTTGCTCTGAGATGGCGGGTCAGCATGCCCAGATTGCGGGTTCCCGACCCGCCATCTCCGAGCATCAGCGTAAAGAACGGAGCTGTCGCTAGAGGAAGCAGAGCCGATGCTTTCTGTATAGCGCCAGCTCCTTCACAGGCGGAGTGATACCAAATGTACTCCCGCCTGTGACAGGAAGCATCCGCTCTGCTCTCTAAAGCAGCCGCATGCTTCTGTTTTCTGCCACACTAATGCATAGGAAGACGTTACCTATAACGAAACAGCGTAGGGAGGAGCAGCGACTGTACGCCGTCACCGCGATCTACGCTGGACCCGGAAGCGACGGGCAGCGTTACTAACCCGGCCGGCGAATTTGTTTGTTTTACAAAGCAAAGTTTTTTCTACTTGATGTAAGTGCAATCTTTTTTATTATATTAAATTTCGTGACTATATCACACTATGGCGATTCCTTTCGTTATTATATGTGCTGGGCAATGAGCGGTGTGGCCGTAGGATTTTTCTAACCATTGGAATAAGCGGTGTGGCCGTAGGATTCTTCTAACCACTTGAACCAAGCGCTTAAAGAGGATACACCCTCCATGCAGTCCTGACTCAGAGGAAGCGTTTTTGATTTGGCGATATCTGGTCTCTGAGATGGGATCAGTATAGCTGATAAGCGGCAGTAGTGTTGGTGGTGGAAGTCCTCTTTTTTCCTGCAAACTCTGATGACACTTTTCCTATATCGGTGTGGTGTGTTTAAAACACGTTGGAGATTACAAGCAAAAAATTTTTTGTTGATGGGATGATGGACTAATATTTGAACATTAGTATATGCACTTTGTTAATATTTTTGATTTCATGCTTTATTTATTCACTTATTTGCTTCACATAGCATTTATCGGATCAGTATAGCGCAGCTTATTTGGGAATAATTATTTGAATTGTGGGTATCTCACGGTTAAAGCTGCTGCTGCGTTTATAATTCACAATTTTTTTATTTTTTTTTTATTGTTTCATTACTTCACATTAAATTTACATAGGAACAGCTCTGTATTTTTTAGGTTTTTATTTTACTAATGCATAGGAACCCGCAATTTGGACGCCAGTACCAGAGCCAACCAGCAGTAACTGCCACCAGTAAGACCCCTTCCACACCACACTGCCCTTTGCGTCGGCGGTAAAACACCGCTATTTTTAGCGCCGTTTTACCGCCAGATTTCGGCAGCTAGCGGGGCGAAAGGGGCCTTTACCCCCGCTAGTGGCCGCGAAAGGGTTAAAACCGCCGGCAATACGCCGCAATAGACAAACGCACCGCTCCAAAGAAGCTGCTGGCAGGACTTTTTTCTGACGTCCTGTCAGCGCACCGCTGTAGTTGCTTTCACACTACACACAATGGTGCAGCTTCTTTAGGGCGGATTGCAGGCGCTATTTCCAACGCTATAGCGCCTGCAAAACGCCCTGGTGTGAAAGGGGTGTTACAGCCAGCAGTACAAGTACCAGTCAGTATTATCCATCAGCAGTACAAGTAAATGAATTTTGTTGCTGAGATTATTATTATTTTTTTTTTATTATTGAGAAGCTGTACAGAAAAAAAGTAGCCGCTGGACACACATACACTGCATATATAACAAGAGATATAGATATATCTATATAGATATATACACACATAACAAGATACATATATAACAAGCTATATATCTCTTGTTCTCTAGATATATCTGCACAGAAGCAAATGATTTAATTTACAATTAGTATATTTATAAGCCTCCTTCCTTTGGTTCCTTGTTTTTTGTTGTTGTCATAAATGCAGTATATTTCCTGGTTCCTGGGGGGAGGAGGGGTGGAGAGGTTTGCATAGCTAAGGGGTGGCAACTTCCTCTGGCACTGCCGTTGCTATGGAAACCTGACCTGAAACCTATTTCACTGCTTGTGTAGCACTGAGCATGTGTGAGATTTGCAAGGCTGAGATCCAGGAAGAAATACAGTCTGGCTTCAGATGCCCAAACCTAAGATGGCCACGGTCCTCCTGCAAATTTATAAAGTTTACAAAATGCTGTAATAACCTAACAAAACTGACCTTTATTTTACAGACTAACTTTACTAGAATGCATTAAGTTTGTGTATGATAGGTTATTTTTATTTAAAAAGTCAAATTTTGGCCGGAACACCACTTTAACTATATTGATGGAAGAGCACAATTTATGTGATGTAAACTAAACTACTACTACTCAGAAAAGGTAGCATTATAAAAACCAAATCATTTTCTCACCTGAGACAGAAAGCTGTGGTGATGTGTAACCCCATGATAGATTAGGCTGATTTCAGCAGCAAGGACTTTTGCCGCATACACACGTCGGATTGTATGACTACTTAGTCCGTCATACAATCCGGCGGACAATCCGGCGGACTTTCTACCGAGCGGACTTGGCCACACACGGATACACAAAAAGTCAGACGAAAGCTTGCGCGATGACGTACAGCACGTACGACGGGACTAGAAATAGGAAGTCCAAGACACAGCACAGCACCCTTTGGGCTCCTTCTGCTGACTTTGCGTTTAGTGGAAGTTTGGTTAGAGACAATTCGCGCTTTTCAGACTTCAGCTTAATTCGTCCGTTATTTTTTTTATTATTTATTCTCGAATTGGAATATTAATCATAAGATGAGGATGAATAAAGACATTTGTGATAACTCTGTGTGAATATAAGCAGCAAGCAACTTCACTTTTCTCGCATTATGAAGAAGAAAAGAATGTGCTATATTAAAAGATCACAAAATTAGCAGCATGACGAATATGCTAGCTTCAATACGAACACTAGTTTTACAAGACAGAGCGCTTCCACCCTGTAAATCCTTTCTGGGCATGCGCCATTCTTAGTCCGTCGGACTAGCATACTGACGAACGTATTGTCCGCTGAAACAAAGTAGGACGGGAAGATTGGTGGTGCAAACCGACCTTCTTAGTACTCCGGACTTCACGCTGAAAAAGTCAGCTGAAGCCCACACGCGATCGGATTGTCCCTTGAAATGCGTTTCAACGGACTAAGTACGTCATACAATTCGATCGTGTGTACGCGGCATTTGTCTTCTTCCTCTGTGGTGACTTTGACCAAAAAAACTTTTGCAGAGTATCTGATGTTTTCTGAGCATGCATAGCTTGCTTGTGATGGTCTGAATTTTGGTGAGTTTAACACCTTTTAAGGCCATCATATGTCACCTTGAATGTAACACGACACACTCTGCATCTTCCCAATGTATCATCACCTTTTTTCCCTTACAAGCAGCTTTTAAAATCAGCATTTTCAAGCCACTCATCCCGAAATTTGCAAAGCTGCCTGGCTTTTTTACTAGTGCAGGGCTGCTGTTCATCCTCTGAAGACATTATATGACTACTATTGATACAATATATGAAACATTTTTAAATGCTTAATCATCGGATAGAGTGTAACCAGGGCCGGGACAAGGGGTGGGCAGGAGGGACGGCTGCCCCTGGCGCAATGGTTTATTGCAGGGGTAGGGGGCACCCTGACCCTAACCCTAAGGGAAAGGGGGGCGCAGTTTGGCATCTTTGCCCCGGGCGCTGGGTGACCTTGTCCCGGCACTGAGTGTAACCATTAACAGTCTGTGGCAGATTTGTAGAATCCACTTGAGCTAGCTGAGCCAAATGAGATGTGGGGTTGATGGCTTTATATACATACATACATACGTATACTGCATATTCATGATGCCAATCTCCCAAATCCCGTTCCACCACATTCCAAAGGTGCTCTATTTAATTGAGATATGGTGAGCGTAAAGACCATTGGAGTACAGTGACCTCATTGTCCAGTGATGAGATGATTGGAGCTTTATGACATGGTGCATTATCCTGCTGGAAGGAGCCATCAGAAGATGGGGACACTGTAGTCATAAAGGGATGGACATGGTCAGCAGCAATACTCAGGTAGGCTGTGGTGTATAAACGATGCTCAATTGGTACTAAGGGGCTCAAAGTGTGCCAAGAAAATATCCCCCCACACCATTACACCACCACTAGCCTGAACTATTGATACAGGGCGAGATGGATCCATGCTTTCATGTTTACGCCAAATTCTGACCCTACCATCAAAATGTTTGAACTTCAGAAAGTCGTCTTCACCACATCTAGATGCCTAAATGCATTGAGTTGCTGCCATGTGATTGGCTAATTAGCAATTTGTGTTACTAAGCATTTGAACATATGCACCTAATAAAGTGTTTAGTGAGTGTGGGGGAAAAAAAGTTTGCCTACCTATACACAAGCAGCTAATGTAACCTGGAGCCCTGGTTCACACTGATGCAGGGTGGGTGGGATTTGCAGTGATTCCTGTGCGTTTTCTGCACCGCAAGTGTACATCCTTCCCCCCCCCCCCCATCTACTTTGGAATCTTTACTTTCCTGTCTTCCCTCTTTACTTTTCTTTCTTTCTTTCTTTCTTTCTTTCTTTCTTTCTTTCTTTCTTTCTTTCTTTCTTTCTTTCTTTCTTTCTTTCTTTCTTTCTTTCTTTCTTTCTTTCTTTCTTTCTTTCTTTCTTTCTTTCTTTCTTTCTTTCTTTCTTTCTTTCTTTCTTTCTTTCTTTCTTTCTTTCTTTCTTTCTTTCTTTCTTTCTTTCTTTCTTTCTTTCTTTCTTTCTTTCTTTCCTTCCTTCTCTAGAGCTGTTTGTTCCTAGGAACACATAAAATGCAGGGACTGGGCGGTTCAGACTGTATAGTTTGTTACCCAACAAAATGAGATGAAGGCGTTTTGTGGTCAACAGATATTTTACTGTAATGTTACATGTGTCATTGCTATTTCATTTATTTGACCCAATTGTTGGGAATACTGCACATTACTACTGAATGTGACATTGACCATGACCATGACTGTTTCATGTCCTTGATGTAATTGAGCTTTGCCTTCCATGAGTTCTAAAATAATAAAAATGTTATATTTAAAAAAAAAAGTAGTGAGTGTACAGCTTGTATAACAGTGTAAATGTGCTGTCCCCTCAAAATAACTCAACACACAGCCATTAATGTCTAAACTGTTAGCAACAAAAGTGAGTACACCCCTAAGTGAAAATTTCCAAATTGGGCCCATTTTGTGTGTCCACCATTATTTTACAGCACTGCCTCTTCCAATCCTCCATGATGACATCATGGATATGGTGAATGTTAGAGACCTTGCGCTCCTCCAACTTCTGTTTGAGGATGCCCCACAGATTTTTAATAGGGTTTAGGTCTGGAGACAAGCTTAGCCAGTCCATCATCTTTTTTTTTTAATCTCTTTATTTTTTTTCCAAAATCCATTATACAAAACAACTTGTAATAAAATCTTAAATTTATCATCGTCATCAACCAAGCAAGTGAGCAACATTTTACACATTTTCCTTTTATCCCCTCCCACCCCCCCCCCCCCCTTCCCGTATTACTTTTCATTAAACTCTATATCTACTATTTTTACCCTCGCTATTTAGGTATTATTTGGGGATTTTCTTTTGCAACCACAGGTTCCACATTTTAGTGAACTTGCCATAGTTTCCGTGTTTGGTTAGAACTGCTTTTTCTGTCCATACTGCCTCGTTCATAGCTTTCTCCCAGTCTGTTGGGGTTGGAGGGGTTGGTGATTGCCACTTTTGTGCAACTAATTTTCTTGCCTGATACAGGCCTCTTATTACCATGCTGGACCAGTCCCTTTTCAGATGAGGCCCAATACACATGTTCTGGGTTCCAAATCAATATTCACCCTAAATGTTATGTTAATTATTTTCACGATCTCAGTCCAATATTGATGCAACTTTTGGCATCTCCAAAACATGTGTATCTTCTCTGGAGAAGGGGGATCTCGCATTGTTGCAAGGAGCTGTTGTTAAACTGTTTACTCAGAGCATGTCTTATCTGTAAATAGCTATAAAACACCTTATTTGGTATGCCATATTCTCGTCTTAAATCTGTAAATGCTTTTAGGGTACTCCCCATATAAAATTGAATTACTTGACGTACTCCATGTTTTTCCCACTCCTTATTCTTTTCTACATTGAGGAGTTCTTGCAGGTTTTTATTGTTCCATATAGGAGCAGAATAGCCAAGGTTGAAAATGTCCTCCTTCCTCCTTCTGCAGGTATTTAAAATTTACACAGAGGGACACAGATGCAAAAGACCACTTTTTTTGCCTGCATAATTTGCATAGCCCCTTATAGCTTTAATAATGTCCTGCTCAGAGTCCTCTGCCGCCTGTCCCCTTTACCCTCAGCTTCTTTAGCAAGGCAGTGGTTGTCTTGGAGGTGTGTTTGGGGTTGTTATCATGTTGGAATACTACCCTGCGGCCCAGTCTCCAAAGAGAGGGGATCGTGCTCAGTATGTCACAGTATATGTTGGCATTTATGGTTCCCTCAATGTACTGTAGCTCCCCAGTGCCGGCAGCACTCATGCTGCCCCAGACCATGACACTCCCATCACCATGCTTGACACTGTAGGCAAGACACACTTGTCTTTTTGTACTTCTCACCTGGTTGCCGCCACACATGCTTGACACCATCTGAATCAAATAAGTTTATCTTGGTCTCATCAGACCATGGGACATGGTTCCAATGATCCATGTCCTTAGTCTGCTTGTCTTCAGCAAAATGTTTGCAGGCTCTCTTGTTCATCATCTTTAGAAGAGGCTTATTTCTGGGACGACAACCATACAGAGCAATTTGATGCAGTGTGCAGTGTATGGTTTGAGCCCTGATAGGCTGACCTGTCCCTCCCCCCCCCCCCCCCCCCTCACACTCATTCAACCTCTGCAGCAATGCTGGCAGCACTCATATGTTGATTTTCCAAAGGCAACCTCTGGATATGATGCTGAACGCGTGCACTCAACTTCTTTGGTTGACCTTGGCGAGGCTTTTTCTGAGTGGAACCTATCCTGTTAAACTGCTGTATGGTCTTGGCCACCATGCTGCAGCTCAGTTTCAGGATCTTGGCAATCTTCTTATAGCCTAGGCCAGTGATGGCGAACCTTGGCACTCCAGATGTTTTGGAACTACATTTCCCATGATGCTCCACTACAATGCAAGGTACCAGAGCATCATGGGAAATGTAGTTCCAAAACATCTGGAGTGCCAAGGTTTGCCATCACTGGCCTAGGCCATCTTTATGTAGAGCAACAATTCTTTTTTCAGATCCTCAGAGAGTTCTTTGCCATGAGGTGCCATTTTGAACTTCCAGTGACCAGTATGAGTGCGTGAGAGCGATAACACCAAATTGAACACACCTGCTCCCCATTCACACATGATACCTTGTAACTCTAATGAGTCACATGACACCAGGAAGCGAAAATGGCTAATTGGACCCAATTTTCACTTAGGGGTGTACTCACTTTTGTTGCCAGCAGTTTAGACATTAATGGCTGTGTGTTGAGTTATTTTGAGGGGACATCAAACACTGTTCTACAAGCTGTACACTCACTCACTACTTTACATTGTAGCAAAGTGTAATTTCTTCAGTGTTGTCACATGAAAAGATATAATAAAATATTTTAAAAATGTGAGGTATTGTGAGATGCTTTCCTCTCTTTGGTGAGTGTGTTATATATATAGTAGACGATGTACGACTACTGTACACTATTACATTTGTATTCTTTGGCTACTATGGTGTTGCCTTGTTTGATCTCCTTCTATGAACATGGGTGGTGTGCACTGGATAATACAGCCCAAACGGTATGTTTGGCTTTCAGTTTCACTCTTATTTCACTTATATCCTTTTCACTCTATTCTTTGTGGTGGTTCCACTTTTTCCACAGATTCCTTATCTCTTATTCCTTTTCTTCCTAACTTGGTTGGGTTCTTTGGTAATCTTCGTATGTTTAGGACACCTTAGGATGCACAATTAGGCACCCCTTTTTCATAGGCTCTTTCTGTAGCCCCTATGCACACAGTCTATTTAGGTGTGTATAGGTTAGTGTCTCATCTTACTCTTACTATAACTCTCATATCATATATATCTGTTTAAATTTGAAGAGTCCTTTACAATCCCCCGCATTTGCCGTTGGAGGAAATCGATGGGTCCTGTGATCTACCGATTCCTCTTTTGTCTCTTTTGTGGGTGAGCTGATCCCCTCACTATTTAAATTATTGTAAATCTTATGTCATTATATGATTCACTGCTATTTGATTATTTGTAAACATTTTTTATTTATTCTGTAGACTATCCTCCTGAAGAAGCGGTTCGCTGCGAAACCGGTAGAGGAAGCGTTTCTATACCCCTCTTCAACAGAAACCTTACCGGTCGCCCGTCGGTAGTTTGTTAAATTGCGGTGTATATGATTTTAGCAGTATGGAAGTTTTGATGGATTTTTTTTTTTTTTTGCCTTTATTAAATTATTTGTAATTTTTTTATAATAAGGTCTTCTGTGTATTTTCTATCTAGTACTGCAATAGTCCTTATAACAAATATTTTTTGGCTGTGGATACCAAGGGAGCAGCCTCAGCAACTGCCCCGATATTCCTAGAATTCCCATTTCTTGAGGATAGGTATGTGTTTAGTTGTTGCCAATATTATGTTGCAGCTTTATGATATATGCTGCACACACCAGCTCTTTGTAGGTGATATTCATTTGCTCTTTATACATCCTTCACAGTTTAACTTGCACTGGGGGCTACTTAGGACATAGCACTGAGAGGTATTCATCTTATCCAGCATTATGGGGCCTGTTTTATATCCTGGAATTAAAGTCTCTAGGTAGGTCTATGTATTGAAAGATACATATACCACAATAACATTATTGTCAACCTAGGATACATATATATTGGACGAATATACATTTGTACATCTTTATATAATGTTATATCCCAAATTCCATACGGGCCAACTTATGATTATTTGATGATTTTTGGAATCACTATCTGCGTCCTTTAGCCTTAGATCTAAACAAATTAATGGGGTGGGCAACTACATGGCAAATGAGTTTTAATGTAGAAAAATGTAAAATAATGCATTTGGCTGGCAAAATGATGAATGCAATCTACTCACTGGGGGGAGAACCTCTGGGAGAATCTAGGATGGAGAAGGACCTGGGGGTCTTGGTAGATGATGGGCTCAGGAATGGCATGCAATGCCAAGCTTCTGCTAACAAACCAAACAAAATATTGGCATGCATTAAAAAGGGGATCAACTCCAGAGATAAAACAATAATTCTCCTGCTCTACAAGACTCTGGTCCAGCCACACCTGGAGTATGCTGTCCAGTTCTGGGCACCAGTCCTCAGGAAGGATGTACTGGAAATGGAGCGAGTAAAAAGGACAACAAAGCCCATAAAGGGTCTGGAGGATATTAGTTATGAGGAAAGGTTGCAAGCACTGAACTTATTCTCTCTGGAGAAGAGACGCTTGAGAGGGGATATGATTTCAATATACAAATACCATGCTGGTGACCCCACAATAGGGATAAAACTTTTATTGCAAAAGGGAAATTAACAAGACTTGTGGCCACTGATTAAAATTAGAAGAAAAAAAGGTTTAACCTTAAACTACGTAGAGGGTTCTTTACTGTAAGAGCGGCAAGGATGTGGAATTCCCTTCCACAGGCGGGGGTATCAGCGGGGAGCATCGATAGTTTCAAAAAACTATTAGATAAGCACCTGAACCACCACAACATAATGTAATACTGACATATAATCACACACATAGGTTGGACTTGATGGACTTGTGTCTTTTTTCAACCTCACCTACTATGTAACTAATATATCCTGACATAGTTCTACTTACGATTATTATTCACTCGACTACAGGTATGTAATGGGATATGCTTGCTGGCTATCCCTCAATGTCACTATTCAGCTCACATATACTTTATATATACATTATGTTGAATTCCTTTCATTTCTTTCCCTATTGACGTCATTTGGTCTCAGTGCGCACCCGTTTGGGCCCTGGTGGGTTTTCCCCAGATACTTTCTCTCTCATCTCTGCTGCTATTTCTGTTGGGCTTTCCAAGCATGTTCCATCTTGATGGTCTTGTACATCATGTCCATGTTTTTATCACACTGACCCGCTTCAGTCATGGGTTTGAGAATATTGTAAATACTGCCCATTGGTTCCAGCCACTGTCATAATACATATATAATCTGATGAATGTTTTTAACATGTTTTTTTTTTACTTTTGTAGACTGTATTCATATTGATTGCAAAACAAATTGTCCCTGAGGAAGGAGTAAAGACTACCCCGAAACACGTTGGATGCATTGATGCAATCCTTGATGTAACCCCTTTTTCCACATACATTGGATAGGTGTTATGTGTATACTGTTATGTGGTAATTTTTTTCTTACCCATTTTTACCATTGCTTGTGCTGATCAATCGTATATATTTTTTCTACTTTGTACCTACTTTTTTTGTTATTAAAACTTTGAATTTTATATAAAATCAATTGTTTCTCTCTTGTGCCCTCAAAGTCCCACTGCCATAGTGGGAAATAATTTTTTTCCATATTTTAGGGATATGGCCATACATTCAAGCAGATAAGCGCACCTCCAATCTTCTTTAAAATTTAGCTAATTACAATCCCCATGAGAAGAAATGAGCAAGCTGGCAAAATATCATTCCATTTCTTTTTTTAATTCCTCATCAAATTATTTAAAAGTATAGATTTTCTTGATCCTTAACCCCCTAGGAATGTGAAAGTGTAAGCTCCAGGTTGGATGGTGTCAGAGCTTACGCAAGGTTGATGATGTCTTCTGCTGTTCATGTGACAATGTTCAGGCCTGGCAATTGGCAGCTAAGGTCTGAGCACTGCATCATGGGAGGTCTCCATAGCTGAAAGCACCCAGGATTTCCCTAGGGCTCCAATGGAGGAATGAGTTAATTGTGTGTTCATGTGAAGGAGAATGTTGACTTACCTCAACATTAATTTAGAACATCTCATCACCTGTAGTGGGTGTATGCAACACCGAATTAGGCCAAATCATAGTTTTGTCTATTTGTATATATATGTCTTTGTTATTTTCTTTAAACCTAGCTATGAATAAGCACCTGTCTTAACGGTGTGAAACGCGTTAGTAGTTTTATCCCTGCTCTATGGATCTACATTAATAAAGGAATTGTTTTTCATTGGAGTGCGGCCATCCGGACTTTTTTGTTTGTTCTTTGCATAAGTATAACTGGGTGTCGGTTGAGCTTTCAAGAGACTCTAAATTGCTCAAGTGTCAGAGTTTTTTGAATTAGGTTGTAGGGGCTTGGAAGAGCAGTAGAAAAGTATTCTTTTTTTCTTGAAGAGAGTAATGTGATGATTGTTGGGAGTTGTCATGTACAGTCTATTGCCCCATACACACGGTCCGAAATTCTGACGGAAAAAGTCAGATCGGATTATGTTGTCGGAAAATCCGATCGTGTGTGTGGGCTCTATCTGACTTTTTCTGTCGGATTTTCCGACGCACAAAGTTTGAGAGCAGGATCTAACATTTTCCGACAACAAAATCCGATCGTTTAAATTCCAATCGTGTGTAGACAACTCCAACGGCCACACATGCTCAGTATAAACTAAGAGACGAAAGCTATCGGCTACTGGCCCGTTTATACTCCCAACATACATGTTTGACGTCACCTCGTTCCGAACTATCGGCTTTTCCGACAAATTTGTGTGACCATGTGTATGCAAGACAAGTTTGGCCCAAAATCCATTGGAAAAAATCAGACGGATTTTGTGGTCGAAATGTCCGACCGTGTGTATGGGGCATATGAGGTCAGGTCAGTGTCTATGGTAATTTTTTGCCACTATTATGTACAATACCTAGGGAAAGTATGTAGCATAAATAACACTGACCCCTTCTATGCGCACCACTATAAGGGCGTGGAGGGTGGGGGAGGCGCTGAGGACCCCCCTGCCGAACTCCTGGTCTCCCCACACCCCCCTGTGGCTGAATCCTAACCTCCCGCAGTTCAGTACCATCCCGGACCCGCAGGCCTGGGCCAAATGTAAAATATTAACTCTCGAACATGTCATCACTAACGGGGAACTTACTCCTTTTCATATACTACGCACTAAATTTAATGTGCCTGCGTGGGCCCATTTTCGTTATCTCCAAATAGCACATGCATATCGATGTCAATTTTTAAGTCAACCGGTCGTGCTAGAATACTCTGAGCTTGAATCCATCCTTCGGGTTGAGGACCCGGAGAAGCCCATGTCTCAGATTTATAGGTCCCTGCTGGTTGCAGCCGTCCCCGAGTTGTCCTCCCTCCGTAGGAAATGGGTGGAGGACATACCGGAGTTGGATGACGATGACTGGAGGGAGGTTTGGGATTTTCCATTCTCCCCTTTGGTATCAGCCAGGGACAAATTGGTCCAATACAAAATTGTTCATAGAGCCCATTACACGCCTCACAGATTACATCAGATGTCGCTGACGCATTCTTCAGCATGCTGGCGATGCTCCTATCGGCCAGGAGACTTCCTTCACATTTTCTGGACTTGTCCAGCGATTGAATGCTACTGGAAGGAGGTTCTCCTGGTGATAGGCAGGACTACCAAGATCAGTATCCCTTGTGACCCTAAATACTGTCTGCTGGGGCTCGTGGAACAAATGTCGATCCTCAGAGCTAGGAAAACGCTTATATCATTGTTATTGTACTATGCACGAAAGGCCATCGCCATGACCTGGAAGCAATCGTCCCCCCCTTCTATCAAATTTTGGAAGAACCTGGTGAACGCTAGTTTGCCCCTTTATAAGGCCACCTACTCGAGCAGGGGTTGCCCACAAAAGTTTGACAAGGTGTGGACCTGTTGGTTGGATGATACCACTACGGCAACCGATGTGGTGATTGACCCATAATCCTTCATTGAGGTCATAGTGGGCTGTTAGGCTGCCCAAATACTCCTATGCTATTTTATTCTGTACGTATAACACTTAGCACAACACCTCCTGCAATAACCTCTCCCCACATTGGGGGTTAGCTAGTTAACGTTGTATTGTTTTGACCTGTCCTGATGCGGCCGTTGCTGCATAAGTGACAGACCATATGTTAAGAGACTGTGTTCCTATGTGGCCTGTTGCCGCATTTAAAGGTTTGCCCCTGCGTGGGTACTGTTTGGCCCCTGCGTGGGCAATTGTTGTGCTGATGAAAATTCAATAAAAACGATTTTATAAAAAAATAAAAATAAATAACACTGACATTTAATGTTTTGCATTAAAGCATTCTAGATTGCCTAAGCATTCAATAGAATGCATCATTTGACTCATTGCCTGTAAAAAATACACATGAGATGATTAACACTTGACTAGGTTTTTAAAGAAATGTAAACCGCGTTCTGCTACACCCACCGTATGCTTTTCAGGCTTTTTTCTGGGAAAGAGGGGAAGAAAATAGAAGAGCAATGGCCTGCACGTATAATAGTCTGGAGTCATTTTGCTTTTTGGGTGGAGCATTTCAGCATCAGTTTTCCAAGCAAAGCGTTATAAGTTTTCTTAGTACTAGAATGTCACCAGGGTTTTTTGTATGAATCACTGCAATACTGTAAACAATACATACACCACTTAAAGGAGAACAACAGGCCAACAAATCCTTCCTTTCATTCACATACATAATGATAAAAGTGCATACCGTGCAGCGCTAATAAAACTCACCGGATTTGTATTACAAAATCCTGCATGAGTATGAGTGAAATATTGTGACATAAACCAAAAAACACAACATGTGAAAAAATGAACACACTTGAACAGCGCACTTATTTTATAAATGCGAAAAAATAATACATAAAAGCGACACTCACATGCGTCTAGTGCAATATGTAAACAATACATTTTAAATCAAAAATGAGTGTGAAAGTCCATAAACATTTGTGAAAAAGTCCACCGTAGTGATCAAAACTTTGTAAATCTTCAAATCCACCAAAACTTAGGACAAAAATCTTGCGACCACCCATGTGACAACACGACCACCAATGAGGATGTGAGCTAACAGGAAAATTCGGACTCAAAAAGAACATATGTTCTATGAGTCGATAGGGCTCCACAAACAGGTAGTTGGTATCAATTTGTACTCAATAAATGAGAGGAATAGAAAAAGGGCCACATATTGTAATTCCATAAATATAACTAAATGTTTATTTAAAGTACAAATCCAGATTAAGTACAAAAATATGAACCCCAGTAAGTACTGTGTAGATCAGAGGAATCCCACCAATGCCAGAAACCGCTAAATGTCCTCCAAGCCCCCATCCCTGATGGATGATATATGTAACCCGATAGGGGCCAAGTACATACCTCCAAAACCAGTACGAGAGGGACAAGCACGGCATTGACCCCGCATACAAGCCCCCAAACGGCAGGACCGCCTTAGTGCAACTGTAGGGGGCAGTCTAAAACAGAGCGAACAAAAAAGGACAAAAAAAATGTTTTTTTCATATACCAAGTTGTACCCTTGTTTGGTGTACAACTCAGAAGGGAAACCCCAAAAATGGGATATACTGAGACACAACATGAGGCCACCAGGGCCTTCCAAATATACCTAACCCAATAAAAACAAAAACTAATATAAAGTACGGAGGCGCGGATGAATGACTGGACAATGATAAAGTTGAAATCCAAAATAGTTGGTCCTAAGTTGAACAATGATTCAAATACGTACAAACTAGAAAGGAAAGAGAGAGAGAGAAAAGAAAAACATTTCCGTACTTTATATTAGTTTTTGTTTTTATTGGGTAGGTATATTTGGAAGGCCCTGGTGGCCTCATGTTGTGTCTCAGTATATCCTGTTTTCGGGGTTTAGTTTCTGAGTTGTACACCAATCAAGGGTACAACTTGGTATATGAAAAAAATCATTTTTTTTGTCCTTTTTTGTTCGCTCTGTTTTAGACTGCCCCCTACAGTTGCACTAAGGTGGTCCTGCCGTTTGGGGGCTCGTATGCAGGGTCTATGCCGTGCTTGTCCCTCTCGTACTGGTTTTGGAGGTATGTACTTGGCCCCTATCGGGTTACATATATCATCCATCAGGTATGGGGGCTTGGAGGACATTTAGCGGTTTCTAGCATTGGTGGGATTCCTCTGATCTACACAGTACTTACTGGGGTTCATATTTTTGTACTTAATCTGTATTTGTTTCTTTTTTTACTTTATAGAATTTGTCTTCTTATGGTGGTCTCATCCCATTTCCCCTGACAAAGCCGTTTGTACGGCGAAACATGTAGGGAGGATTTGACCCATCATCACACCAAGGCTTAGAACATCTTGGCCCCATGTTGTTATTGGATGTGCTTTTTGACCGCCTATGATTGCACCAATTTCTCTGATAACTACTGTGATTTTGTATCTTGTTTTATTTTATATTTTTCTTTCTTTGTGAATAAATTTGTCTTTTAAATATTTTCTTGTCTATTGCTAAACTAGGCACCGTGATAATCCCCCTTTTTCCCAATTACCCTGCATTATCAGGTGTTAAGATGTGGGGAGTAGGGATGAGCTTCCTGTTCGAGTCGAACATACGTTCGACTCGAACATCGGCTGTTCGCCCATTTGGCGAATTCCGAACGTTATGGGCCGCTTGCGCCAAATTCGGGTGGCGCTCATGGCCCACAATGCACTGTGCCATCGCAGTGCATTGCTGGCTCATGATTGGCCAAGCATGCACTGTGACCCCGCATGCTTGGCCAATCACAGCGCCGGCAGCGAGGAGAGCCATGATTGGCCACAGGCAGGATGCCTGTGGCCAATCATAGCTCAGGCTGTGTAGTACACGCCCCACACTATATAAGGCCGCCAGCGCGGCGGCCTTGTGTAGTGTGTTGGCATCTGAAGGAGTTAGTGGGTGTTCTGTGTACCTTCAACACAGTATACACCATTCCTTGCGTTCTTGCTCTTCTGTAGTGGTTGTTGTCTGCATGCCCTGACCGCAGTATACACCGCTATATCCACCTATATAGCTCGCTATCTTGCGCTTTTTAAATAGAGCTTGCAGTCAGTTGTAGGAGATTGCGCGTGCTGCCTGCGTGCCCTGAACCCAGTGAAATGGATATTTTGATGATAGGCAACTCCTATCCTCATATTGATTAGTGGTTCCAAATTAATAACTACTGCTTTAGGGAACAGACACAAAAGATACGCTCAGCATCTTTCCAAATAACCGTTCTCCTTTATTATGACGCATTTGAAGGCTTTTATACACATGATTACGTAGGTATCACATTAATATTACAATTGAACGTTTATGGTAACAAGGGGCGTTACATAAGCAGGCTAATTCTAATCAGGACTTGAAAGAATGCACAACATGTACTGAAAACATTGTTAGTGCCGTGTGCACAGTGAGGGCATCGTGCAATACATATAAAATAGAATACAATTATATACAGAACCTACAAATTTCCATTACAGTCTCCTCTCTTTTGATCAATATTTTGATCACTAACCATACCTGCTATCACCTTTAACCTGGAACCTCCACACGCTTAGGTGGAGGTAATCCTGGCCAAAGAGGCAAAAACTCCATTGTGGAGAAAATAATAGCTGAGCAGCTTTTTTCATTACAAAATGACTTTTCACTGTGAAAAACAAATACATATTTACAGAGTACTGGCTGTACACTCCTGTGGCCAGAATGGCCTTCTAGCTTAATTGCTGGTGTGCTGACTTATCAGCATATGTAAACACAGACAATTCTACATAAAATGGAAGAGGTGCAAAAGACAAATATGACTTCAACATGGCTAAACTACTTTTCAAATATATATATATCCCTTACAATTAAAGTAATTGAATTAAAAAGTACCCTAAACTGTGATCGCAAGAGGGAAACAAATCAAACACAGAGATTTCTTTAATTTAGTCATTTTTGCAGTGTCTGGTGTGGATCCAGGTGACTTTTCTTTCAAGTTTTGCAAAACTGTACATGAAATAGATGCTGTATTGAGACTCCAAACATTTCCTTATATATAAATGTCTCTTAACAATCCACAAGTCAACTGGCTTTAGTTTTAGATCCTTCCAAACTTTTAGGATCTGGAATTGGGGAGAAAACACATAAATGAGTTTGTCAAAAACCTTAACAAATCAGCAACATTCTCTGTGAGATCCGAATGGAGGACTTCAGCTGCTGAGACAAAATATAAGCAAGTGAGTAACACACTCCCAAACCAAATCCCATAGGGAAAGAGTCCAACATCCCCCTACGGGCTTGATAAAATATAATAAAACATTCAGGCAAAAGTTTTCTAGTTTCTTACTCTACTTTGTCCGCTACATTGTAGACAGCAGGGGGTGTAAAAAATAAAACCTCAAAACTTCTAATGAGGACTCTCCTATAAAAATGATTTCCTCTGTTACTCTCTGTAGATTCTGCACTCTGTACTTACAAACTACTTCTGATAACACTTTTTTTTACTGTGGCCTTTGCAGTAGCATTTGCCACTGGACATCCAGAAAACATGTCCATACAAACAAAATACATACTAAGATCCTGACTTGGGCATCTGGATATATCTTTTTGTTATCTCTGGAAGGGATGTTCAGCTTTTGGTAACACCTTTGGTAACAGGTAAAACAAGAAGTGGTATGTTATAAAAACAACTGTGGAGAACCTTGGCTCTATCCCACGCTCATTTACTAAGGCAGCCATAACTGCTTGTGACTGATGACACGGTCCATGTGTCAAGCTGAAGGGAAAAGAGTGTCTGGCAAACATAAATGATCACCTTTTCCAAAGTCTTGTTTCGTAAGAAGTTGCCCTCTGTGGACCACTTGTGCTTCTCGTTCTGGAGTCCTTAAAGTTGAATTATTAATCCCAGCTATACTGGGCCAGAACTAGGGTGGAATCTGTGAGTTGCACAGACCCAGCAAGTGTCCGGGGCTGTAAATGCAGCATCCTTAGAGTCGCCTGGTCTGCTTCCATATGTGAGTTTTACTGTTAGTATGACTACCTCAGCAAGAACCTGGAAGGCTGAAAACAGCCCATCAAATTAACTTGGCATGCTTGATTGGTTTACCCGCCGAAGTAAAAACAAACTTCTGGCCCTTCAAATGGAACCAAAAGCTCTCTAAATCTCGACTATCTATATAAATATATACTCTTTTTATAGCTCACAGGCTTCTCTAAAACATGGAGCTCTGCTTCTTGAGCTGGGGAAAAAGGATCCAATGACTCTGAATACAGGGAATCCTTCTGGGTGATAAACTTCATCCTCAGTATAAAACCAGGAATAACACTACAAAAAAGTAAATACTCGGATCTTCAGGGAGTGTGTCCTGCACTGGGCTCACAGCAGCTGATTCCCACGTCATCAATTTAACACATGTGCTTTTTCTTTGTCTCCAGCCTCCTCCAATAGAGGCAATAAGGTGGCTGGATTCAAATGTACACATTTTTCATTGTTAGATTTGTACATAAACACACAAAACAAATTCATATTTTGAACCTTTCATTAGACAAACACTTAGCTATATATTTGCTGTGCAGAATGTCAGACTACTAAAAATTAAATATTCAACCAAAATAATATCTGTAACTTTGTCTAATAGCAACTTTGCATAAAGCTACAGCTCTGATACATCGGAGTGAACCCTTGATTACTGGGTCCAGCTTGCATAAATATAACAATGGCTTGTTTTCTATCATGCTGTTTGTGTAAGAACTCCAGTTTCATGTTTCAAAAAGACAACTTTTTCCTAGCAATATTATAATAAATGATAAGAATACCCTGCAGTCATGCAGAGATGTCCATAAATCCAAAATATTCTTCTACTTATACCCACTGCACTTACAAGGAAAAGGGGCACACCATTTCACAATCCACACATTCTGCTTTGGATTTCAAAAATAAAAAATACATAAAAACAAAAGGACCAACAATATGTATGACGAACCAGAAAGCACTCGGCCATCAAAAACTATAAACCAACTGGCTGCAGGCAGAAGCTATCCTAACAGGATGTATGGACTTGATGTGATGGGTCTGTTATATTTAAATGTTATTATTACTCTCACATCATGGAAGATTTCATTTCTGTAGAAAAACTTCCTTATGTATCCCATCCATCTTGGCTTTCTTAAACATTATTGCAGCTGTATTCAAATTAACAACCTCATCTTAATCTTTTTTTTTTCTTTCCACTCAATAAATGTAAAATTACAAAATTGTTATCTTAATCTAAACTAATTCCATTTTTACCAATTTCCCCATTAACCTGGATTTCATTTCCAACCAAAGGTTGTCTAAACCAGTTTCAATATATCTATATTTATTAATAAAATTGTTAAACTCATATTAGAAATTAATACTCATATGATAATTTCAATATCGCACACTAATATATATGCACAGATAAATGTTCTTAAAGGGGGACATATTACTTCATTTTACTCAATTTCTCTCTTTTTTTTTTTAATGCACTGTTTCCACTATCACAGGATATTAAATTTGTGTAAGACACGGTTAATTTGTAACCTTCATTTTACCATGTTTGGAAAACAGATTCAAAAATAATTGTGATCACATTGTTTATCATTAGATTCGTTAACCCGGCACATTTTGTTATAAATGTTTTGTCTAAAAAACTGAAATTGGCATGGTGTCCCTCCAGCTTATCACCAACCTCTCATTCCAGCTACATTCTTTGAGGAGAGCACAAAGGAGGGGGTCACATTTGCGTGCATGACACACACAAGTGATAGAACTAAAGGTTCCAGCATTCACAAACATACACAAGTATCGCTCTAAAATCACTTACATTATTCCCATTTGTACACAACACATGCATATCATTCTCTTACTTTCTTTTAACGCTTTTTAATACTTCCTTGCTTAAATTTCTGCTTTCTTTATTTTGCTCTGATATCCTTTGCATCCAATGTATTGTAATACCATACTTCACATACTGTACCTTCTATGATCAGATGGGCAGCTATAGTGCTCATCCCATCTTCCTTCTCTGACAACATATAAAGCATTCTGTTTTAACTCTCATTACTGTTTCTTGACTTTACTAGTTGTAGTGCCTGACCCCAAATTCATCCCACAACTTAACATCAAAAAGTCCCTTTCTGTCTAGTGTTTATGTCACTCTTGATCCATCCTGCTCACATAAATAGCCATCTCTCTAGCTGTATACTCTGCATGATTCTTTGTCCCTGTGGACTTTGGTGGTAACCCAGTTACAGTTTGTGGATCCCTGTCCACTTTAACCATTAATCTAGGGGCTCAGTATAGGCGGAACCACACATTCGGTTCATGTATAGCGCTCCTCTTGCGCTGGGCATTTTTGAGGGCCTCTTACCCATCATTCCCTTACTTAATTTAATGCCCATAATGACTGGCCAGTCTTCTCTACGTGTGCCTATACCCTTTTGCCTCTAAACTACTTTATCTAGCAGATGTACTACATATACCTGTGAACAGCACTATTCTTCCCTTTCTCTATAACACTCTGATGGACAGTAGACCGTGACAACATAACATATAACCACCAATCAATACAGTTCGATTAAGGGGAGTAAAATAGGAACCCTTTGTCCCGAAAATGCCTTACCGATCAAGGAAGTCTGCTAACTCAAATGTAAGCAAAAGGCTTACCTCAGCCGGCTGATTATCAGAAATTCCCGGATCGTCTCAAGCTCCTCGTTTCGGATACTCAGGGTCACCTGATAACCCCTCATGGCTGGCTCGCCACCTGAAATGGATATTTTGATAATAGGCAACTCCTATCCTCATATTGATTAGTGGTTCCAAATTAATAACTACTGCAGTAGGGAATAGACACAAAAGATACGCTCAGCATCTTTCCAAATAACCGTTCTCCTTTATTATGACGCATTTGAAGGCTTTTATACACATCATTACGTAGGTATCACATTAATATTACAATTGAATGTTTATGGTAACAAGGGGCGTTACATAGGCAGGCTAATTCTAATCAGGACTTGAAAGAATGCAAAACATGTACTGAAAACATTGTTAGTGCCATGTACACAGTGAGGGCATCGTGCAATACATATAAAATTTAATACAATTATATACAGAACCTACAAATTTCCATTACACCAGTATACACCGCTATATCCACCTATATAGCTAACTATCTTGCTCTTATTAAATAGAGCTTGCAGTTAGTTGTAGGAGATTGTGCGTGCTGTCTGCGTGCCCTGAACCCAGTATACACCGCTATATTCACCTATATAGCTAACTATCTTGCTCTTTTTAAATAGAGCTTGCAGTCAGTTGTAGGAGATTGTGCGTGCTGTCTGCGTGCCCTGAACCCAGTATACACCGCTATATTCACCTATATAGCTAACTATCTTGCTCTTTTTAAATAGAGCTTGCAGTCAGTTGTAGGAGATTGTGCGTGCTGTCTGCGTGCCCTGAACCCAGTATACACCGCTATATCCACCTATGTAGCTATTTATCTTGCTCTTTTTAAAAAGAGCTTGCAGTCATTTGTAGGAGATTGTGCGTGCTGTCTGCATGCCCTGAAACCAGTATACACCGCTATATCCACCTATATAGCTAGCTATCTTGCTCTTTTTAAATAGAGCTTGCAGTCAGTTGTAGGAGATTGTGCGTGCTGTGTGCGTGCTGTCTGCGTGCCCTGAACCCAGTATACACCGCTATATCCACCTATGTAGCTAGCTATCTTGCTCTTTTTAAATAGAGACAAGTGCATCAGATCGCACCGCTGCTATTTGCAACATATGTCTCAAGCGTATCTCGCGTGGCCAAAACATCAGTCGCTTGGGCACCACATGCTTGACCAGACATATGTTGACCTGCCATGCAGCTCGTTGGCAAGCGTACCTCAAAGACCCACACCAAAGAACAAAGCAGACCTATCCTTGCTCCTCATCAGCTGGGATCTCCAACCCCACTAGACCTTCAGTCCTCTCTGAAACCTGCTCTGAGAGTAATGATGGTGTAGAATTAGGTGTGTCACAGCCAAGTGCTTCTGGGCACTCTGCTAGCAGTACACCCACGTCCGATTATAGCAGGCAAATGTCCCTGCCCCAGCTGCTGGACCGGCGAAAGAAGTTCACTCCCAGCCATCCACATGCCCAGCGGTTGAATGCTAGCTTGGCTAAATTACTAGCACTTCAACTGCTGCCTTTTCAGTTGGTAGACTCGGCCCCCTTCCGTGAGTTTGTACAATGTGCGGTTCCTCAGTGGCAGGTCCCCAAACGCCACTTTTCTCACGGAAGGCGATTCCGGCTCTCTACCGGCATGTGGAAGGCAATGTCCTTGCCTCGCTGGACAGGGCAGTCATCGGTAAGATGCATATTACAGCTGACTCATGGTCCAGCAGGCATGGACAGGGACGTTACCTGTCTTTCACGGCCCATTGGGTCACTGTTCTGGCAGCTGGGAAGGATGCAGGACAAGGTGCAGTAGTGTTGGAGGCTGTTCCGCCACCACGCCTCCAAAATGCTACTATTGGTTGTGACACACCTCTCTCCTCCACCCTCTCCTCTTCTTCCTCCTCCATGGCCTCTTCCAGCGATCTGTCCTCAGAACCAGCGGTGCTCCGTAGGCGTTCCAGGGGCTACGCAAGTACGCAGGCAAAATGATGCCATGCCGTGCTTGCGCTGGTTTGTTTGGGGGACAGGAGCCACACTGGGGCGGATGTTTTGTCAGCTCTGCAGGGGCAGGCCCAGAGGTGGTTGATGCCACGCCAGCTTAAGCCAGGAATGGTGGTTTGCGACAATGGCACCAACCTCCTCTCCGCCCTCCGACAGGGACAACTGACCCATGTGCCCTGTGTGGCTCACGTCCTTAACCTGGTGGTGCAGCGGTTCTAGGGCAGGTACCCGGGCTTACAGGATGTCCTGAAGCAGGCCAGGAAAGTCTGTGTGCATTTCCGCCGATCATTTAATGCCTGTGATCGGCTGGCTGAGCTTCAAAAGGAGTTGAACCTGCCCAAGAACCGCCTTATATGTGACATGCCCAGCAGGTGGAACTCAACGTTGGCCATGCTGCAGTGGCTGCACACGCAGCAGAGGGCCATCAATGAGTACCTGTGCGACTACGGCACCAGGACAGGGTCAGGGGAGCTTGATTTTTTCTCACCACGCCAGTGGGGAATGATTAGGGTTGCATGCACTTTCCTGTCACAGTTTGAGGAGGCCACAAGGATGGTGAGCAGTGACAGTGCATGCATCAGTGACACTGTACCTCTTGTCCACCTCTTGGAGCATACGCTGCGTGGAATAATGGACAGGGCACTTGAGGCAGAGCAGAGGCAGGAAGAGGAGGACTTCCTTGCCTCTCAAGGCCCCCTTTATCCAGACAGTGTTCTTGCTGTGCCACCCATCACATAGGAAGAGGGTGAGGAGGAGGAGGAGGATGATTGTGTCAGCATGGAGGTGGAGGCTGGCACTCAGCATCAGCAGCAGCAGCAGTCTTGTAGGGATGATTTACAGTCCCAAGAAAACCGTGGACTTGTACGTGGCTGGGAGTAGGTAGCTGCGGATCATGTTGTCCTTAGTGACCCAGAGGACTCCGGACCGAATGCCTCAGCTAACCTACGCTGCATGGCCTCCCTGATCCTGCAGAAGGATCCTCGTATTCTTCGGATCAAGGAGGGGGACCATTACTGGCTGGCCACTCTCCTTGATCCACGATACAAGGGTAAGGTTGCCGACCTTATCTTGCCGTCACAGAGGGAGCAGAGGATGAGACATCTCCAGGAGGCCTTGCAGAAAGGTCTGTGCAACGCGTTCCCAGAGACTGGAAGGTTACAAACTCCTGGTCCTGGACAACGTGTTGCTGAAGCATCGGTCAGAAGGAGCGGTGGAGAAGGTGGCCCTCTGACCGATGCTTTCAGACAATTTTTTAGTCCGCAGCCCCAAGGTATGATCGGTTCCAGCAACCATCGCCAGCGTCTGATTTACATGGTGCAGGAATACCTAGGGGCAAGGTCAGACTTGGACACCTTTCCCACCGAAAATCCTCTGGCTTACTGGGTCTTGAGGATGGATCACTGGCCAGAGCTTGCACAGTATGCAATTGAGCTACTGGCCTGTCCTGCATCCAGCGATCTTTCGGAACGCACCTTCAGTGGCTTTGTTACTGATCACAGGGTGCGCCTGTCCACCGACTCAGTTGATCGACTGACCTTCATCAAGATGAATCAGTCTTGGATCACCCACAGCTACCAAGCACCTGAAGCTGATGTAACCGAAAAATTTTTTTAGAAATATCACATCCGTTCAAGACTGCCTATGCTGATGCTGAGTGACTGTCCTGTTATGTTGATTGTCTATCCTCTTCCTCCTCCGCTGATATGTTGGAAGAACATTTTTGGTTCTGGATGATGCCACCAGCCCAATTTTTCTGCCCCTGTTTAACAGGGGCGTTTAATTACAATTTTTGATGCAATGCTTTGCAGCAGGGCTCATTCCTGTACTACAACTAGAGTATATGGGAGAGGTTGTGGCACCAGCACCAGTGCCATAAGCTCAATTTTTCACCCCCTGTTTAACAGGGGCATGTAATTACAATTCTTGATATAATATTTCACAGGAGGGCCCGTTCCTGTGCCCATGCAGAGTAACTGTGAGGACTTATAGTGTTGTGGCACCAGCACCACAACCACCAAAGGTCAATTTTTCTACCACTGTTCAACAATGGCATGTAATTACAATTCTTGATATAATCGTTCACAGCAGGGCGCTCCAGCGCCCACCAAGAGTCACTTTGAGGGCTTACAATGTTGTGGCAAAACCAACACCTTGTTCCGCCATTTCTGCAGAGCTTATAGGGCAGGCCCCTACTTTCAAACATCCAACTTACAAACATCACCTACTTGCAAACGGAAGGAGACAACAGCAAGTGAGATGAAAAAAGAAGGACGGCAAAACAAATTATACAGGGGTAATAACCCTTCCCTATGTTTTCCAAAAAGCTTAAAAATAGATTTTTTGACTGGAGCTACACTTTAAAAATGAACCAGTTGAAAATTACAAATTCTACTTAACATAACAAACCTACACAGTCCCTGTCTTGTTTGCACCGCCTGTATACTGCTGTTCTGAGTATATAAGGCCTGGGGGCCACATGTATTTCCTTTTTTTAATATGGGTACGGGGTTCCCCTTAATATCCGTACAAGACCCAAAGGGGCTGGTAATGGGCAGGGAGGGCTACCCATGCCATTTTTCTCAATGATTTTCAACCATATTGCAGGAACCAGATATAACATTAAAACCGCAAGCAGTTTTAAATTATTATTAGTTATTTCCGTTAAATGTCATTTTTTGCAGGGACTGTTCTAAACACTGGAAACACGTGACACTTCACATCATACTATAGACACCCCCCAGGCATGATATTTAAAGGAATATTTCACTTTTTTTTTTCACTTTAATCGTCATTAAAATCAGTGCTCCCACCAAAACGGCCATTTTTTAAAACATTTTAGGCATTGACCCATGTCCCCTGGGGCAGGAGCCAGGTTCCCTAAACCCTTTTTAGGACAGTATCTTGCATATTAGCCATTAAAATTAGCACTTTTAATTTTGAACGTTGGAGTCCCATGGACTTCAATGGGGTTCTAACGTTCGTACAAATTTGGGGTCCGTTCGAAAGTTCTGGTGCGAACCAAACCCGGGGGTGTTCGGCTCATCCCTAGTGGGGAGAACACAGGTGCACTTTTCAGCCAAGCTGCTGGCAGCCTGTTAATCTCTATGAGTAGCTGAAAGCTGCTGAAGCTGGACGGTGCACCTAGATGTATTAACGTTTAGGGCAGTATGCACCCAGGGGCGAATACCCAAAACATAAGCCGCCTGCATTATGGGCATTTGTCCCTGGGTGCATACTGCACTAAATGTTAGTACCACTCAGTGCACCATCCAACCCCATTCAACTGCAGCAGCTTTTCACCTCTCATAGAATTTAACATGCTGCCACTAGCACTAAATGCCCAACGTGCGTGAGTCCTTAATGTCAGACTCCGCAAAGGCAACATTAGTAGCATTTGTAAGTGTGTCTGAAAAACAAACATTATTTTTGCCCTTGATTTCTCCAGTAAATCTTTTATATGATCTCTTATATCTCGTGTAGACATACATATTGTAAGTTTAGGTTTTCCCGTAGCATATTATCTTTTTTTATCTCCAATTATTTCTTTCTCTAAACAAACCAGTTTATTGCTCAGATGCATGTCCAATTCCCCAAAGCTTGCCGTATCTTTTAAGAGTATAATTTCCTGTTGAAAAATAAAAATTTCTTTGTGAAGTTTATCCAGCTCCAGAGTCTTTGAGATAATTTTGTTTAGTTTTTTATTTTGTGTTTTTTATCATGGGTTTTTTTTTTTTATTTCAATTTATTTATTTTTTGTTTGATTCTTTCTTTGACCTTTGTTGTTTGCCTTTTTTTTCATGTTTCTCATTCATTTTTCCTACTTTTCATTCTTCATTCTTTCAATTTTTTTTAACGTTTTTTTTATATTCTTTTGCTATCCTGGGGCTATCTAAGGTGGGCCCTCTGTGTGCGTGCCCAGCACACATGGGCCGTTCTGCCTAGGGTCCTGGGATAGTTGGATCCTCCCTCTGCCCTATGGATCCTTGGCCGATCCTGCTTCACATTTTGTGCTGGCCCTTCCGGGTGAGGCAGGCCTTGTCTATGAAATCTGACAGCCCTCCTATCCTCCCTCCTGGCTGTTGCTCAATAACAGAAGGACCAGCACTTGCAAGTCGGCAGGGCGTCGACGCGTGACATCACCCTGTCCGCGTCATTTGATGCCTTGGGCAGTGCGGCACCACGCACTGGCCACCCGGAAAACCGGTTACGATGGCGATGGATAGAGAAGACACTCCTTTATGTGGCACTTTCTCCCCACCTACTAGAGGGGAGGATCCCATTTGGGGGATGTCAAGCTATATACGGTATCTCACAAAAGTGAGTAGACCCCTCACATTTTTGTAAATGTTTTATTATATCTTTTCATGTGACAACATTGAAGAAATTACACTTTGCTACAATGTAAAGTAGTGAGTGTACATCTTTCCCCCATCTACTTTTGAATCTTTACTTTACTGTCTTCCCTCTTTACTTTTCTTTCTTTCCTTCTCTAGAGCTGTTTTTTCCCTTCTCGTTTTATCCTAGGAACACATAAAATGCAGGGATTGGACAGTTCAGACCTTGTTTTGTAGTGATTTTGCATAGTTTGTTACCCAACAAAATGAGATGAAGGGGTTTTGTGGTGGACATATATTTTACTGTAATGTTACATGTGTCATTGCTATTTCATTTATTTGACCCAATTGTTGTGAATACTGCACATTACTGTATGTGACATTGACAATGACCATTTCATGTCCTTGATGTAATTGAGCTTTGCCTTCTCTGAGTTCTAAAATAATAAAAATGTTATATTAAAAAAAACAAAAAAAAAACAGTGCATGTAAAGCTTGTATAACAGTGTAAATTTGCTGTCCCCTCAAAATAACACCATTATTTTACAGCACTGTCTTAACCCTCTTGGGCATGGAGTTCACCAGAGCTTCACAGATTGCAACTGGAGTCCTCTTCCACTCCTCCATGATGACATCACAGGGCTGGTGGATGTTAGAGACCTTGCAGTCCTCCACCTTCCGTTTGAGCAGTGGTGTAGCGTGGGTTGTCAGCACCCGGGGCAAGGCAAGTAATTTTTGCCCCCTAACCTGCGGGATTTTAGCACTCCCTGAGCTCCTTGAAATACAATAGTACTGACCTACTTGATTCCTATACTGACCACTACACTAACCTACTATATTATACTGTCCACTACACTACACTGTACACTACACTGACCACTATACTGCACACTACACTGACCACTGTACTACACTGTACACTATACTGTGAACTATACTACACTGACCACTATACTGTACACTACACTACGCTGACCACTATACTGTACACTACACTACGCTGACCACTATACTGTCCTGCCTACAGTAACTCTCTCTCTCTCTGCCTCTGCCTCTCTCTGTCTCTGTCTCTCTCTGTCTTTCTCTCTCTCTGCCTCTGTCTCTCTCTCTCTCTCTCTGCCTCTCTCTCTCTGCCTCTCTCTCTCTCTGCCTCTGTCTTTCTCTCTCTCTGCCTCTGTCTCTCTCTCTCTCTGCCTGCCTCTGTGTCTCTCTCTCCGCCTCTGTCTCTGTCTCTCTCTCTCTCTGCCTGCCTCTGTCTCTCTCTCTGCCTCTGTCTCTCTCTCTACCTCTGTCTCTCTCTCTACCTCTGTCTCTCTCTCTCTCTCTGCCTCTGCCTCTCTCTCTGTCTCTCTCTCTGTTTCTCTCTCTGCCTCTGTCTCTCTCTCTGCCTCTGTCTCTCTCTCTGCCTCTCTGCCTTTGCCTCTGCCTCTCTCTCTTCTGTCTCTCTCTGCCTCTCCCCATTCTGTGTTCATGTTCCTCCTCACCTGCTTGTCCTGCATGGGTCCAGAGGAGGGAAAGGAGGAGGAGAAGACGGCGGCAGCTTGTCATTACTGTTCTGGCCGCCATGTACAGTGTCCAGCGCACTGTGATTGGGCATATGGGGGTCACATGCAGAGGTGGGACTTCAGCCCCACGCCGCACATGACCCCCATACCTCCAATTACAGGGCGCTGAACAGTGTACATGGCGGGCGGGGACACAGGAAATGAAATTTAGGAGGAGGAAGCCAGTAGTGACACTACGGGCATGAAATTGCACCCCCCCAAATGTCACACCCGGGGCCACGGCACCCCCGCACCCCCACTCTACGTCACTGCGTTTGAGGATGCACCACAGATGTTTAATAGGGTTTAGGTCAGGAGACATGCTTGGCCAGTCCATCACCTTTACCCTCAGCCTCTTTAGCAAAGCTTGTTTGGAGGTGTGTTTGGGGTCGTTATCATGTTGGAATACCGCCCTGTGGCCAAGTCTCCAAGGGGAGGGGATCATGCTCAGTATATCACAGTACATGTTGGCATTTATGGTTCCCTCAATGAACTGTAGCCCCCCAGTACCAGCAGCACTCATGCAGCCCCCGACCATGGCACTCCCGCCACCATGCTTGATTGTAGGCACCTACAGTTGCCACCACACACGCTTGACTCCATCTGAACCAAATAAGTTTATCTTGGACTCATCAGACCACAGGATATGGTTCCAAAAATCCATGTCCTTCGTCTGCTTGTCTTCAACAAAATGTTTGTGGGATTTCTAGTTTATCATCTTTAGAAGAGGCTTCCTCCTGGGACGACAACCATACAGACCAATTTCATGCAGCGTGCGGCGTATGGTCTGAGCACTGACAGGCTGACCCTCCCACCCCTTCAACCTCTGCAGCAATGCTGGCAGCATTCACGTCAATTTTCCAAAGACAACCTCTGGATATGATGCTGAGCACGTGCACCCGACTATGGTGAGACCTGTTCTGAGTGCAACCTTTCCTTTTAAATTGCTGTATGGTCTTGGTCACTGTGCTCCAGCTCAGTTTCAGGTTCTTGGCAATCTTTTTATAGCCTAGGCCAGTGATGGCGAACCTTGGCACCCCAGATGTTTTGGAACTACATTTCCCATGATGCTCGTACACTCTGCAGTGTATTTGAGCATCATGGGAAATGTAGTTCCAAAACATCTGGGGTGCCAAAGTTCGCCATCACTGGCCTAGGCCAACTTTATGTAGAGCAACAATTCTTTTTTCAGATATTCAGAGAGTTCTTTGCCATGAGGTGCCATGTTGAACTTCCAGTGACCAGTATGAGAGAGGGAGAGCGACCACACCAAATTTAACACACCTGCTCCCCATTCACACCTGAGACCTTGTAACACTAATGCCGCGTACACACGACCGGACTTTTTGACATCAAAGTTCCGACGGAACGATTCTGGCAGACCATTCGATCGCGTGTGGGCTGCAGCGGACTTTAGAAATGAAACATGTTTCAAATTTTTCCGCCGGACAAAAACCGACGCGAGGGCAGCTATTGGCTACTGGCTATGAACTTCCTTATTCTAGTCCGGTCGTACGTCATCACGTTCGAATCCGTCGGACTTTGGTGTGATTGTGGCCAAGTCCGTTCATTCGGAAAGTCCGTCAGAACTCTGTCAGAACTCTGTCAGAACTCCGCCGAAAGTCCGTCGGGCCTAGTCCCTCGAAAAGTCCGGTCGTGTGTACGCGGCATAACAAGTCACATGACACCGGAGAGGGAAAATGGCTAATTGGGCCTAATTTGAAAATTTTCACTTAGGGGTGTACTCACTTTTGTTGCCAGTGGTTTAGACATGAATGGCTGTGTGTTGAGTTATTTTGAGGGGACAGCAAATGTAAACTGTTATACAAGCTGTACACTCACTACTTTACATTGTAGCAAAGTGTCATTTCTTTAGTGTTGTCACATAAAAAACATATAATAAAATATTTACAAACGTGTGAGGGGTGTACTCACTTTTATGAGATACTGTATGGTGCACATACCAGCTCTTTGTAGGTGATATTCATTTGCTCTTTATATGTCCTTCACAGTTTCACTTGCACTGGGGGCTACTTAGGACATAGCACTGAGAGGTATTCATCTTATCCAGCATTATGGGGCCTGTTTTATATCCTGGAATTCAAGTCTCTAGGTAGATCTATGTATTTAAAGATACATATACTACAATAACTTTATTGCCAACCTAGGATACATATATATGGAAAAATAAACCGCGCTCGAGTGAAACCAAAACACAAAATAATCTAAAACAAAGGCCGCAGCTCTAAGTGGGATACACACACTCAAGAAGAATTTCAAAAGCTGTGCCAAAACCCATATATACTGCCTGCACAAACAATAAAAAATAATATAATACATAAATATGAATGGATTATTATAGATCACATTACATACAAAATAAATGAGTAAAATAACATAAATTATAATTCATCAACTTAAGAGGAAGGGGCAAACAAAGTTCATAAAAAAGTTCCTCTGTCGCAATTCTTTCCAGGACACCACGGTGAATTCACTCGAAAAACAGCAAACAGGTCACCGAGAAGTGAGTATTCTTACCAGATGGAAGCTTAATCAAAGACTTGTATGCAAATCATCTGTGTCCTTCTCATTATAGCTTGCGCTCATAGATCAGCTAACCCCAATGAATGGCAGCATTCACATAAACATTAGACATGTGCAAAAGGAAAAAATGTGTTTAGTTTCGTTTCGTTTTAATTCGTTAATTCATTAATTTCGTTTAGTTATATTCGTTAACTTCCTTAAATTAGTTTTCAGATTTCGTTTAGTTTTCTACCGAATTCGAAAAATCGGCCACATTCGAAAATATTTCAACGAAATTCGAAAATATTTCTACCGGATTCGAAATGATTTCAACATGATTCGACATTATTTCAACCACATTCGAAAATATTTTGTGACCCGACTTTAGGGCCATGTATCTCGGGGTCACTTGGTGCTAGAAACTAGACTGGATATGTTGTAGTGCTAGTACTATTGTGTTTGCATAACAAATTTGGGGTTTCTAGCTATAAGTGACCCCGAGATATGTGGCCCCAAAATCAGGTCGCAAAATGTCATTCTCTGCTCTAATAACTAATTCCCTTCCACAGGCTGAGGTATCAGTGGGGAGCATTGACAGGCACCTGAATGACCACAACATACAGGGATATACAATGTAATACTGACATATAATCACACACATAGGTTAGACTTGATGGACTTGTGTCTTTTTTCAACCTCACCTACTATGTAACTAATATATCCTGACATAGTTCAACTTACGATTATTATTCACTCAGCTACAGGTATGTAATGGGATATGTTTGCTGGCTCTCCCTCAATGTCACTATTCAGCTCACATATACTTTATATAGTACATATATAATCTGATGAATGTTTTCAACATGCTTTTTTACATTTGTAGACTGTATTCATATTGATTGCAAAACAAATAGTCCCTGAGGAAGGAGTAAAGCCTATTCTGAAACACTTTGGATGCATTGATGCAATCCTTGATGTAACCCCTTTTTCCACATACATTGGATAGGTGTTATGTGTATACTGTTATGTGGTAATTTGTATCTTACCCATTTTTACCATTGCTTGTGCTGATCAATTGTATGTATTTTTTCTACTTTGTACCTACTTTTTTGTTATTTTTAAAACTTTAAATTTTATAAAAAAAATCAATTGTTACTCTCTTGTGCCCGCAAAGTCCCAGTGCCATAGGGGGAAATCGCATTTTTTCATATTTTAGGGATATGGTCATACATTCAAGCAGATAAGCGCACCTCCAATCTTTTTTAAAATTGAGCTAATTACCATCACCATGAGAAGAAATGAGCAAGCTGGCAAAATATCATTCCATTTCTTTTTTTAATTCCTCATCAAATAATTTAAAAGTATAGATTTTCTTGATCCTTAACCACCTAGGAATGCGAATGTGTAAGCTCCAGGTTGGATGGTGTCAGAGCTTACACCATGTTCAGGCCTGGCAATTGGAAGCTAATGTCTGAGCACTGCACCATGGGAGGAGGTCACATGCTCTCCATAGCTGAAAGCACCCAGAATTTCACTAGGGCTCCAATGGAGGAATGCTACAGCAGGGAAGGTATGTATAATGCCCTGTACACACGGTTGGACTTTCTGATGGAAAATGTGCGACCGGTTCGTGTTGTTGGAAAATCCCATCGTGTGTGGGCTCCATCAGACTTTTTCTGTCGGAATTTCCGACACACAAAGTTTAGAGCAGGATCTGAGAAAATTGAGTACTGTCCGTGATACTTTTTTTTATTTGCACTAACATACAATTGTTCAGGACAAGCTTTCGGGGTATGTCCCCTTCATACCCTGAAAGCTTGTCCTGAAAAATTGTATGTTAGTGCAAATAAAAAAATTATCACAGGCAGTATGATCACCATTGCACTAATATGGCTACAATCACATTAAGAGCAGGATCTAAAATTTTCCGACAACAAAATCCGATCATTTAAATTCCAATTGTGTGTAGACAATTCCGATGGACAAAGTGCCACGCATGCTCAGAATAAATTACGAGACGAAAGCTATTGGCTACTGGCCCATTTATAGTCCCGTTGTATGTGTTCTACGCCACCGCATTCAGAACAATCGGATTTTCCGACAACTTTGTGCGACCGTGTGTATGCTAGACAAGTTTGGCCCAAAATTTGTTGGAAAAAATCAGACGGATTTTGTCGTCGGAAAGTCCAACCGCATGTCCAGGGCATAACTGTGTGTCGGTTAAGCTTTCAAGAGATTCTAAATTGTCAAGTGACAGAGTTTCTTGAATTAGGTTGTAGGGGCTTGGAAGGGCATTAGAAAAGTATTCTTCCTTCTTGAAGAGAGTAATGTGATGGTTGTGTCTATGGTAATTTTTTGCCACTATTATACACAATACCTAGGGAAAGTATATAGCATAAATAACATAGAGTTTTCATGTTTTGCATTAAAGCATTCCATAGATTGCCTAGGCCAGTGATGGCGAACCTTGGCACTCCAGATGTTTTGGAACTACAATTCCCAGGATACTCATCTACACTGCAGAGTGCATGAGCATCATGGGAAATGTAGTTCCAAAACATCTGGGGTGCCAAGGTTCGCCATCACTGGCCTAGGCATTAACCACTTAAGCCCCAGACCAATTTGCAGCCAAAGGACCAGGCCCCTTTTTGCGATTCGGCACAGCGTCGCTTTAACTGACAATTGAGCGGTCCTGCAACGTGGCTCCCAAACAAAATGTGCATCTTTTTTTCCCACAAATAGAGCTTTCTTTTGTTGGTATTTGATCACCGCTGCGGTTTTTATTTTTTGCGCTATAAACAAAAATAGACCGACAATTTTGAGAAAAATGCTATATTTTTTACTTTTTGCTATAATAAATATCCCTAAAAAATATATAAAAAATTTTTTTTCCCTCAGTTTAGGCCGATATGTATGCTTCTACATATTTTTTTGTAAAAAAAAAAATCGCAATTATCAATTATTGATTGGTTTGCGCAAAAGTTATAGCGTTTACAAAATTGGGGATAGTTTTATAGCATTTTTAATAATATATTTTTTTATTAGTAATGGCAGCGATCAGCGATTTTTATTGTGACTGCAACATTATGGCGGACACATCGGACATTTTTGACACATTTTTGGGACCATTGTCATTTATACAGCAATCAGTGCTATTTAAATGCACTGATTCCTGTGTAAATGACACTGGCAGTGAAGGAGTTAACCACTAGGGGGCAGTGTAGGTGTTATGTATGACGTGGTGTGTTTTTTTTTGTAGGGGGGTGGTCTGGCTTGCAACGTCACTGATCGTCCTTCCCTATAACAGGGAACAGACAATCGGTGACAGTCACACAGGGAAGCATAGGGGAGAGGTTTGTTTACACAGACCTCTCCTTGTTCTTCAGCTCTCTGACCCAATCGCGGGACACCAGCGGTGATCGGGTCCGCTGGTCCCGCGGCCATGGTCACGGAGCACAGGACCGGGTCGGGAGCGCGCCGCCGACCCACGGCTGGGCCCTTAAAGAATCACTTACCGGTACATGATTGTGCCCAGCCATGCCATTCTGCCGACGTATATCGGCATGAGGCGGTCCTTAAGTGGTTAAAGAAATGTAAGCCGCATTCTGTTACACCCACCGTATGCTTTTCAGGCTTTTTTTCTGGGAAAGAGGGGAAGAAAATAGAACAGCAATGGCCTGCATGTATAATAGTCATTTTGCTCTTTGGGTGGAGTATTTCAGCATCAGTTTTCCAAGCAAAGCGTTATAAGTTTTCTTGGTACTGGAATGTCACCAGGGTTTTTTGTATGAATCAGTGCAATACTGTGTAAACAATAAATACTTCTCTTAAAGGAGAACAACAGGCCAACAAATCCTTCCTTTCATTCACATACATAATAAAAAAAGTAAACTAGCTTTGCTCATGCAGATTCAAATGCTGATGCTGATTTATAACATGCATGCTCCTGCACAGTTTTTGATTCTGGCCAGCAGCCTCACAGCACTCAATCTGGTGTTTCAGCTGAGATCAGACACAGGGTAGATTTACTAAAACTGATGCACGCAGAATCTGGTGCAGCTGTGCATGGTAACCAATCAGCTTCCAGGTTGTATTGTCAAAACTTAAAGTGCTTGTAAAGTCATGCATATGCTGCAGCCACCCTCAGAGCCCCTTATACTTGCCTTAGGACCATCTAGATCCAGCGATGTTGCAGGGCCGTCTCGGCTTCCCAGGACTCTACCCCCTCATTGGCTGAGACGACAGCGTGGTGCCATTGGCTCCCACTGCTGTCAATCGAAATCAGTGAGCCAATAAGGAGAGGGAGAGGGTGGGGCCGAACCGCGGCACTGTGTCTGAATAGACAGACAGAGCAGCTGCTCAGATCGGATTCCCCCAAGGCAAGCTGCTTGTTATGGGGGCACTCAGCACAAGGTAGGGGCCAGGAGTGCCGGCGGGGGACCCCAGAAGAGGAGGATCGAGGCTGCTCTGTGCAAAACTACTGCACTGGTAAGTATGACATGTTTGTTTAAAAAAAAAAAAACTGAGACTTTAGTATCAATTTAAAGAGTAACTCCACTTTTTTGGGGAAAAGAACATTCCCCTCTGGGTGATCTATGTACATTGCATGGATTTTAACAAAGTTTGTTGCAGAGTCCTACCTTTTATAATTATCAGTCAGCTGTCGCACCTGCAGGGCTCTAATGAGGAAATTGGCAAGATCTGCATCCCTTTAGATGTAATTTCCCTTTGGGAGTATCTTACCAAAAATGGCTTTTTTACACCATCTGTGTACAGAATGCATTCAGGTAGCCATATTGCATTGCAGTTTGCAGAAAATGACAGCCTGTCTATTGAAAAGGAAAGGAAAATCTTAATAAAATGTGAATACAATAAAATTGTATACACTATATTATTATTTTTTATATTTGCTATTTTTTTCCCATGAAAGTGTAGTCACCCTTTATTTGTTTAAGCTGAAGTTAAAAGCTGATTGGTTACAATGCACAGCTGCACCAGATTCTGTGTGCGCCCGTTTTAGTAAATCCCCCCCCCCCCCATAGTGTAAGTGTTTTGGGGCTGTGGTATTGAGAGGACAAGATGAAAACATTACTTAGTGTAGGTAGATCAGTTAACAAACTGTGCTGTACTCTCACTATGGATCAATCTGTGTTGAATGTAACTAAAACCACAATTTTTGCTACATCTATTGGACATAAAAAAATATGTTACTGCCATTATTTGATTAAATATTAATTCCTACTTTTTATTGCTATTATTATTATCATCATCCAGTTTTACTACCTTTTGAAATAAACATCCTTTCTTCTGCCATGGGAGGACTCATTAGATGGATGTCAATTCATCAGTGAAATACACTTTAATGAATGCATTTTGTGTCAATGGCTGAAGATGAACACGCATTGTAGGTAGAGTACTTTGGTCTTTTTATAATATTGGTGTCTAGAGGCAGATCAGCCCAGAGGAACAATTGATCAACAACATGACGTCAATATGTTTAAATAACAGCCTCATTTCTTGAATAATGGAGGTAAAAGTGTCCGTCTGTGTAACTGAATTCTATTATGCTAAGAAGATAAAAATAGCCAGTTGTACAAAAAGGTAATAGTGTAAAAACAAGCAATTCTAAAACTCTTTTCTTAGAACCTTCAATAAATGTTTTCATTTTAGGATTTTTAAGCAGAGATTTCAAATTAGAGAACAGCTGTAGGCAAAAAAATTAAATAACATAAAATTAGTCAGTCAACCACTAATTCAATACAGCAAATATTGAAACTGGGCTAAAATCATAAAAGTCCACTTGGTTGGGTTGATTTACTAAAGGCAAATAGTCTGTTCATCTTGCAAGCGAAGTTGCACTATGCAAGGGAATTTCTCCAGAACTGCTGTTTTTGTTTTGTTTTTTTTCTTGCATGTAATTAGGCATTCTTTGCAAAGTGTAATTTCACACATTTACTGCACTCTGGGGACAGTTCCAATGCAAAGGGAACAGCCTACAAGCATAATTTTATGCTTCCAAAACTGCCGTGCAGCAGTTTCTCTCTGTCATATACTCTACATGCTCCCATAAACTACTGCCCCCTTACATAGGATCCCAGCGTACAGTTCTTGTAGGATCCCCTCTGAGTGCTAATGATGAGATTAATTAAAGTCACGTAGTGTGTACAAGGCAGCGCTGCCAAGGAGGCCATTTGTGGTAGCCAGCTCTGGTGGCACTCATGGAGGCACGATAAACGGCGACACTAGGGCCAGAATGTCTATACCATACTCCATCCTTAGTGCAGCCCAGTAATGCTAAGCCTGATAAAAACACACGCACAGTGTAACTGAGCTTCCTGTGCTTCTTTGCTGACTCAGAGCCTATTGACAGTACAGAGCATTCAGAGAATTCTTTATTTTTGCTCAATTGGTGTCAGGACCTGGACTACCCGCTGGTGGCACTGTGCTTCCCAGAGCAGTTGTAGGTTGTAGTTAAGGGGCTCCACCAGTAGGTGTCTCCCAGCAACCAACATATACCATTAATCTGTCTCCACCTGATGCTGGCTGCTGGGAGGGTATTTAGTCCATCCTCTACTATTACACTTCACTTCAGTTTATTGCTTTTCTAGCCAGATACTGCTTTTATCATTTGTCCTGCTCCTAATCTTGCTCTTGCACTGCATCGTGCTGCCTTATATCTGTTCCCCTTGTTCCTGATCCCAGTCCTGGTTCTTCTGGTATTAGCCTGTTTATCATTGTTCCCTGTTTTTGTACATATTGTATATACAGTGCCTTAAAAAAGTATTAATTCCCCTTGAAATCTTCCACATTTTGTCATGTTACTGCCAAAAATGTAAATGTATTTTATTGGGGTTTTATGTGATAGACCAACACAAAGTGGCACATAATTGTGAAGTGGAAGGAAAATGATAAATGTTTTATATAAAAAAAATCCCAAGCTTTGAATATCTCACGGAGCACTGTGCAATCCATCATCCGAAAATGGAAAGAACATGGTACAACTGCAAAATTACCAAGACATGGCTGTTCACCTAAACTTACAGGCCGGGCAAGGAGAGCATTTACCAGAGAACCAACCAAGAGGCCCATGGTAACTCTGGAGGAGCTGCAGAGATCCACAGCTCAGGTGGGAGAATCTGTCCACAGGACAACTATTCGTTGTGCACTCCACAAATCTGACCTTTATGGAAGAGTGGCAAGAACAAAGCCATTGTTTATGTAAAGCATGAAAAGCGTTTATGAAATCTCCAAGTGCAGCGCACATTCTCTTCTTCTTTAATGGGATAATAATGAAGCTGCTTTGCTGGTGATACTGATGGAATTATTGCAAACACATTTTCAAAGGCTTTTTTTTCTAGTGATATCAAGAATAATATTATTATGTTTTTTTTTTTATTTGTGCACGTTACCACAACACCATTATACCCTAGTTTATAAGATCAAAAATACAACTATGGTGGTGTCCCTTGTTTTTATATGTATTTTTTAAAATGTAATTGCCTACTCCCAAAATGTAATTTGAAGTAAAACACATAGCCAAGTATTATCCTCCACAATTAGACATGCTATCTGCTAATAGTGATTTCCAGCTTCTAGCAGTATCCCAAAGGTATGGTCTAAGCTGAACCAATGCAACTATGTAAAAAATTCCATACCTGGTGATCTAACTTTTTTTAAAGTCGTTTTTTTGGAGTGGATGTATTTTGAGTGGTTTATTTTCTTAGTGTTCTTTGTGATTATTTTCTATTTGTGTGTGTATTCAATAATTATTTGTATGCTGTCATTTACATTTTTCTTTTTTACTTTTTTTTGCTATCTCTTTTGTTTTTCAATTTGTGAAAAAAAAAGTAAAATAATGGTGCTAACGAGGGGCATTTTTTGGCAAATGAAGTGGTCGAAGACAGTTGAAAGTGTTTTTTGTGGCCCACAGGGTCCTTTTAAAGTCAGCTCTTAAAATACTTTTTTGCCAAGATTTCTGGAAAATTTTAAGTCCTAATTTCACTCATTTAGTTATCTCAGGAATGGTTTCCTTTAAGGCTGTTTTTGGCAAAACTGAAATAGAACAGAAGCTTTCTTGGCAGTTTTCTGAAACACAAAACATACTCAGGTTAATAACTATTAACGCTACATAAATAGTTCTGTATGTTGTGTTTGCTTGAAGTTCCCTATCAAGAAGCTGACAATTTATCTGCACATATATTTTAAATCTGCATGCTCTGTGTCCATATGATATCTTAGCATTAATAAAAATGATTTAGAATTGCATTTTCTTATGTGCTTCTCCTATTTGCCTTGTTCAGAAAACAATGTAAAATGTTAGGTGAATGCATAAATTGTTTGTTTCCAGTCCAAAAATCTGTTCTCTGTTTGTCTGCCAGAAAGTTTGCCCAGCCAGCAAACACCACACTGATCGAGCTACATACTAGTCAACAGATTTGTTCTTGCATATATTTAAATACTTCCAAGCTAATTTTCTTGGCCAGCAAAAACATTTTACATGTCAGCTCTATAATTTCATATATTTATTGTTATCTCCATGCTCATCGTGAAATGAAATCCTTTCAGATAAATGAACATTTTATTTTCAGATGTGATCCACTTTTTTAGGAATGAGTGAAAGTGAAAGTTAAAATGATTGTAAACCTTTAATTATTTTTTTTTGTCAATAACAAACATGATATAGTTACCTCCTCTGTGCAATGGTTTTGCACAGCGCAGCCCCAATCCTCCGCTTCTTGGGTCCCACGCCAGTGCTCCTGGCTCCTTCTTCCCACTGAGTGACCCCCACAGCAAGCCACTTGCTATGGAGGCACTCGTGCATGCTCAATCCCGGGCTGGCACTGTTTGTCCATGGACACACAGAGCACAGCTCGACCCTGTCCTTGCTTCTTCCTCACTGACTGCCAATGGCTCCCGCTGCTGTCTCTGAGCCCATGAGGAGGGAGAGAGCCGAGAGAGACGCTGCTCTCATACACATTACTGTTTTGAGCTCAGGTAAGTAATAAAGGGGGCTGGGGAAGCTTCATTCATAAGGTTTTTTTTTTTGTTTTTTTTACCATAATGTAGAGAGTGCATTAAAGCGGAGCTCCACCCTAAAATGGACCTTCCGCTCATCGGATTCCTCCCCCCCCCTCCGGCGCCACAATTGGCACCTTTCAGGGGGGAGGGGGGTGCAGTTACCTGGATAATCCAGGTAACTGCACCCACTACCGGGCTAGCTCTCTGCGGAAAGGGGCGTACATTACGCCCCTTTCCGCAAGTGCCCGCCCCCTCCGCAAGTGCCCCGCTGCCTGCTGGGAAACACACAGATCCCAGAGGCAGCGGGGACCGTCCTCATTGCGCAGCGTGGCTTGCGCATGCGCAGTAGGGAACCGGGAAATGAAGCCGAAAGGCTCCATTTCCTGATTCCCATACCCAAGATGGCGGCGGCAGCACTCGAGTGTCGATCTAGAGATCGGCTTCGGGTGCCGACATCGCGGGCGCGCTGGACAGGTAAGTGTCACTATTTTTAAAGTCAGCAGCTGCAGTATTTGTAGCTGCTGACTTAAAAAAAAAAAAAAAACGCGGAGTCCCGGCGGACTCCCGCTTTAAGGTAAACAAACTGCAGCCTTCAGAACCACTTAAATAATTTGACAGCACAAATAAACTAGAAAGAAATATGATTGCGAAAAGCCATCTAATGATAAAAGGCCCATTCTTTTCTTATCTCTGTTCATTCTTCTTAAGCCAAAGATGGGCAGTTAAAGTTAAATTGTATCTAAACCCTGCCCTCTGGGAGCGTCAGTGTCAGAAGCCATGAATCAGACCGAGACAGAAGTGCAGTTAAAATCACACTTGTTTAATAATAATAATAGAAGGTAAACAGAACAACGTAGTCAAATCATAGCCAGAGTTCGGTGACCGGAACTGATAGTCAGACAAGCCAGGACGTCATGGAGCCAGAGATCAGTGTACTTCAGGACAGACCAGGAAATCAGGAAAGCGGAGAATCAGCTTAGTGGAACAGCAAGCAGGATCAGAAACCAAAATGGACATCAGCCAAGGAAGTCTTTAACAGGTACACAGGAGAGAGTCTCTGGATGTGTTGACCATGGCGAAGGCAAAGAGGGACTGAACTGAGCAGCTTATGTAACCAGCAGGACTGACGAGTGGCCTGCTCTAGGAAGGAAGGGCTGAGCCCAGCCCTGACAGTCAGGTCACCTGAGGCTAGGTGACAGATGCACACCGCAGGGGTTAGGAGCGCACCTCTAAGGTCGTGGACCCTTCAGCTGACTGCTGTGGATAGAACTCTGGGTGGTTTAGGAAAGCAGCTCCACCTGAACACCGACATGGACCAAACAGAAAGCTAGAGTGTAAGATTCCCCAGGGCGTGGAATCTAAGAGCCAGCATATTTTCACCAGAGCCTCTTGTGGTGAGGATGGATTTGACTGCAGCTGAGTCCAGGTCGCGGCCCTGGGGGGAGGGGGCTCTCAGCTCCGGCTCATGGACTGGCTCTGATGGACAGAGCAGAAGCAGCAGTACAGGGTTAAACACATGGAGAGTCAGGAGAACAAGCCAAGGTCGGGGCAAGTACCAGACAGGGATGGTCAAGAAGGCATGCCAAGATCAGGTAATTAGTGGCCTGATGCGCAAATCCCTCAATTGAATATATACAGGGCGGCAGCCAACTTAAAATAAAGTGTGTCCCCCAGTACTGAATTAAAGTAAATGTATAAGCAGTGCTCACTGAACAAAAAAACTACAAGTACAAACAACAAATATAAAGTGCAAATTACATGTGCAATAAGAACGAGTCCAAAAGTATAACTTCAATAGTACATAATCCACAGAAACAATAATGTATATAAAGTGCAAAAAATTTGCAAAAAAGAGTAATGTGCAGACTGTGCAAAATAGCTTCAAAGCACAATAACGGACGTTCCAAAATAAAGAGCAATATTTCAAAGGCAATAAAGGTGAACTTCAATTAATATGTGGTAAACATCTCCCCCACCAACATCTGTGGTCCACCACAGGTGTGCCTCAGCCTCTCACCTCAAAAAAAGACCCCAATGGGTCTTATGGAGCTTTGGGTTACTGCAGACCATTAAGGAATCCTTTCCTTGTAATATCCCATAGAGTTGCGGTATATGGAAATGGCAATAGATCAAGATAAACTAGTACTCCTTCTGAGTAGATACAATCTCCTTAGACTCCTCCAATCTCCTCCATTAAACACTCTGGTCTGTGTATAAGCTAATACATAGACCAGAGTGTTTTATGGAGGAGATTGGAGGAGTCTAAGGAGATTATATCTACTCAAAAGGAATAGCAGTTGCACTTTATTTTGGAATGTCCGTCATTGAACTTTGAAGCCATTTTGCACAGTCTACACATTGCTCTTTTTTGCACTTTTTTTGCACTTTATATGCATTACTGTTTCTGTGGATTATGGACTATTGAAGTTACACTTTAGACTCGTTCTTATTGCATATGTAATTTGCACTTTATATTGTTATTTGTACTTGTAGTTTTTTTGTTCAGTGTACGCCGCTTATAGATTTACTCTATGCCAAGATCAGGGTCACTAGCAGACAGGAATGGTCAGAACACGCCAAGGTTGGTACACGGAAGTCAGAGATATACATACAGCAGGACGCCACACCAAGCCTAAACATGCATTGATACATACATATACTAGAGCCATTTTCAATAGGAGTCAATTGACTTAACAACATGTCTTTTAGGAGTGTGAGAGGAAACCGGAGTACCTGGAGGAACCCCATGCAAGCACAAGGAGAACACACCAACTCCATGAAGGCAGTGCTTTGGTTGGAATTTGCTCTGAGGACCTTAGTACTTCAAGGCAAAAGTGCTAACCAATAAGCTGCTGTGCTGCAATATTGAAGCTTAATAATTGTGGAGGCTGCATTTGTTTTATTTTTTAGGCTTTTTTTCCTTTGTTCTTGTCTGGTAATTCAGTTAATAACATGCTTTTGACTTAGGGTGTGCCAGAACTGGGATCTGAACCCAAAATATCAGTTGTGTCTGGCAATAGGTCTTCTTGCTGAGCCACCTGAGATGCTGGACAGCTCATCATCTGATCTTTTGGATTTTCTTGCTTTGTCTCTTGCTTTGATGAACCCCGAACTCTCCCATAAACTTACTGATTTAAAAGCAATAGAATAGGAAAAATTTAATTGAATAGAAAGTAATATAACAGAAAATAAAAGAATATAATATAATAGAGTAAAACAGAACAAAATAGAATCTAAATCAAAAGCACAGAATATAATAAAGTAGAAACAAATAGAATAGAATGAAAAAGATTAGCATTCAAAAAACAATAGAATATAATAGAATATAAAGAATATAACCAGCTTCTGAAATTTGAATAGAAAAGAATAGAATACAAAAGAATACATTTAAAAAAACATTAGAATAGAATAGATAAGAAAGAATATAACCGCGTCATGGTTTTGCAATAGTTTGCCTACCTGTTTCCATGTGTTCATCTCTAGAGACCAGCCGACCCTCACCTGACTGCTTTTGTAATCCATCCTCTGGCATGACTCCACCCTAGCTCCTATCAGAGAGCTCTATATTAACCTGTGCACTGCAAGCCAACCCTGCTAATCAACCTTTGTGTGTTAGCTTCCTGTTACCTGCCGTGTGCTCTTCTGTTGTTCCGTTACCGACTTTGGCGTCCTTGACTATCCCTGTTTGCCTGTGATCCTGACCTTTTGGCGTGTCCCTGACTATTCCTGTCTGCTTGTGGCCCCGACCTTGGCTTTGTCCCTCACTATCCCTATCCTCCTGTTGCCTACTGTGGGTGCGAGCTGGGGGACCTTGGGGGTCGTGACCTGGAACCAGTTGCAGCCAAGTCCATCCTCACCACTAGAAGCGCTGGTGAACACCTGCTGGCTCTTAGACTCCGCGCCCCAGGGAATCATACGCTCTAACCCTAGTGGGATCTGTCTCCCGTCTGCAGCAGTCAGCCGTAGGGTCAACAACCTTGCGGTGCACTCCTGATCCCTATGGTGTGCATCTGTCACCTCGCCTCAAGGTGACCTGACAGTTTGATCAGCCATGGACCCGGCTGACGTGCCGCTTCCTACAGACGATCCGTTGCAGGGCTTAGTTCGCAGACTTGAGACCCAAGAATCGCATCAGACCCAGGTGATGCGATTCCTTCAAGATCTGGCTTACCGCTTCGAGCAGCTACAGGCTTCCTTGGGAACCCCGAACCTGCAGCCGCAAGTACAGTCAGCAGCTGCACCTATCGCACCAGTCGCATTCACGCATGCATTATTACTGCCAGCTCCGTCCCGTTTCTCTGGGAACTCCAAGGCTTGCAGGGGGATCCTTAGCCAGTGCACAATTCATTTTGAACTTCAGCCCCAAAACTTCCTGTCCGATCGGGCAAAAGTAGCATATATCATATCCCTCCTGTCCGGCGAGGCGCTAGCTTGGGCTGCCCCTCTGTGGGAACTGAATGATCCAGTGGTTTCTAGCCTGTCTGATTTCTTGAAACTTTTTCGGAATATCTTCAAGGAACCGGGTCGTGTCTCCTCAGCGGCTAGCGCTCTTTTACGTCTTTGTCAAGAGTCTGCGTCTGTGGGACAGTATGCTCTTCAGTTCCGTATCCTCTCAGCTGAATTGAGCTGGAATAATGAGGCCCTAGTTGCAACCTTTTTACATGGCCTCTCTGATAGAGTGAAGGATGAAACAGCAGGAAGATCCCTTCCTGCTGATCTGGACAGTGTTATCACCTTGTGTAACCAGATCGATATTCGCTTTCAGGAGAGGGCTCTGGAAAAAAGACACCAGCACTCCCCGTTCTTTAGGCAGCCTGAGCCCCCAGTCCCTTCTCTTCGATCCGAGGAGCACCCCCTGCCTACTGAGGAACCTATGCAGTTAGGCTGGACTAAGTTATCTCCCGAAGAACGTGCTAGGCGCAGAACTCTGGGCCTATGCCTCTATTGTGGGGCCAAAGGTAATTTCCGTGACACTTGTTCTCTTCGTCCGGAAAAACGCTCAGGGCTAATATATCTGGAAGGTGGAGTATTAGACCCTGAAATATCACCTTCACCTTCTCGTCTTCTCCTTTCTGTGTTGCTTCATGTCGGTGCTTCCTCTCGTTCGGTCTCAGCACATCTGGATTCCGGAGCCGCTGCCAATTTCATGGATTGGGAAACTACATCCTCCATGAGACTTACCCCTTTGCCCCTTACAACGCCATTGGTGGTCTTGGCGATTGATGGCACGGTTTTCCCAGGGGGCACTATCCGCTTCCAGACTCTTCCTGTTAAGATGTCAGTAGGGACCCTCCGCCAGGAGGGGATATCCTTCCTTGTCTTACCTAAGGCTTCATCTCCTATCATATTAGGTCTTCCTTGGTTACGGCTCCATTCTCCACACGTTGACTGGTCTGCTGGACAGATCCTGGCTTGGGGTTCCTCCTGTTCCTCTTCCTGCCTACTCAAGGGTACCCCAAAAGAGAAACTTCCTGTTACCACCATCCCAGTATCTTCTGCTCTTCCCACTGTATATAGCGATCTCTGGGATGTGTCCTGCAATAGTCAGACTGATGCACTCTCTAGGTCATGTGGTACTCTGGATGAGGGGCCCACCTATGAACCTGAGTCAATCATTCACTCCAGTTCGCATAACCATTTACCTTTGCTTGTCCTTAATCTCCCTTGGACGCACAGCCAGGCTAACTTGTCTGCAAGTTCCACAGTTGCTATGCTCTGTGATGCGATTGAGATGGTCGCTACACCTGACAATATTATTCAGTCGGCCCCTGCACCAGTTATGCCAGTCCAGCCCATGCCCAATGAGCTTCCTGCTTCTTGTTCAGGACCTTCTGTGACCTGGCCTCACCCTACTGCTACTATGTCTGTTCAAACCCGTTTTAGAGGCTCAATCCATCCTTTGGATAGAATACCTCATTCGGCCAGGAGGGGTTTTCAATCTTTTTCTCAGGGTTCTCTGCATTCTGTTTGTGTTTCAGCTATCCAGCTTGACTCTTGTGACATATCACCTTCTAACCAACCTGACCTCAGGGATCCACTGACCTCTGCCCAATCTGGTGGTCTGTTATGGATGCCCAGCTCATCTTTAAGGGTCTGGGGGACCCTGCTCAGGCTCCTGATCTTCTCATGCCCTTACCCATTCCTAAGAAGCCTTTAGTCCTCGGGTCCTCTCGTCCTCTCCCTACCAGTGTCCCTGACTATTCCTGTCTGCTTGTCACTATCCCTATCCTCCTGTTGCCTACTGTGGGTGTGAGCTGGGGGACCCTGGGGGTCGTGACCTGGAGCCAGTTGCAGCCAAGTCCACCCTCACCACTAGGGTGCTGGTGAACACCTGCTGGCTCTTAGACTCCGCGCCCCAGGGAATCTTACGCTCTAACCCCAGTGGGATCTGTCTCCCGTCTGCAGCAGTCAGCCGTAGGGTCCACAACCTTGCGGTGCACTCCTGATCCCTACGGTGTGCATCTGTCACTTCGCCTCAAGGTGACCTGACAAACCGATTCCCCAAATTCAAATAGATTCAATTTGAATTTGAATAGAATAGAAAAGAATAGATTAGAATAGAATAGAAAATAACAGAATAGTATAGAAAAAAACAACAGAATTGTCAGAAACAATGAAATCAGACTGAGACAGAAGTACAGTTAAATCCCACTTGTTTAATGATAAAAGTAAAAAGAACAAACTTAGTCAAAACATAGCCAAAGTTCAGTAACCAGAACGGATAGTCAGCCAAGCCAGAAATCAGGGATCAAGCAGTAGAACAGCAAGCAGGATCTTGAGCCAGAAGGGATGTCAGCAAAGCCAGTCTTAAACCAGGACTACAGGAGATGAAGACAGAGCTCCTCTGGACTGGATGGTTTAAGTAGGCAGGACTGACAAGCAGGATCAACAGCTGAGTAACTGTGAAGAGAGACGGGAGCTGGCAATTAGCCGACAGCTGAGTGGCCAGCTCAGAGAAGGAAGGGAAGAATATAACTCTCTTCCTATTTGAATCTATTCTTTTCTATTCTATTCAAATTTGAATTGAATTTTGAAATGTTAAAAATTGTTCTTTCTGTTCTATTCTATTCCATTCTATTCTATTGTTTTTTTTTTTATTATATTCTTTTTCTATTTCTGTATTCTTTTCTATTCTATTCTAGTCTATTCTTTTCTTTTCAAAATTCGGATTGCGGAAGATGGTTATGTTCATTCTATTCTATTCGATTCGTTAAAATTCGGTACTATTGTAATTGAAAATTCGGATACATCCAAATTTCTGAAAACAGAAAATTCATCCAAATTTCAATTCAGAAAGAGACAAACTGCACATGTCTAGAAAGGAATTACCCACTGTCTGTTTGGAATAGTTTTTGGCATAAATGGCTCTAGGGTCTAGGAAGGCTAGATTGTACGGATTTTGAACCAAAGTAAATTTGAGGCCAAAGGTGTTTTTTTTACAGTAGATGATGAAGTCATTTATCAGTGAGATAGGGCCATTCCAAATGATGAGTATGTCATCTATGTACCTGCCATATATAATTAGATGGGCTAGAAAGGGGTTGTTGTTTCAGATGTAAGTAGACTCCCAGTGGCCCATAATAAGGTTGGCGTATGATGGTACAAATTTGGCACCCATCACAGTGCCTTGAATTTGGAGGTAGCAGCCACCATTGAAAGTAAAATAAATTATGGGTTAAACAGGAGGTGGCTTCTAGAATGAAGTGTGTCTGTTGGGGGTCGAGCAATAGTTCAGCGAAGAAAAAGTGATGAAGGGCAGATAGGTCAATGTGATGGGGAATGGATGTGTAAAGAGGGTTCACGTCCAAGGATACCCAACAATAATTGTCTTCCCAGATGTATGGAAATTTTGAGCAAGTGGTTGTAGAAACTGGTCCGGGAGAAGCCACTGGTAATGCTGTCGCTGTCCATGGGGCATCACGGGGGGTTGTCCAACTTCTTGTGTCTCAACCCTCTAAATGGCACTTTTGCAAAACAGCTTGGTTTGGAAAAAAATTTGAAAGATAACAGACCTACTGACTGGATCACCAGGAAAAAAAAAGGGGGGGAGGGGAGCCTAAAAGAAGTAAACGAATGCAGCCACACCTCATCTATGTACTGGTAAGTTGAAATATATTAAATGTTTGCTTTCGGTATTAGATATGTTTTAAAGGTCAACTATAGTATATCATATTGCATTTTGATATAGGTAAAATGGAACTTAGTCCACTAAAAGAAGATTTTCTTATTTTGTCTTCCACAAATGCTAAAAATATTTATAATAGGCAGCACTCCCTAATTTCCTGTCTGGGTAAGGCCCAGCTGCCTTCTGCTCTTGCTACAAAAATGGAAATTAAAGCAGCACACCACTGCTAAGAGGTCCAAATACAAAATCGGGGGGGGGGGGGGGGGGGGGAACAAAACGCATCAAACGTGTTTCCATCTCAGTGGAGTCCACTCCATGTGAAAGAGGCCTAAAATAACAAAAACATTTGAACGTGTGCAACGCCTTTAACTCCCACCAACTGCCACAGGTTCACAGTTGAAAGGCTATGCTGATACACTGTTCCTGCAATTATGTGAAAAATAACTAAAGATGGCTTTCTTTAATAAAGGTTTAGAACTATTTAAAAACAAAATATTGAAACCAACAAGCAAAAAAAAACCCTTTCATTTAGTTTCATTTAATTTCTGATGGGAAAAAGCCATTGTTCTTTGTCAACTTTAAACTGTGCCCTTTAATGTCAAAAGGCAATAGTTAACATTCATGGTAGAAACATGCAGCAATTCATTTTCCAGGCAGTGAATAATTCATATATCACGTTTTTACCCAGGGCAAAAAACACTGACATCAGGAGTCATTAAACTGCAGTCACACTGAACAAAATGTCCATTCATTCCTTCACTGCGAACATTTAACTGTGGTCAAAGGAAGCTAAGAATGAACTGACTTGATTCATTGGACATTGTGTCAGTTCATGAAAACATTGTTACATAACACTTTTACAGTTTTACACTTATTAATCCATTTCTACAGCACCTGCAAACAAATGTACTAATTGTTAAGAGCAACCAAAGTAACGCATGCAATTTATTATAGAATGTAGAAGGATTTGTACCTTGGCAAATATGTAAATCTAAAAATAATAGATATGGATAGTGAACGACAACATGGTATAAGATATCAGGATTACTCAAATGCTTATATAATGATTTTTTTTTTAGCAGATTTTCCTAAAATTGTGTGCATTTATAATCACAATAAAGGAAAGTTGATTAATACTTCCTTGGACTTCCTCTTATTTATGTCACAAATGTGGCAGAGTCACATTTAAAGCATATATAAATGAACACCCTTCATTTATTTTTACAGATTGGCGAGTGTATTTTAACTGCTTGCTGTCTGCCCACTGTCAAATGACAGCGGAGCGGTGCAGCTCTTGTTCTGGGACACCGTCATATGATGACGGCCCAGAATGTCCGCTCTCGCATGCGCGCGGGGGGGCGATCTGTGTAAAGAGCTGCATCCGCGGCTCTTTAACTGTGTGATCGGCTGTGTCCAATCACAGACGGTGACATGTAAACACAGAGATGCTGCTAATCAGCTCTCCTTGCCTCATACTGACAGAGTGTGAGGCGTGGAGAGCCGATCAGTGGGATCTCCTCACAGGGGGGACATCTAGGGATGTAATCAGGGCCCTGATCATCAGTGCCCTGATTACAATAAAGAAATAAAGTGTAACAATACCAGCATACAGTGCCCACCAATGCCAGCATACAGTGCCCACCAGTGGCAGCAATCAGTGCCCACCACTGCCTGCAAGTGCCACAAATCAGTGCCCATTAACCATACCAGTTAATGCTGGCAATCAGTGCTGCCTATCAGTGCTGCTCATCAATGCCTATCACTGCTGTCCAGCAATGCCCATCAGTGACGCCCATCAGTGCCACCCATCAATGCCCATCAGTGCCCATCTGTACCGCCTATCCATGCTGCCTATCCATGCCCACCAGTGCTGCCTATAAGTGCCCACCACTGCTGCCTATCAGTGCCTACCAGTGCCACCTATTAATGCCCATCAGTGCCACCTAAAAGTGCCCACCAGTGCCACCTAACAGTGCTCATCGTTGCCACATATCAGTGCCACCTATCAGTGTCCATAAGCACAGCATATTAGTGCCTCCTCATCAGTGCCACTTCATCAGTGCCCATAAGTGTCGCCTCATCAGTGCCACCTCATCATTGCCCACCAGTCCAGCCTATCAGTGCCCATCAGTGCTGCCTCATCATCGCACTTCAGTGAAGGCGAAAAACTACTTTACAAAATCTGCTGACAGAAAAAAGTAAAAAAACGTTTTTTTCCCAAATTTTTGGTCTTTTTTTGTTAAAAATAAAAAACCAGCAGTGATTAAATGCCACCAAAAGAAAGCTATATTTGTTTGAAGAAAATAAAACATTTGTTTGGGTACAGTGTAGCACGACCCCGCAATTGTCATTCAAAGTGTGACAGCTCTGAAAGCTGAAAAATGGCAAGGGTTAGTGGCTGGTAAGCAATTGGTAAACAATTGCAAGTATAAATTCTTCAAATCTGTCATTATATTATCACCCTACAATTGCCTGAGCAACCGTTATCTAGCTGCAAGTGGGAGGCTATGATTTATGGTTATGGTTTATATGTAGGGATAGGCAAACTTTGGCAGGACTACAGGCCCCATCATGCCTCTGCCTCTGGGAGTGATGCCTGTGGTTATCAGAGTCTTGAAAAGCCTCATGAGCTGGAGAGTTGAAGTTTCCCTACCCTTGGTTACATAGTTAGTCAGGTTGAAAAAAGACACAAGCCCAATCAGTTCAACCATAAAAAAAAAAAAAAAAAATATCCTACAATCCCATATACTCAGTCCTATACCCACAGTTGATCCAGAGGAAGGCGAACCCCCCCCCCCCCCCCAGAAAAGCAGGATCCAATTTGCTACAGCAGGGGAAAAAATTCCTTCCTGATCCCAGAGAGGCAATCTGATTTTTCCTGGATCAACTTTACCTATAAATGTTAGTACCCAGTTATATTATGTAAATTTAGGAAAGAATCCAGGCCTTTCTTAATGCAATCTGCTGAGCTGGCCAGAACCACCTCTGGTGGGAGTCTATTCCACATTTTCACAGCTAACTGTGAAGAAGCCTTTCCATATTTGGAGATGAAATCTCTTTTCCTCTAGACGTAAAGATTGACCCCTTGTCCTCAGCGTTGACCGTAAAGTGAATAACTCAACCCCAAGTTCACTATACGAACCCCTTATATATTTATACATGGTGATCATATCCCCCTTTAATCTCCTCTTCCCAAGAGGGAATAAATTCAGTTCCTCGAATCTTTCCTCATAGCTGAACTCCTCCATGCCTCTTATCAGTTTGGTTGCCCTTCTCTGCACTTTCTCCAGTTCCCCGTTATCCTTTTTGAGAACTGGTGCCCAAAACTGAACTGCATATTCCAGATGAGGTCTTACTAACGATTTAAACAGGGACAAAATTATATCTTTCTCTCTGGAGTCCATACCTCTCTTAATACAAGAAAGAACTTTGCGCGCTTTGGAAACCGCAGCTTGGCTTTGCATGCCATTATTGAGCTTATGATCTACCAAAACCCCAAGATCCTTCTCCACTATGGATCCCCCCCCCAGTTGTACTCCCCCTAGTATGTATGATGCAAGCATATTCATAGTCCCCAAGTGCATAACTTTACATTTATCGACATTAAACCTCATCTGCCACATAGTTGCCCAATTAGACGTTATTCCATTGCATAGCTCAGTGTCATCTGCAAGATAGATATGTTACTTTTAATCCCAGGCCCAATATCAAAAAAGTAAGGGTCCCAGCACTGAACCTTGGGGTACACCACTGATAACCTTAGACCAAGCCTGTAAACTTTACCTTACACATTAGTGTATAATATGTAAGGTAAAGTTCCCCATGTGTGGGGAACTGTGTCAAAATCTTTTGCAAAATCCAATCATACCACGTCCACCGCCACCCCTCTGTCCAAGGTTTTACTTACCTAATCATAAAAAGAAAGCAGGTTTGTTTGATAACTTCTGTCTTTCATGAATCCATGCTGTCTGTTGCTTAAAATATTTTTTCCAGCAAGAACTTGTCTATGTGGCCTTTTTATTAAACTCTCCAGTATCTTCCTGACTATAGATGTTAAACCTAACAGGTTGATAGTTACTTGATAAAGACTTTGTTCCCTTTTTAAATATAGGCACCACATTGGCCCTACGCCAATCCAGTGGCACTATTCGCGTCATTAATGAGTCCCTAAAAATTAGATACAATGGTCTTGTAATTACAGAGCTCAATTATTTTAGGATCCGTGGGTGGATGCCATCAGATCCAGGTGCTTTATCCACCTTTATTCTGGACCATATCACTTTTGAGCCATTGCGGATCACTTGGGGCTGTGTCACTACCACCCCTATTATGGACATGATCACCCACTCTAGATTATTTTGTAAGGGGGCCTACATGCTCAGACCTGACCTTTTTACTAATAATATATTTGAAGAATTTTTTGGGGTTTGTCCTACTATCTTTTGCAATCTGTCCTTTGTTTTGTGTTTTTGAATCCTTAATTTCCTTTTTACATATTCTGTTATATCCTTTGCCTTTAAATGACACTAGTGTTCCTTCATTTTTATATTTTTTAAAAGCTCTTTTATTATTGTTTATAGCTTTTTAACTTTGGCCGTGAGCCACATAGGTTTTATTTTTAGCCTTTTAAACGTATTGCCCATGGAAATATACTTTGCAGTGAGTTCACAAACGGTCACTTTATAGATTTCCCATTTCTGTTCTGTGCCCATTGATGCCAATATTCCCTCCCAGTCCAAGTCCTGGAGAGCAGCCCTCATCCTTGGAAAATTTGCTCTCTTGAAGTTAAGTGTTTTTATCTTTCCCGTATGTGATTTTTGCTTACAGCTAACATCAAATGAAATCATGTTATGGTCGTTTCTACCAAGATGTTAATTTATATGAACATAAGTAATAAGCTCTGCATGGTTTGGGATTACCAGGTCCAACAGAGCATCATTTCTAGTTGGAGCTTCAATAAACTGGACTATAAAATTGTCCTGTAATAGTTATGCACAAAGCCACCATAGCCCAAGACACTAACACAAAAAAAAAACTTCAAGGTCCCAGACAATGTGATATAATGTGATACATACACACACAATACACAAGCGTAAGAATCTTCTAAACCAGTGATGGCGAACCTTGGTACCCCAGATGTTTTGGAACTACATTTCCCATGATGCTCAACTATACTGCAGTGTAGTTGAGCATCATGGGAAATGTAGTTGCAAAACATCTGGGATGCCAAGGTTCGCCATCACTGTTCTAAACTATAACAATGGCCCAACAAGAAAAAAAAACTGATTATGACTCAAACAACCACTATAACGTCACAACTCATCCAAACATTTTTTTTTTACCAAAAATAGTAAAAATAAACTGCCAACTGTTTATGACATGATAATACAAAATTTGAGTAGACATAAGGCAAAGTGAAATCTATATTGAATGGATAGAGTTGGTATCTCCAAGGAAGGTGTTCCTTTATGAGCTCTGACAGTTTAGTTAGCTTTTTTTAGTTTTATTTTATTTATTTATTTATTTATTTATTTATTCTACATTGAATGAGAAGAGTTCATTGTTTTGGTGGTTACTCAGCTCATTGAAAGCCGAAGTCCCCTGATCCCCAGATAACCTTGTAGTTATGATCTTCTGGTGCTGCGCTGTTTAATACAATCCACTGGATCTTTCACAGGCACTCATCAAAAGTGCAGACCAGGCAGCCCTTTCCGCTCCTCTGCTTCATTCATAAAAGCCATACTATTGCTTCCCACAATGAAAAGTATTCTATCAATGGAGGAGGTGGACCTTTCATTCTTCCTCCTGTGCTCCATTCATAGAGTCGTTTTCATTGCAGGAAGAGATAGTACGGCTTTTATGAATGGAGTAGAGGGGCGGAAAAGATGGGCATAGTCAGCATGTTTGACAAGTGCTTGTGACTGTTCCAGAGGCTTTTATTAACCCCTGAAGCACTGGAAGATCATAGATGCTGGGGTATCTGGGGGGCAGAGGACTTTGGATTCTAAAGAACAGAGCAGCCAACAGCCAAGGGACACTTCTCATTTGATGTAAGTATGTTCTCTTGTATTGATTTTAAAAATATATATATATATATATATACACAAGTAATCTAAAGCTTTAAAGTGTAACGTAATCACTTTCATGGGGAAAAAAATAGCAAACAAAGAAAACATAATATAGCATTTACAATTGTGACATAAGTCATAGTGTAATTGAATGTTATTCAAAATTACCTTTCCTTTTCAATCTACAGCTCTGTAAGTTCTTTCAAATACAATGCAATATATGGATATCTGGAGGTGTTCTGTACACATAATGTGTACAGAACGGCCCCCAGAAACATAATTTATTGCTTGTGTGATTGGCTCACAGATTTTCCCCAAAGTCTGCACTAAGATACAAGTCAGATTTCAGGCATCCCCTGCAGCAAAAATTAAATTTTTGGTGAGATACTCCCAAAAGGAAATCACATCTAATTCCGGAATATCGGAATTCTCGTCAGAGCAAAAAACTGATGGTTTTCCCGACGGAATTCGGCTCAAGCTGTCTTGCCTACACATGGTCACATCAAATTCTGATCGTTTATAACGCGGTGACGTACAACACATACGATGTGACTAGAGAAAGGAAGTTCAATAGCCAGTAGCCAATAGCTTCTGTCTCGTAGTTGAATCTGAGCATGTGTGATTTTTGGCGTGTCGGAATTGCATAGACACGATCGGAATTACCGATAGAAAGTTTTTCCGTCTGGAAAATTGAGAACATGCTATCAATTTTTGGCTGGTGGAAATTCGGACAGCTAAATTCCGATGGAGCATACACACAGTCGCAAGCTCTCATCTGTCTTTTTCTGGCCGGAATTCCGATCGTGTGTACGCAACATAAAGGGGTGCAGGCCCAGCAGCTTTCATAATTTAGTGCCCTGCAGGTGCAGCAGCTGATTGATAATTATGAAACCACTCCCATTAGATACACTTTCCCACTGGGACACAGACAAACACACAGGGATTTCTTCAGAACAACAAAAGGTAGGAATCTGCAATAAAGTTTGTTAAAATCCTTTCAATGTACATAGATCACCCAGAGGGGAATGTTTTTTCTCAACAGAAGTAGAGTTAGAAGTTTTAACTGAACCCACGGATATCCTTCCAAGCTTGCGTTTTCAGTTTGCAGCATACTCAAATTATAAGCAAATATAATAATTTTGTTTATCATAACAGATATTTTTAGGTAAGCCAGTCAAAAGTGTTAGCAGAAGCTTGAATAATCTATAGATAGTAATCCTGGCCAATTTTAAAATGATCACCACTTAGTGCTATGCATATTGCCATTATTATGATCTGATGTTTACTGCATGGAAGCTTCCTTAGTCATTAGATGTATTAATGGTAAAACGTTCATCCGTAATAAACAAAGAACACTTTGCCTGCTTTTATGCTGACAACAAACAACAGAGCAAGCAATGTATGATGTTCAAGAGTAAAAATACACTGTAATTTAAAGGTTTCATACAAGTCAAGTGGCTTGGTTTTTACATAAAAGGAAGTATAAGGAAAGTTTTCTTGTTAAATGAAAATAGTCAATTACTCTCCTTGAAGTATAATCATTAAGCAAATACTTGACTAGACGACAATGTCCTGCAAATGTTGGTATCCTGCATCCACCGCACAGTTTAAATAATAATTTTTTTACTGAACTAGAGTTTGCATTAACAAAATATCGCAATGACATTGCCAAATCTGGTTTTACGCAACTTCTCAGTAAGTTAAATTGTTTGTCAACGTGTAAATTCTAAACAAGTACGGGATCCGATTTTCTTTTTTTTTATAGTATAGAATACAAAATTCAATCTAATCATTGATTGATTCACCATTGTTTTTTAGTTTTACAATGAATAAAATCTTTCATAGCTTTACCTAAAACAAAGTGTATGTTAACCTTAACATAGAACTTTTTTTATTTGTTCCCTTCTTTATCAAGTGTGGTTTTTTTTTTATCTGCTTGATAAATACCTGTTAATCCTGCCAGAAATCTTGTGAGCTGCTAACTTCCTGTGCACTCTGCTTGTGCTGCACTATTATCAGTTACATAGTCACAAATTCCAAAGTTTGAGGACTAGGCGACTGTCCTTTTTTTTTTCTTCATCAGTCAATGGTAAAAAATTTCTGGAGTTGGTGCAATAAAGTGTCACTAAACCCACATCATATAGAAACTATCAATAAAAGCTGTATTAAATTCTGTTCATACGCAGTCACTATGGGAATTGTTTTCTGTATTCTGCAAAAAAACAACTGATTGTTCCTGCTGTTCTCTATCTCCTCTAAATCCCCAATGCAACTGGGCATTTTTCAGAGCACTGCTGGCACGTTCTGCACATGCTCAGTTTTAAGTGAGTTTCTATGCTGAGCATTTCCTTCCTATCACATCTGAGCAGCTCATGTGACTATAGAGTCACACCCGTTGATGCATACACAGTGGCAATTAACAGCCCACTAAAGACAATAGGGGTGGGCTATTACATCTTGATTGATGGAGGCTTCACCTCCCTGTTACTCTAATGCCCTGTACACATGGTCGGAAATTCTGATGGAAAAGGTCCGATCGGATTATATTGTTGGAAAATCCGATCGTGTGTGGGCTCTATCGGACTTTTTCCATCGGAAATTATGACAGAAAAAATTTGAGTGCAGGATCTCAAATTTTTTCCGACAGCAAAATCCGATCGGACGTTGTCCAATCGTTTGTAGAGAATTCCGATCGGACAAAGCACCAAGCATGCTCAGATCAAATTACGAGACCAAAGCTATTGGCTACTAGCCTGAACGTAGTCCCGTCGTAACGTACGAACATCATCACGTTCTGAACGATCGTATTTTCCGACAACTTTGTCCGACCGTGTGTATGCAACACCAGTTTCGGACGTATTTTGTGGTCGGAATGTCCGACCGCGTGTACGGGGGCATAGACATAGGCTGGAGGGGCGTGACACAGCCAGTGACTAGCAGAAATCTGCCCACACCATGTTGCTGCCAACAATAATAAAGATTTTATTTCAAACATTGTTTATATGACAAGTTTAAAACAGTTTATTGATAGTTTATTGATAGTATTTATTTATTTTTACTCTGTATTCCAAACGCTGTTTTATATATATATATATATATATATATATATATATATATATATATATATATATATATATATATATATATATATATAGAACATATAACCGGCAGCAGCTCCTCCTGCTTATGTTTCCCCATAGACAAGCTGGGAAAAATCTGGGTCATGTGACTTGATTAGGAAAAAAGTACTTCGATTTTTTTTAAATTAAAATAATTACAGTACCAATATACAGAAATAGAAGGGGCAATATAAATTAAACGGGGTGTGTTTAGTATCACTTTAATTGAACATTCATTGATTGTTGAACAAGGAGGGCTAATATATCATCAAGAAATTTTGATCTTATATATGAAGAGGGATCAATAAGATCCAGCAAATGTCTTTTCACAGGGGTGTTAGGGGCGGTCCAATATAAGAAATGGAAGGAGGGTTGCTGTTGTGGCATCAGTTGACTTTTTTTGGTGAACATCTGTGGAATATTTTGGTGATGAGCATTTTCTGTGAACACTTTATATTCACAAGAACTTTAATACACATTTGATAAACATTTATTGCACTTTATGTTTGAGGGCCTATTCACATTTTTCTTTTTTTTTAAGTAGCAAAACTAAATTGTTTGCATTGTACTAAATTAAAATACATTTTAAGTAGAAATTAGATTGCTTCCTATGTGACTGGTTTACATCTATGTGCTGCAGTTTAGCATGATATGGAAAGGGAAACTATATGGGTCCATTCACACCTACATGCGTGCTTTACCCAATGTGGTGCATGCACATATAACGGTGTAATTCCAGCTTTAAACCAGACCTTCACCCCAACTATGAAGTGGTCTCCCTCTGCCTCCTCCTCCCTCCTTCTCTTATTATCAGACTTTCCCAAAGATTGGGCAGAACTTATAGATGCGTCTGCGCACACATCACAATGGTGGTGCCCCAGAGGGCGGAGCCACTTAAGCAAGTAGACCGAAAATCAATTTTAATATTTTTTAAATATTGTGCACATTATTATCTTAGATATTTGCTTATAGGTTATATGATTGGATGGACATTTGGGATTTAGGAGGAATTGTCAATTAATCTCAATTTATAACAGGCTTGTGTAGTATATAGGTATAGTATTATACTCATTTAGGGGTTTGTTGTAAAGTCTTTTAAGCTTGAAGATAGGAGCGCTGCTTTCACACACACAATTAAGTAAGCACTTTTAAATAAAGATATCAATTATACAGAAATTGGCATTGTATTCTATCATTCGGTCACATTCTAAAGGTTCATTTACAAGGTTGCAGGAAAGAAATTTGCACAATTCCCACATCAACACAGACAGTGCTGACAGGGGAATCCCTCCTGCCGATCAATTGTCTGGAAACCCGTCCCCACTGGGAGAAGATAGGGATTATTGCTAGCGACTATAGCACCCGCTAGCAATAATCGCAAGTGAATTTGGCAGGCTGGTTGTACCCAAGTTGATCAATTGATCAATCAATTTCCAAACAAAAGAGAACAAGTATTGACAACTTGGACAGGACTAATAAAAATATCTATACAGTGTATATATATATATATATATATATATATATATATATATATATATATATATATATATATATATATGCACTATATGTGTTATATGTGTATAATAATATATATGTGTTACTATAAGGCCTGGTTCACACCTATTCATGTTGCAGTTCATACATATTCTGGGTGCATTTTGATCCACTGATGTCTATTAAACCAAAAACACAACATGTTGCTCCCTTGCTCTTTCCATAAAAATGCACACATGTGAACGTGACCCATAGGAAACCATGTTAAATGGACTGTATGTGTTTCTGCAAAACTGAAAACGCACTAACAAATGCATAGGTGTAAACCAGGCTTAACACATTTCTCGTGGTATTGATCCTTCCATGGTTGAATTTGCATTCTTTTAATAAACTCACTGACAGTAGCATCACTAGGGTTGATGTCACCTGATGCCCGAGCACACAGGGGAGAATGAGATGTGGGCAGTACAGGGAGGGGTGTCGGTACAACGGGACGGGAGGTCTATTACAGAATGATGCACTGTATCTCTCTCTCTCTCTCTCCAGCAGCTGAAAGCCAACAGGAGGGAGAGGGGGGGAAACCAGCTTTCTGCTGCTGGAGGGACACAGACACAGTGCATCATTTTGTAATTGTCCTCCCGTCCCGCCACACAGATCCCCCTGCTGTCCGGGCCCCCTACAGGAGGCCCAGTGGTACCCCCATTTTGGTGACCCTGGTGTCACCCATGTAGTAGGTGTCACCCGGGTGCAGCCGCACCCCCTGCATCCCCATAGAAATGCCACCACTCACTGATCAGCTATGTGCAAAAAAAATGTAGCTTTAACTCCTGTCGAAGTTCCTCGTGGAAGCTTGTTTACCATCTGCGGGAAAAATGGATGCTAACGTATATTTTAACATGTACAAATATCCACAACTGATGATTCAACAGTTCAGAAGGTCAAAAACTTCTCGCCATCTATCTGTTGTCGGAATGATCATTAACCACTGAATACTTTTTGAGGAATGTGCTGCCTTTGTATTTTTTCACAGCTTAAATGAATTATAATCAGCACTTTCCCGGAGTTATCAGTTCATGTTCCTTTCCTGGTACAGTCTCCAAATGCCAAATAAGGTGAAGCTTAAAGGGTCACTATACATAAATTACAAAATTCTCACAAATCAGTTAATGCAACATAATTTTTTAAGGTAACATCAAATAGCAACAGATTAATTTGTTAAAATAAATGGTAATAGCAGAACTTTATGTAGTTTATACAAGAACAAATGAAACAATGGTACAAATCACAAAAATATATAGTATACCGTATCCGTACCCTAATTACCCCGCATATACTATATTGACAGCGCTAAAACAAAAAAGGGAAAATAATCAAAAAATAAAATATAATAAATATATAGAGGATAAAATATAATAAATATATGGAGGATAATAATTCAGTGTCTAAAAAAAGTCACTAGCAAGTGTCCATAATATCTCCAAACATATATGACTCAATATTCAATTGAGCTATCACACTTTGGAAAAAAGTTCAGAAAAGAAGATCCATCTCCGAAGAAGAAAACACCAGTGTGCGAAGGGTCTGACGGCCGGTGACACCCCTTATGGTAATTCACTCACCAGAACCCAAAGGGTTAACAGGCACTTCACTACGGCTGTAGAAGTAGTCCCACTAGTGTCCCTCCGGAAAATCGTCTTATCAGAACACCATAGGTTCCTCTCTCTCGGGCTCCCTGCTCTCTCACCGATAAGAGTTCACTTAATTCTCATTCACAGCCCCAGATCCACATATAGAAAACAATAAAATATAGATTCCATAGTGCAACACAGCTTTATTCATTAAAAACACTCATGCGCTTAAAATCATACGTACACAATGTGCACAGCAAAATGTCACATTTAAAATGTCACTTGCAGTGATAACGAGGTGGTCTCACCGCAGTCCTGAGCGCGTTTGGTCGAATACTGCCTCAGCTTCCACGGCGGGTCCCGGGTAACCACTCCGAATAGCCTGCTCTGGTGACGTATAGCTGCCTGGTCACGCCCATACGCGTTTCGTCATCACGTCTTCGTCCGTGGGCGTGGCCAGGCAACGCAGCTAGTCCATTTAAATACCTTGCGGGGCGGGAAGCCAGATCAAAATAACGCCCACGTCCGGCCCCCTCTCCTCGCATTCGATGTGACAATGTAATGACATCGCCGTATAAGCGATCGTCATAACAACGGCCTGCTAAAAATCACTATCTAGCTTAAGGGGAAGGAAATGAAGAAAACCTTCTGCTTTGTTCATTGTTACATGATTAGGTCCCGCCGTGCAAGCCATCAGCATACCGGCCAGGATACTGATAACAGAACCTTATCCTTATTGCCTATCTAAAATACCTGTATGCCTACCCCATCACCTATATTAGTTTAAACAGGGCATATCATTACTATGATATAACAAATCCGGGGCATACTGCTGTAGATATTATGAGTCTACACTAAACCATATTACAATATGTCAAAGTCACCTATGTGCAAACTATAAGTGATCAAAATTATCACTCACTGATCGACCAATAAGCACAAAATCCCAATTATCCAGTCTAGATGACAGAGGTGAGAAAAAATGAAAATGAAAATAAAATGATATGATGGAAAAAAAATATATATAAAACAAATAAATAAAATTAAAAATAAAAAATAAAAAATAAATAAAGGTGAAAATAAAAATAAAAATAAAAATAAAAATAAAAATAAAAATAAATATAAAAATAAAAATAAAATTAAAATAAATAAAATAAAAAATGAATAAACGTCAAAATAAAATAAAATAAAGAAAATAAATAAACAGAACTGTGAAAATGAAATAAAAATAATGATGATACAAATGGGAGAGAATAAAAATAAATAAAAATGAAAATAAAAACAAAATTGCTGAATATTGGAACCCATGCATTGGATGATAACAATACGCTCAAACTCAAATCCCAACTTTTCTATAATAAATAAAATCAATAATCACTAATAAAGCAGTTAATATCTAACTCTATGTTCAAACCAAAAGGACTCAAAGTATTTGTACGGAAAATCCATTCCGTTTCTCGCTTGGATATCTCCCGGACTAGGTTGCTGCCCTTCCAATCAGGAAAGATCCTATCCACTCCCCAAAACTTGAGTCCAGTTGGGTCCCTACCATGTTCACGTCTAAAATGTAGGGAAACACTATGTTCTTTATAACCGATGGAGATGTTATAAATATGTTCTGCTATCCTGGTGCATAGCTTTCTTTTAGTACGTCCTACATACATAAGCCCACACGGGCACTGAAGGACATATACTACATGCGTGGTAACACATGTAATGAATTGATCGATTTTGAAATTTTGTCCATTACCAGTAGAGGTGAACTGGACCAACCCTCTTAGATGATTACAAACTGATTTGCAAGCCCGGCAGTTGCGACAGGCATAAAAGCCAGCTCTATCCCAAAACATAAGTGGTTTAGAGGGAGGATCCAGAACCTTTTTAACTAATTTATCCCCAAAGGAGGAGTTCCGCCTATATATAAACCTAGGTCTATCCGGAATGACATCCCTGAGAGTCTTATCCAATTTAAGAATATTCCAATATTTATGGATAATACCCTCCACCTCTTTATATTGAGTATGTAGAGTACTAATAAAACTCCATTCCTGTGTGTTTCCAGTTTTATTTTCTTTGGGTCGTAAACATTGTTCCTGAGGAACCCGAAGAACCCGTTGTAACTCTTGGTCCAAAATCTCAGCTGGGTAACCCTTTTCAACAAATTTGTCTCTAACTAGGGACACTTGTGTCAGGTAATCAACATCAGAAGTACAGTTTCTCCTCACACGGAGAAACTGTCCCTTTGGAATCCCCCTTAACCAAAGGGGGTGATGACCACTATGAATGGGGATAAAACTGTTTCTGTCCGTGGGTTTGAAAAACACCTTTGTGGATAGGTTAGTCCTCTCTCTCATTACTGTTACATCGAGAAAATTAATAGTTTGTTTACTCCAACTAAACTCTAATTTAATATTGTTGTTATTATTATTTAAACTATCGGAGAAGCTCATCAAGGAATCCTCAGTGCCCTGCCAAATGAAAAACAAATCATCAATATACCTTTGATAAAATAATAGTTCACTTCTTCGATTTGCAAAGATGCGAAAATCCTCCCATTGGCTCATAAATAAATTAGCCAAACTTGGTGCGAACTTTGAACCCATCGCCACCCCTTTCTTTTGGTTATAGAATTTGTCATTATACCAAAAGTAGTTGTGAGATAGGCAAAACTCAAGAGACATACTCAAAAATTTCTTCTGGATAAAAGGCAAATCATCTCTCTGGGAAAACGCCCAGTTGAGAGCCAACAGAGCGTCCTCATGTTGTATAATAGTGTAGAGCGAGGCTACATCCGCCGTTACCAGATAAATCTCAGCTTCTGCAGGGAACTCAACCTCCCGTAGTAATTTTAGAAAACTAGTGGTATCTTTCAAATAGGAACGTGTAGTGACTACACTCATCTGCAAGAAGTGGTCTAGATATTGTCCAATCCTTGCAGTCACTGAGTTAATTCCATTGACAATTGGTCTGGCCGGGGGGTCACTCTGATCTTTATGAATTTTGGGTAGTGTATAGATGTTAGGAATTCTGTTATAACTCGGTACCAGAAACAATTGTTCTTTCTTCGTTAAAACACGCATACAATACCCATAATTCACCAGATTCGTCAAATCCTTACGGTAAGACTTTGTGGGATCTTTAACTAATGGTGTATACGTTGTTTGATCTGACAGCATATTAATCAGCTGAGTATGATAAAACTGCTTGTCAAGAAGTACCACACCTCCCCCTTTATCAGCTGGTCGGACTATTATATCCTTCCTCTCCTCTAGGGCTTTAATCCCTTCTTTAATGTGTTTGGGACAGAGATTTTTCTTCAAAGGCAGGATATTCAAGTCTCTGAGCACTGATTGCTTAAAAACCTCCACCTGATGATTAGAAGGTAATGAAGGATTAAACAATGACTTGTTCCTGAGTCCACTATTAATGCCTATTGTCTCACTGTTCCTATTATTCATTATCATGCTATTGTTTGAAAGCATGTATTTCTTAATATTAATCTTACGTACATATTTGTGTACGTCAATATAGACATTAAATTTGTTCATAGTCTGCCGAACAGAGCATTTTAAACCAGCGTTCAAAATGTTCTTCTCCTTCTGGGATAGAATTGCTTGGGTCAGATTGTAAATCCCTGTCATTCCGTCTCCCTGCGTCTTTTTTTGCTTGAGGCGCTTACCGGCTCTGCAGCCTCTTTTGTGATGGTTTTTAATTGCCTGATTGGGCTGTACGGCATTCCCCAATCTTGGGGTTGCCTCCATTCCTGAGTGTTCTGAGTGGTTGGAGGGTACGGCGGTCGACCCCTCCATGGACGTCCCCCTCTTGATCTCCCTCTCCATTGACCTCTCCCTCCTCTCCCTAAAAAAGGGGGCCTCTGAGTATTATGAGGTGAGGATGATCTCAATAATGGTGTAAATCGGTTGTATGTGTCAACCTGGTAAGGCCCTTGTTGATTATATACCGGGCGAGGGTCCCTATATCCCTTATTTGGTTGGTAGTATCCCTGATTTTTCTGGGATTTTTTACTTACTAAGTTTAATTTTTTTGGCAGGACTTCATCAGTCATCCTTGGGATATTCCCAGAATTCTTTGATGTTCCTGATGATGATTGAATCCCTACTCTACCCTCATTAATCACTTCTTGTGTTGGTGGCCTATTACCTTCTTGCCAGCTATAAATAGTATGGTTTCTGAAGTCATTGTAATCTCTCCTAAATTTTTTTATTTTCTTTTTCTGTGTTTCTCTATCTACCTTTTCTAACTTCTTCTGAATATCATTATTAAAAGAAACCCATTGTGGACTGCCCCTTATTGGTTCGAGTGATGCTTGTAAATCTGCAATCCTTTTTTCCAGGATCACCATTTTTTTCTTTTTACGTATTAAGACTAATTGCTGCAATTTGTAGCCAACACCATTAAAAAAATCAAGCCACTCTGACATAGAGCAAATATCATCAAGGCCGTCTTGAGGTGCCACATCCCACCTCAGACTTCTCATTATTAATTTGTCCTTGAGATATTGTTCAAACGTACAGATATCCCACCATGTACGGACTTGTTTCTCCAGGGTGTTGGCCAGAGCTGTCAAAGTTTCGGTGTAATCATTATCCTCAAGTTCCCCCCCTTCAAAGGAAAAAACTGTTTCTAAATCGATCTGTCGATCCCTCAAAAAATTGACTGCCTCCATGTTCGCTCAGGGTAAATAAAACAATGTAACAAGTACTAGTATCACTGGAATGTGCACACAAAATATTGAAAGTGACAAACAATGATCCCAGCGCCCTATGCAGTAAGTCAAAACTCACCCTAACAAGCTGCTATCATACAAAAGGACAAATCACAAAAATATATAGTATACCGTATCCGTACCCTAATTACCCCGCATATACTATATTGACAGCGCTAAAACAAAAAAGGGAAAATAATCAAAAAATAAAATATAATAAATATATAGAGGATAAAATATAATAAATATATGGAGGATAATAATTCAGTGTCTAAAAAAAGTCACTAGCAAGTGTCCATAATATCTCCAAACATATATGACTCAATATTCAATTGAGCTATCACACTTTGGAAAAAAGTTCAGAAAAGAAGATCCATCTCCGAAGAAGAAAACACCAGTGTGCGAAGGGTCTGACGGCCGGTGACACCCCTTATGGTAATTCACTCACCAGAACCCAAAGGGTTAACAGGCACTTCACTACGGCTGTAGAAGTAGTCCCACTAGTGTCCCTCCGGAAAATCGTCTTATCAGAACACCATAGGTTCCTCTCTCTCGGGCTCCCTGCTCTCTCACCGATAAGAGTTCACTTAATTCTCATTTATTATATTTTATTTATTTTTTGATTATTTTCCCTTTTTTGTTTTAGCGCTGTCAATATAGTATATGCGGGGTAATTAGGGTACGGATACGGTATACTATATATTTTTGTGATTTGTCCTTTTGTATGATAGCAGCTTGTTAGGGTGAGTTTTGACTTACTGCATAGGGCGCTGGGATCATTGTTTGTCACTTTCAATATTTTGTGTGCACATTCCAGTGATACTAGTACTTGAAACAATGGTACAGTTAGCTAAAACAGATAGGCAGAAAACGTAGTAAAGCTGGCCATACACCTATAGATTATCTGCAGATTTTCTATGGTTAGATGGAAAAGGTGTGAGATTCCTCCATCCACACAGTTTAGCGAACATGGAGAAATCTGTTTCACTTTTTCCATCTAACCATAGAAAATCTGCAGATAATCTATAGGTGTATGGCCAGCTTTACTGTTAGGGCTCTTGTTTTCTTTAACCAGTTGGATATCGCTGGTTTACATCTATGTATTAGACTATAAGCTAACAAATTATCCAAAGTGCTTGTTCTAAACAATTAAATTATTTCATCACATATAAAACAAAAAACACATATGTAAACAAAAAGAGGCATATAAAAAGTTCTAATGTGCATACAATATGTGGACAGTATGTATCCAAAAAGTACCAACATGCAAAATCGTGCAATTGATATATTGTGCAAAAAATTGCAATATCCACCAATAAAATACCTATTATGAAAAATATGGCCGATAGGCCCAGTCAGGCATATATATTGGTATCCTGAAAGGTTAGTTCTAACGGGCATTGTTAGCTTGACATATCTGAATTTTTGGTTATTTCATGTCTTTATATATGTGATAATATCATGTTTTGTGTTTTTTTGTCTCTTGAAATAAATAAAGGATTTGAAAAAAAAAAGAAAAATATTGTAAATTCTGTAATAATGAAAAAAAGTCTCAGGAACAGTTCAATCCTGTGCTGTCTAAACTTGTCAAAAGGTATATTTCTTCTGCCACTGTGTATATCACACCTGGTTGTGCATCCACCACTAATCACACTAAAATCACTCACCAGAGACAATGGCTGGTCAAATTATAAACCAGCTAATATGCAAAATTCTGATTTCCTCAATCAATGGCTCCACATCCTGTGCTTGAGACACGATTCCTCACAGAGAATTCACATGCATAATGTGATCATGTGTGAAAGGAGGATAGAAGAAAGGAGGCTTCCACAGTGTAAGGAAGTCTAAAAATCAGGCTTTATTTTTAAAAACATTCCAGAAAACTCACATTTTTATAGTGCCATTCCTGACACTAGGGTGACATCGCTTGTTCGTGATCCTATCGACTCCGGCCAGTGTTGCGGGTCGCGAGTATGACACCAAAGTGCGTGATGACAGCAATCTTGACCGGCCCCACAAGTTTCGTCATGTGACATCATGTATATGCATCTTTTTGTTGACATATGTGTTTTTTGTATTATATGTGATGAAATAATTTGTTTAGCATTAGCACTTTGGATAATTTGTTAGCTCATATTCTAATAGATAGTTATAGACCAACACTATCCATTTTATATCTAGCACTTTATTTGACTTATCAAAGTTGGGTGGCAGCAGTCTAGCATAAGTGATATCCCTCTGTGTCTTTGGCTCTATTTTGTATCTCACTACAATTCAGAAATTTTTCTCGTACACTGAAAAATGTGCATTTTTTGCTAGAAAATTACTTAGAACCCCCAAACATTATATATATTTTTTAAGCAGAGACCCTGGAGAATAAGACAGTTGTTGCAATTTTTTATATTGTACGATATTTGCACAGCGGTTTACCAAACGCAAATTTTCAGGAAATAATACACTTTAATGAGTTTTAGTGAACACAATCACAATATATTACCCAATTTTTGGGTAACAAATAAAAAATTATGTTGCGGCAAGTTAATAGATACCTAGCATGTCATGATTTAAAATTGCGTACTCCAGTGGAATGGCGCTAAAAATCGCCATGACACTTTAAAAGCCTTTGCAGGTTACCAGTTTAGAGTTTCACAGGAGGTATGGCACTACAATTTTTTCTCCCGCTCTGACGTTCGCAGTGATGCCTCACATGTGTGCTGCAAACACTGTTCACATATGTGTGCGGGACTGATGTGTGTGTGCTCGCCTTAAACACGCGTAAAAGGGGGCACTTTAAAACATTTTTATTTTATAATTTTTTTACACTGTACCTTAATTTTCATATTTTTTTTCAAAAGGGAACACAATCCCTTTGATAGCATGGGCCATGATAGGTACAGTATCTGTTAGACCCCAGACCTCTCAGTTGGCCTCAAAAGCATCTGACTAAACTGAGATTGGTTTGATCAGATGCTTTCACAAGCCGGTAACACCTTGTTTGCATGAAAGCAAAACCAGAAGTTACAAAATGCTCGCTACCTTCTGACATCACATAGTGGAAGGAACAACATCAGCTCCTCTCAGTGTGTCTCAGGAACTGGGTGCTGCCAGTTGACTCTTTACAGGGCTCCGCCGCTTCTGCCTGTAAAAGTAATCCAGCAACTATATATCGGCTAGGTCATGATCCTGGTTTAACCACTTCAACCCACCACCATTTGTAAACGGTGAAGGGACAGGAAGTGGTTAACCATAGCACTTACCCCCCTTCCTGCCCAAGCTAATTTTCAGCTTTTAGTGCTGTCACTGATTAAATGACAATTAGTCAGTCATATAACACTGTACCCAAACAATATTTTGATAATTTAGTTCCTACAAATAGAGCTTTCTTTTGGTGGTATTTGATCACCTCTACGTTTTTTTTTTTTTTGCTAAACCAATAAAAAAAGACTGAAAATTTTGAAAAAAAAGGTTTTTCTTTTGTTTCTGTTATAAAATTTTGTAAATGAGTATGTTTTCTCCTTCATTGATGGGCACTGATAAGGCAGCACCGATGGGCACTGATAAGGCGGCACCGATGAGGTGGCACCAATGAGGTGGCACTGACAGGCACTGATAGGTGGCACTGATATACAACACTGATGGGCACTGATTGGTGGCACTGGTGGACACTGATAGGTGACACAAATGGGCACTGAAAGGCTGCACTGATGGGTACTTATGCGTGGCACTGATAGGTGGCACTGCTGGGCACTGATACGCAGCACTGATGGGCACTGATATGCAGCACTGATAGGCACTGATACGTGGCACTGATGGGCACTGATACGCGGCACTAATAGATGGTATTGATAGGCATCACTGATGGCACTGTTACTGGCAGGCATTGCTGATGGTCACTGAAAGGCTGCACTGATGGGTACTTATGGGTGGCACTGCTGGGCACTGATACACAGCACTGATGGGCACTGATACGCAGCACTGATGGGCACTGATACGCGGCACTGATAGATGGCATTAATAGGCATCACTGATGGCACTGGTACTGGCAGGCATTGCTGATGGCCACTGATTGCCATCTGCCTGGGCACTGATTGCCATCTACCTGAGCGTCCAGGGTGGCATACCTTTTGGGGTACCTTTGTGGGCATCCCTGGTGGTCTGGTGGCATCCCTGATGATCCTGGGATGGCATCCGCGGGGGGGCTGCTCTGATAAACAATCAGCACAGACTAGTCCCTAGAGCCACTGATCGGCACTCCTCTACTTGCGTCTGTCAGACGTGAGTGAGAAAAAGCCGATCAATGGCTTTTCCGGTTTACATCGTGATCAGCCGTGATTGGACATGGCTGATCACGTGGTAAAGAGTCTCCATCAGAGGATCTTTACCGAGATCAGTGTAGCAATGTGTCAGACTGAATGCCGCACCACCAATCACCGCGATGTGTGCCCCCGCCGGTAGTTATCCTGCTGGACGTCATATGACGCCCAGTCAGAATAACTGAACCACCGCCTGGCTGTCATTCTGCTATAGGCCAGGCGGGAAGTGGTTAAAGTAGAAATAAGGGCAAAATTTAGGTAGGGTTAGATTCCCTCGCTCTTGCGCTCACCACCTGCCACCCTCCCCCTCTGCTTTTTCGGAGGGGGTTGGAGGTGAGGGGCGGGTGTTCACAGCAAATCGGCATCAGGCACAGCGGCTCCATGTGTGGCATCATGTTATGGCGCCGCAGTGGAGCCGTTTTGGTTCCATGTCGCTGGCGGGTGGGGTTTTGCAGGCCCCTTCCCTCACCTGTCGCACGCGTGATGTTGGTGGTAGCCCCTCCTCCTGGAGTGTACTTGAGGTCACTCCCTGAGCACAGTTCCCCTCTCCTCACACACATGTCAGCACGTTCACTCTTTGGATGCTCCTTCACTACCACACTCCTATCTAAGGTAAACCTATACACGACTCAATGACAGTGTTTCTTCAACATGTTCTTTTTCTAGATCTTCCATCGCATTGGCTAATGTGACTCCTAGCACTTATCTTTGCACAATTTTGGGGGTTCATATCACCACCTGTCTCACACATCATTTACATTTTACACTTTTTTTCAAATGTTTTAAACATTTTTCACATTTTAATTTTTATTTTTTTATTAATTTTTTCATTATTATTCATTTTTTATTTTCACTTGATACACAACATTCCATGTTACATCTAACCTTTATTTTCATCCATTTCTACTAACTAATGGTCACATCATTCACCCATTACAGGTCACACCGCAATTCCTTCACTTTTTTATTCCGGGCGCGTTTTGGAGTGTCGTGACCTGCGTTTCTCTGGGGGGCCCTTTTGTGCGCCCATATGGACATGGGGTACATGACTTTTTTCCTCTTTATTTCAAACTGGAAAAAAGGGATTGGGACATTAAATGAGGCGCATGCATAACATTTGGCGACAAGATGGACAAATGAACATTTCATAAATATGTAGCACAAATGGTCTCACAGAAACAGTTTGAATTAAAATTTTATCAAAAGTTTATATATATTGATACATTCATATGGTAAAATAATTGCATTAATGATTGAACCATGGCACACTGTGGCAAAAGATTTTTGGGTTAGGACCTGGTTCCAGATAGAGTAAAACATTATAAAGTAGATACATAATTAGCCAAAATGACATATGTAAATAATTCAGACACATGATTGTGGTAAGGAACTTGCATCCTGGATCTTGATGCGTTTCATAGAAGTGGAACACAGTCCACAAATGCGCCAAGATCCAGGATACAAGTTTCTTACCACAATCATGTGTCTGAATTATTTACATATGAAATTTTAGCTAAATGACTCCCACGTCCGTCTGACGTACTAGCCGATAGACCATGTCTTCACATCTGCCCCATCTTTGCCTCTCTGCATATCTTCAAGGATCCTAGAGACCCCTTGGTCAGACCATTCCCCAGTAGTGGTCCTCCTTTCTTCTCTCTGAAGCTCTGTGGCTTCCTGTACCTGGCAACTGAATGAATCCCACCTCAGCAATCCAGCTACTTGCCTCTAAATCAAAATTTTTCTGAAGGAATACTTCTCCCTGAATGATTCAGAACATACCTCTCAGTCATGCACTTGGGCCACCCACAAGGCCACAATGTCAGAAACCATGAAATCAGACTGAGACAGAAGTACAGTTAAATCATATTTGTTTAATAATAAAAGTAAAAAGAAAAAACATAGTCAAAACATAGCCAAAGTTCACTAACCAGATACTCAGATAGTCAGATAAGCCAAACGTCAGGGAGTAGGAGATGAGTGTAGTAAAACAGCAAGCAGGATCTGGAGCCAGAAGGGATGTCAGCCAAGCAAGTCTTTTAACAGGAATGCATCAGAGCATCTCTGTGATGTTGACTAAGGCAAAGGCAGAGATCCTCTGGGCTGGACGGCTTATGTAGGCAGGGCTGACGAGCAGGATATCATCAACAGCTGAGTCACTGTGGAGAGGCAGGAGCTGGTAATTAGCCAACAGCTGAGCGGTCAGCTCAGAGAAAGAAGGGCTGAGCCCAGCCCTGACAGTACCCCCTCCTCCTTCTATCTAAAACCAGGTCCTAATGCAACAATCTTTTGCCACAGTGTGCCATGGTTCAATCATGAATGTACTTATTTTACTATATGTATGTATCAATGTTGATTAAAATTTAATTCAATCTGTTTTTGTTATGAGTCCATTTTTGTGTACATATTTATGATATGTTCATTTGCCCATCTAGTCGCTAACTGCTATGCACGCACCTCATTCAAAGTCCCAACTTCTTTTTTCTTTTAAAGCGGATTCCTTTCAATATTTACAGGGATGGAGACACATGGTCATATGTCCTATGTGCCTCATTCAAAATCCCAAAACCCCTCTTTTCTGGGTTATTTCCAACTGGTGATCCTGCCACTAATACACTTTCTGTCTTAAAGAGGAAGTAAATCCTGATGGCTTTTACTTCCTCTTTATTCCCCTGCAATCCCCTAGTGGTGGACTTTTTAGGCACATACAATAAGTATCAAGTATATAGAGTAAAAAAAGATTTTTTTATTGAAATAATATTATAAGAAAGGCATATAAAACAAGGAATGCATAAATACACGTATAATCTGTATACACACTAATTACTTAGAATACCCTAAGAATATGGGTATTCTAAGTAATTAGTGTGTATACAGATTATTAGTGTACTTATGCATTCCTTGTTTTATATGCCTTTCTTCTATTATTATTTCAATAAAAAATCTTTTTGTACTCTATATACTTATTGTATGTGCCTAAAAAGTCCACCACTATGGGTGTCCTAATTTTTGGTTTACAATTTTGGATGTGGCACACAAAATAGTAAAATTATTGCCTTCCGTTCACATTTCTTTTGGTGGTATTTGATCACCTCTGTGGTTTTTATTTTTTGTGCTATAAGCAAAAAAAAAGTGACAATTAAAAAAAAAAAAAAAAACAATATTTTTTACATTCTGCTATAAAACTATACCCAATAAAAAAAATCGAATTTCTTCATAAATTTAGGTCAATATATATTCTGCTACATATTTTTGGTAAAAAAAAGCCCCAATAAGCGTATATTTACTGGTTTTCACAACAGTTATAGCATCTACAAACTATGGGATATTTTTTTTTTTATTTCTATTAGTAATGGCGGCAATCAGCAACCGCGATATTGTAGCAGACAAATTGGACACCTAACTGACACTTTTGACACTATTTGGGGACCAGTAACATTAATACTGTGATCAGTGTTAAAAAATATGAACTGTCACTGTACTAATGACACTGGCCGGAAAGGGGTTAACAACAGGGGCGATCAAAGGGTTAACTGTGTGCAAAGGTTGTGCTTACTCACTGTGAGGGGGGGGGGGGGTGCTTTGACTAGGGGAAAGCAAAGATCTGTGTTCCTGCTTTGCAGAAACACAGAATCAATGCCTTCCCTTCTGACAAAAAAAAAAACAATCTGCCCAGTTTGTGGTACCTGGCGCTGGGCCCTTGCTGTGTGTGATCACAGTGGGAGCAGGTTGTCTGTGGCACTCATGCATGCCCCAGTCCCAGAAGTGTCAGATCACATACTAGGTACGTGATCTGGTGCAGAGCAGCCACCCTGCCGCAGTATATCTAATGCCGCGTACACACGATCAGACTATCCGGCAGACTTAGTCTGGCGGACAAACAGCCGGACTGTCCGCCAGACTCTCCGAATTTAAACCATATAGAAAAATTACATCGGCAAAGTGGTTGTGTTATCCTGACCAGACGTCATATGACATCTTTCAGGGTAATAAGCCACTGTGTGACCCCCGGGGTGAACATCACAGCGATCGGTGTTGTGGGGTGTCAGGCTGTCACGCAACACCGATCTAGGTAAAGAGTCTCTGACAGAGACTCTTTACCATGTAATCAGCCATGTCCAATCACGGCTGATTACATTGTAAACAGGAAGAGCCATTGATTGACTTTTCCTCACTCGCGTCTGTCAGGCGCGAGTACAGGAGAGCCGATCAGGTGCTCCTCTGACAGGGGGGTCTGTGCTGATTGATTATCAACCCAGACCCCCACCCAGGATGCCCACACTGGACCACCAGGGACACCACTAGGACCACCAGAGATATCACCACCAGGTATGCTACCCTAGGTCACCAGGGATGCCAATCAGTGCCCACAATGGGTGCCTGCCAATCAGTGATGCCCAGCAGTACCATCCATTAGTGTACACCAGTGCCACCTATCAGTGCCCATCCATGCCCATCTGTGCCACCTATCAGTGCCCATCCATGCTGCCCATGAGTGTCCATCTTTCCAACCTAACAGTGCCCATCCGTGCCACCTATCAGTGCCCATCAGTGCTGCCTTTCAGTGCCTATCAGTACCACCTTTCAATGCCCATCAGTGCCACCTATGGGTACCCATCAGTACTGCATATCAGTGCCAACCATCAGTGCCGCATATTAGTGCCCATCATCAGTGCCCATCACTGTCACCTCATCAGTGCCACCTGATCGGTGCCCATCGGTGAAGGAGAAAACTTACTTATTTACAAAGTTTTGTAACAGAAACAAAAAAAAGTTTTTTTTCAAAATTTTTGGTCTTTTTTTAAATTTGTTTAGCAGAAAGCAAAAATCCCAGAGGAGATCAAATACCACCAAAAAAAATCTCTATTTGTGGGAACAAAATGATAAAAATTTGGGTACAGTTTAGCATGACCGCACAATTGTCATTGAAAGTGCGACAGCGCTGAAAGCTGAAAATTGGTCTGGGGAGGAAGGGAGTGTAAGTGCCCGGTATTGAAGTGGTTAAACAGGATTGCATGATGGAAGTCAGCAGAGTTTCACATTCACTAAGTTCTGGGGAAATTTCCCTTTCAAAGTGAACAATCTATTTTCCTTTTGTAAATCAAACCCAATGGAAATACGTTCTTTAATGTAATGTTGGAATTTCTTAGTATATCTTAAAATGATTGATAATAATAATGAGCGAAGACATACTATGGTTGTCTATGTTAGTTGTACTTTAGAATTTATTTTTAAAATGATTTGTAACAGACTGCGCTCCCTAACGTTATCCATGGTAATACATTGCCATCTAGTGTTAATAAATTGTGACGCCTAGAGAGAATCCAGAATCCAGTTTGTTTCATAGATAATCATTCTTTTGTTATTTTTTAACTAATTCAATTATATTGTCATTTGCTGTAACATCTAAAATTCCCATAAACATGACAAGATCATTGTCTTTTTCTGGCAGATTTATCTATAGGAAGTAGTAGATACCCTAGATAATTGTTTTTACAGGAATATTGTCTGTGTTCCGTAAAGACAGGAAGCAGGGCTGTATGGCAAGTTTCTTCATCGAGTATTACCATGTACCCTTGGTCAACCCCAATGTCTTTAAATTGATGATCATCGAGGATTATTTTGTGGTCAGCTCAGACCCAAATGTTCCCTGTCGAAAAAATATGGAGAGTTTATTAGTAGCCTTTTGGTAATCAGCCTGTTTAGTCCAATGGATGCTTTCAAAAGTTAACTTTGTGCGGAAATATCCACCTACCAACAATAACATTTTTATCTAGTTTAGCTTGAGTACAATTTTGTATTGAGATTACATTCCCTTTGAAGTTTTTTTTATAGGAAAGTTGTTTCTTATTTGACTGTATGCCATGGGGAAGTTTTTCTAGTGGGAGACTTATGCTGCGTACATACGACCGGACTTTCCAGCAGAATAGGTCAGACGGAATCATTCCGTCGGATATTCCAATTGTGTGTGTGATAATCCGATCGTTTTTTTTTTTTTTAAATTCAGATGGACCTAGAAATAGAACATGTTTCAAATCTGTCCGACGAACTCATTTCCTAACGGGAAAACCGTTTGTTTGTATGCTGGTCCGACGGACCAAATACGACACAAGGGCAGCTATTGGCTACTGGCTATTGAACTTCCATTTCTAGTCCCGTTGTACGTCATCACCTTCAAAACGAAAACAGACTTTAGTCCGTTCGTGTGTGGGCAAGTCCGTTCATTTGGAAGTCCATCGGAACTCTGTCGAAAGTCCGTCAAAACTCCGTCGGGAAGACCGTCAGACCTTTTCTGCCAGAAAGTCTGGTCATGTGTACGCGGCGTTAGAGTCAATTACTAAGAATAACACGGCTAAGGAGTTTCCCACTACTACTGGAGATCACCTTGTCACCACAGGGCCACTTATGAAAGAGGTCAATCACTGTAACCATCCAGATGGATTGTATACTTGGGGGAAGGACAAGGGGGCACAGAAGGGGCACATGCCCCCAGTGCAGTGTTTATGTCTGGAGAGGGCACACTGGGAGCTTCGACTGCTCTGTTCCGCCGGTTGCCTTACTGACAGAAGTGACACAAGTCCCCCCTGTCATTAGGAGCATGGTCCTCAATAGGTGCTGGAGGAAGGATTCTGCTCTTTAATTCCTCCAATAGAAAGTGGCAGAAGAGAGTGGGCTCTAACTCTAAAAATACGCCTTAGCAGAGGAACAAAACAACAGACAGAAATGACACCTAGTGCTTTGTTCATATTTCATGGCTGAGGTTTACAACCACTTTAAACAAACACGCTGAAGACAGAAGCTTATTAGTTACTATGCACAACTCAGTGGCAGCCCGTCCATCGAGGGTGCAAAGGCACCGCCCCCCCCATCCATGCATCCGGCCCCTGATCAACAAATCAGGGCGCCGGACTATGGATTCCAATGGGGAGGGATGGTTTTTTGAGGCGCCTGATTAGAGCCAGAGGCTCTAATAGACTTCAAAAAAGGGTGGGCTCAGGGGGCAGAGCATTGCTCCCCGATCTCACCCAGTTGTGTGATGATAGCGAATGGATAGCAAAAACGCTATTTTCACACTAAAGTTCCCCCCCGCCAATCAGGAAGCAGGTCGTCAGACCTGTTTCCCGATTGGCCAAACTGCCAGGCGGTCCTATTGGATGCCAAGTGCTTAGGAACAGAGATGAGACACACGGCAGAGAAAGCCATGGGAGAACTGGACACCTGACCCGCTTCCCACACCCCGGGAGAGGAGGAGAGGACACCACAGCCTGCCAGCGCTAGATCTGATAGGTGCCTAACCGCCGGCCACCCGGGGGGATGTCAGTGCGTCCCAGACCGCCCAGGGGGTGCTGTCATTGTCGCACCATTAGCTGCCCAGAGAAGGGGTGCTAATTTGCCGCCCCCCCAAACAAAGTAGTTGGCGCCTGATAACTATCTTTCCTGATCCAGCAATGGCCAACAAACCCCCTTCCATGCCAGCATTATTGGGTCTCACAGGGGGTCATAGGATGCACGTTTTGGGGCATCTAGCTTTTATCCAGCCATTGTAACTTAGAAGAAACTGTGCAGCTTTTGACCAATTAAGTGTAATCTCATCTTATCTAACCTCATTCTATTCTTTTATAATTACTAAAATAATTCCTTTTCCTGATTGTTAATTCTTTTATGTGATGACCCACACTGGCATAAATTCACTTGGTACTAATTGCTGCCTGCTTTATTTTACTACAGATACACATTCAATCAAAAAAAATGAACATTGATCTAACCTATAACCCATAATCAGAGCTGTATTATCTCTTTGGTGTTTGTAACACTTTTCAGCATACTTAAAGCTAATAAATTATTTTTAAATCAGTCACGTGGATTACATGGCTCACAGCTGCTGTAACCTTAGAAATATTATAATGTGATTAGTAATGCATTAGTTCATATTTCTATTGACCTTTACTGCTGTCAAGTTGCATTTGCAAATAAGTTTATTCAAATCAAACATAAAAAAGTGCAGAGTGAATCAGACGTTACCTTTGAAATTATATCCTTCTACCACTTTAAGGGGTATTAAACCATCTTCAACAGTTCCCCTGAAGAACAAGAATTGGATCCCTGATGATATGCTTGGCAGACTGAATCCCATTCTTAAATAAACAATTGTTCTTGAGTTTAAGCTCATCTTTCCAGTCCTTAGATGAAGTAGCTGCAGGTTTTCTCCTTTTAGGCTTTTTCCATGTATTAATCTGGTAATCCTCCAAATAACACACTTCCTGTCCCTGTGTGGCTACGCTCCCTCCACAGTATCTATGTAGGGAGCTTTGGTTGGCACATTCCACGCTCAAATATGTCTGCCTTTGTCTCAATTACAAGGAGGTGAGGAAATTAGTAGTTTGGACCACATCTAAGGACTGGTAAACTGCAGTATATAAAACTTTGGTTCTTGGGTTTAGTTATTCTTTAAACCAGGGGTCTCAAACTAGCGGCCCTCCAGCTGTTACAAAACTACACGTCCCATGAGGCATTGCAAGGCTGATCGTTACAAGCATGACTCTCACAGGCATGATGGGATTTGTAATTTCGCAACAGCTGGGGGGGTCACCAGTTTGAGTCCCCTGCTTTAAATGCTGTTTTCGTTGAGTCGCAATACCAAATTTCACCACCAGGTGATGATGGAAGTGACATCTGTATTTCCAGATTTCAATTCTAATTACCTGCAAGAGAGGAAATCTGGTTGCATATTTTGCATGCTTTGTTGTTATAGAGAAACCTTGGAAAAGGTAGAAGATAAGGACAGAGAAATTAACTCTTTCTTGAACTGATATCATTTTTTGTCTTTTTTTTATTGTAATATTCTTCTTATAAACTATAAACCACTATTATTATAGGATATCATATTGGAACGACTAACATTTGTAGACAGAATTGCGGGCTACTTGACTTAAAAGCTGCGAGTGTCTTGGCACAGTCTATAGCAGGCATCACTAAATGGCGGACCGCGGGCCGAATCCGGACCGAGTAGCAGCCATATCCGGCCCGCAGACTCGCAAATAGTTGCCTCTGTGTTTTTTATCCACTGCCGGATTGCCAGCCCGCCGCTGCCGCTAAAATCCTTGGTGAGGCTTGGCATCATTGCATCACTCCCCTTCCTTATTCACACAAGCCTGGAAGCGCTGCAGGTCCGGACAAAGGGCGGGACTTATCAAGTTACGAAGTGGGTGATTGGTTGCTAGGCAGTGGGGCGGTCCAGCAACCAATCACACCCTTTTAACTTGAAAAGTCCCGCCCTTTGTCCGGACCTGCCATGCGTGCTTCCCGGCTTGTGTGAATAAGGTAGGGCAGTGTGGGGAGGGGGAGGAAGGGGGAATGCTGCGGGAATGCTGCGATGATGAAAGGGACAGTCTGACGCTGTAATGTTGAGGGAGGACTGTGATGGAGTGGGATCTGTAATGGGGGGTCTGTATTACGGGGGTCTGTGATGGAGTGGGGTCTGCATTGGGGGGGGGATCTGTGATGGAATGGGGTCTGTATTAGAGGGGTCTGTGATGGAGTGAGGTCTGTGATGCAGGGGGATCTGTGATGGAATGGGGTCTGTAACGGGGGGCCTGTGATGGAGTGGGGCCGTTAATGGGGGATCTGTGATGGAGGGGGATCTGTATCGGGGGGGGGGGGTCTGTGATGGAGGGGGGATCTGTATCGGGGGGGATATTTGTGATGGAATGGGGTCTGTAACGGGGGGGCCTGTGATGGAGTGGGGCCGTTAATGGGGGATCTGTGATGGAGGGGGATCTGTATCGGGGGGGGGGGTCTGTGATGGAGGGGGGATCTGTATCGGGGGGGATATTTGTGATGGAGTGGGGTCTGTATTAGGGGGGGATCTGTTATGGAGTGGGGTCTGTGATGGGGGGGATATGTGATGGAGTGAGGATCTGTGCTGAGTGGGGGGGGGGTCTGTGGTGAAGAGGATCTGTAATGGGGGGGATCTGTGTTTGTGGGGGGGGGGGTCTGTGATGGGGGTCTTTAAAAGGACACATTGTGATGAGTCTGTAATGGGTTGCGGGGTTTCTGATGGTGGGACTGTGATGTAAAAGTGAGAAATGTGCTGTGAAGGGGGGACTGAGGGCACTGATGTAAGGGCTTGTCCACACTTGTGCAGAGATCTGTTTTTCTGCCCTAGAAAAACCCAGGTATCTACAAGGGCAATAGAAAACAATTGTGATGTGCACAGGAAGGTTGTAATGTGAAGGATCGGAGTCATGACCAATATGACATTCGGACCTCCGCGGGAAGAAAATTTTACTGACCGGACCCCCGTGAATTTTAATTCAGTACCCCTGGTCTATAGGCTCAAAAAACAATTAAAGATAACCAACAATCATACAACAATCGCAATGTAAAGATAGTAAAATCTGTGCTCAAAGCTTAAAATCACATACAGAATGTGGTCCATGCAGCCTCCATTACATAGGGGGAGAAATTAAAAAAACAATATGCATAAGGTAACTTATATGTAATATAAAGAAGGTTTTACAGACACAGTTAATCAGAGAACATTAGATCATATCAGGGTAAAAGCGATAGTGTGGAAAAGAAATTGAGCAACAGGTTATATGTAAATTGAGCACTTTACTTCTAAGCAGTCTCAGTCTTGAGAAGTACTGTGGGGAGAGTGAACCTCTCTCCCATATTATCTCTAAGATATATGCGTTACTAACAGCACCTCCTGAGGATTTTGGTATATCGAGTTTAGATAAGTGGGAAAGGGACCTTGAACAAACTTTTACACCATCCCAACGGCAGAAAATAATACATTTAACTTTTAAATCATCTAGATGTACTAAGATACAGGAATTAAATTACAAAGTACTAATGCATTGGTATTACACCCCGTCTCGAATGAATAAATTCTCTTCAGAAATGTCAGATAGGTGTTGGAGGGGTTGTAAGGAGAGAGGCACCATAGCCCATATTTTCTGGTTTTGTCCAGTAATTAGACAGTTTTGGCAAGAAGTTCAGAGAATCTCTCAATTATTTACTGATTACCAGATCCCGGAAGACCCAGCTTTTTTCTTATTACAATGCTCACAAATTTAGAGAGATATAAGAACTCAATGCTATGCCATTTGGTGAATGCAGCCAAAAGCTGCATCACCATACGCTGGAAAGAGCCAGGGACTCCTCGAATCTCTAATTGGTTAAATAAAGTAAGAAGAATTGGGATCATGGAAAAATTGATCCCTATGTCTTTGGAGGAAAGGGAATGTCTACTGCAAGTTTGGGCTCCATGGGAGTCATTTTTACAATCAGAGGAAGGGAAAGGGCTGATTGGAGAGGAACTAGAGGAATAGCTAGTAAGTGATGTGGCACTGGTCCCTCTGTCGGCAGGGACAACATATTTATATCTATTTATTTGATTTGGGATTCCCTGGGTTTTTTTTTTTCCTCTCTCTCTTCTCGGTTCTATAAGTCCCTCATGGGATCTAGGGCCTTGGAGCAGAGGGTTGTTGAGGGGGTTGTTATTGTAATATTGTTAGTTGCTTATACAGAAAAAAACATTTTTTTACAGGAATGCACTGTGCATCATTGGTTAAAATAATACGTTTTTGTTTTGAAAATTGATTTGATAAGTTGTTCTATGTAATTATTTTTAGTGATCTTTGTCATGTATTCCTGCAAAGTAAAAGAAATATCTAAGCAGTCTCAGTATACAAATCGATCTTAAAGGCTAAGTTCAATTTTATGTTATGTAAATTACAGCTTCCCTAACCCGATCTGGTTATTGAACTCTGGACTGGCTGACTACTCGATCCGGTTACTGGACTCTGGCTATGCTTTGACTACGCTTTCTCTATTTTCCTTTTTATTTTTATTTAATAAACAAGTGTGATTTAATTGTACTTCTGTCTAGGGCTAATTCACGGTTTCTGACACATGCTTCTCCAATGTAGATAATGTCAGTGAATACCATTTTCACTCCTCTACTGATCAATAATTTTGTATGTTACCTCCACCTTGCATACAACATTCATTTGGCAGAGTGTGCAGGAGCTGAGCAATCACATAACAGCCTATGTGCAGCAGAGCTGTAGCATTAAACAGGAGAAGTGTGACCCTCAAAGTCTGTAAAGCTCACCATACACTATACAATCTGGTTGTACAATCTCCATTAGCTCTACCATCAATTATGTAAGGCAAGGGCCTGCCTGATAAGATACAGGGTGATTGGATGCATAGGTGTGTCTTCCTATTATATAGTTTTTGCTACATCTGAAGGAGATTATACAGAGATTGTACCATATGATTGTATAGTTTATGCCCACCTTTTTACACCTAAAATGAACTACTTGTGCTTTTTTACTGTTAACGGCATCCCAAATGTGGAAGCAAACACGCATTTTATTGACACAACAAATGCACGGTAAAAAATGTTTAAACCGCAACACTGCTTTTCTGCGTTTGTCGCACCTAGGGCAGCCTATTAAAATCAATGGGCTGTCCTATGTGTGATGTAGGAAAAATGCACCAAAAAATGTGCGCTCTCTCTACGCTGTGTGAACAGGGCCTAGAAGTGAAATTGGTGTGTTTACACCCTCCACTTCCCTGAGCTGAAAGCTGAGTGTCTCCTTTACGCACATATATATAAAGAAATCTGATTGTACAATCTCTGTACAATTTATTTAATTTTACCAAAACTATGTAATAGGATAACCCAACTGAACAATCCATTCAATTTGTATCAAATCATGCAGGGCCTTGCATAGTTGATTGTAGATCTAAAGGAGATTGTACAAACAGATTGGAAGAAGGTGGAAAGTGGGTGTTAATAAAAAGAAGTGGTATAGTAATGAGGGAGGTGTGGTCTACAGAAGTAAACAAGCTCTATTCTGTGATGCAGTAAGGCAGTGTGTGATGGGATATGAAGTTTCCTGCAAGGTCGCATGATGATACAGGAACTTAGAGCTCAGAAAGCATTATTTTAAAATGAGAGGTAAAAATTCAAAGCTTCCATGGACTAGGTAAGTGAGAGATAGGCACATTAGTATGGCTTAGGCAGAAAGGACATTAAGAAGGCTTCCATTTATTATGAAAAGTGAAATTCTGCCTGAAAAGGTGAACTTAACCTTTATATTGATCTTAAAGTAGAACTATAGGCATTTTTTTAATCCTTTGTCAGATTTTTTTCCCCATCTGTGTTCCATTGCACAGATCACCTTTCACTTCCTGTCCCATTGCCAAACAGGAAGTAAGAGGGAATCCCTGCAAATTAAGCAGATTACTTTGGGATCCCCAGGCCACCAGAACTAGTGTGCCTATTGGAAGATTTCCCCTCTATTACTTTTCTGGAGACAACCTGAAATTTGTGATTTTCTTTACTTTCACTCAATGAACAGTACAGATAGAGAGGGTGAATCTCCTTAATGGTGGCACAGACAGTACAGTACAATTGTACTTTATTGTGTGAAATAAAACAGCGATATCAGCAATAAACTTTAAACATTTATCATATAATTAGACGCCCTTCATACAGACGAGCCGATTGGGTACACCTGTCAGATTTTTTAGGCGGGCCCAAACGGACCATTCATTGCCCTCTCTGGAGTGGTCGATGTCAATGGACACCCACCGACTTCCGATCTGATCCTATCTGCTAAAAGCAGGCAGATGAGGGATCAGTTCCCCACCTGGCAGATCAGATCGGATGACAGTCGGATGGAAACAGACAGGTGGTCAGTTTCCATCCGAACTTCCATAGAAGAAAGTGGGCTGTGTCCATGTCCGCTCTGCAAAAGTGGAGTGGACACGGACCTGTCATCTGCCTGCTCAGTGGGGATCAGTGGACAGATTTCCCATTGAGCAGGCGGATCTGCTGGCAGAGTCTGAATGGGCCTTCGTTTGGGAGTTTTGCTCAATTTATATGTGATTATTAGGTTTACAGTGATTTTTATTTGTTAGTATATATGAGGTTTAATGTCTACCGGGGCTGTTTATACATGAGATTGACTACAGTAAAATGAAGAGGAGTTACAAAGTTTGCCTAGGTATGTGTCCTGTTTTTTCACCTAGAAGCAAATGTAACAAAAATAAATGTAACAAAAACTTTTATAATTTCAAATAGCATTTTTTTTAGCTCTCCGAAATCTTATATGATATGTCTCATTCTGTGTCAAGGAATCCTAGACTGATCCTCTGTTGTGTGGGATCAGAATGAAAACAAATGCCAAATATGTGACATTTGTGTTTCTTCCATCTTTTCCTCCATCCTGTGATGTAGGAACAAGAGACCAATGTATCCCTGGGTGGCTGAATGAAGCGGCCATGAGTTTGCCCATATCCACCAACATCCGGTCAGGTTAGTAAAAATGGACCTGGATGAAAACTTATTGCGTTTAGTCAAATGAACCTGAACCATGCTCATATATCCAACCACATTGCTGTATGATTTTGATCTGTGTAATCATGGGTCTAAAATGGACTGCCGTAATACCTGTGTGAAAGGGGCCTAGCAGTTTGCTTTGGCTTTTGACTCTACAGGCACTTCATATGTATGCACATTCTTTAACCGGATACCCAATATTTTATTGTCCTTGCCTACTCTGCTTTAAGATCGCTGGGGGTCATTCTGCATCTGTACCATCCGTACCTGCATCTGTACCAACCCCACCACTGCATCACAGGAACTGAGGAGGAAACACAAGAAGGAAGGATCCTATTGGTTCCTGAAAGCAAAACTGTCATTTTGGTCTTGTTTTAGACTTACTCATCTATGGCATGCAAAGGAAGAGCAAATGCTACAAACAAATCATAATTTTTAGGTCAAAGAAATAAGCCCTTATAGACAGAAAGATCCCGCATAATAGCAGAGATAGAATACCACTCTATTACTTATACATAAAATCTAGTGGTCTTTTGTGTCTTCCCATCTAATGTCTGCACAGAGTACTTCCTGACTGGAGGAGAGGCAGCTAACATGACTTTGACATGTGAGATGATCGGGCTTTCCTCCTCTCTGCATTTTTTCATTATCATAGGGACTTTGAAAGGATTGCTGAAAAAGCTTTTTGTTCATGATATACAGTATAATTATATAGAGAAAATGGTGAATTATGATGAGGCTATAATGGACTTTCATGGTACCGTACAGAGGCTTAACATACATAGGGTAAGTATAAAAATGTCATTTTAGTCCAGCAGCATATAAAAGCATATATAATCCAGTATGATTAGTTTAGAGGTTTGTTAGTAGTACTCAATTTAATCTATTTATTTATAGATCTCTAAGAATGAATTTCCCTTTGCATATATGAGTGCCTAGCAGAGCCCCCTTTAAATTCAGGAGTGCCCAAAAAAAGTCCCCCCATTTTCTTTTAGTAGGCAGAGCAGCAGAGCAGAAGCCTGGAGGCGGACTAGGTCAGGGTAGAGGAAGTCCTGGGAAATCACGTAATTTGTTGATAGGATGCCAGCAATCCTAGCAACCATCCACAGCAGAGGGGGGGAAAATATGCGCTCAAGACTGGGGTAGGGTCCTGGCTGGGTGGCAGTGAATGCCCTGCTATCCTTATCACACAGAGTTGCTGCAGGCTGGATAACAACCCATATATGACTAGATGTGTCCTGTGGGTCATGGTTTGCAGACCCCTGTCTTAGAGTAACCAATATTGTCAGAACATTGACAACCCCTTTAGGCACATTTGTAACAACTGCAATTGTAATGGACAAAAAATTGTTAATAAAGAAAATCTAGACACAAATGTGGAAGTCTAGACCTGTTTCTAGATGAGAATGGTAATTCTGGATCTTGCACCAGAACTACCATCTGGCAGCAGATGTACCTCTCACATTTTTGTTCTCATGGGTTAATAAAGTTATACAACACTAATATGTGGATTCTGTTTACTGGCTAGCAACCGAATGATTTATCTAGCATTATTCTGTTTTTTTTTTTAGTGCTCTTCATTCACAGATCACTGAAACAGTGTACTTCAAGCACTCCATACAGGATGTACGGATATAATCAGCATTAGACTGACGCAAGAGCAAAACAGCAGTTAACAGTTCATGACGACCAGAAGGGGGACAGAGCCGAAAGACCAAACTCAAGTAGTTTCAAGGACCCGACAAGAAGTCGGGAGGGGAAAAAAACAAGCGTTGTAATCTGTACTCAATGTTTGTTATAGTCCATCACAACTTGGGAAAATTGTCTTATTTTATTATTAGAAAGGGTTACAAACCTTTTAGAGTAATCAAAAAAAAAAAAAAACAATTTGAAGTTTTTTTCTTTACTTTTAGAAAGTATTTGATTGTACATTTTTCATAATCTGTTGACAGTGCCAATGACCCCAAGGGCAGAACAGGGGCAGATCAGTAGGCAGTGCAACTGCACTGATATCAGAAGATGATAAAAAAAAGGGTCTATCATTTAAATCTCAACTCAGGTCAAAAGGTTAAATACACCATTGAAATAATTGTATGAGAGCTGTTTTACCTGTCAAATGACGTTTTTTTCTGTCCACCCAGTCCTAAGATTTACTTGTCTTTTTTCCTAAGGGGGGTATACTTTTAGACCTCTTGCACACTGGATGTTTTCTTCTGCTGCTCCTAGGGGTGTTTTGCATTTTTCCTGCCTCTAAATGCCCCTGCATGTTAGCCTATGTGTCCATGCACACATAGCTGTATAGAGGCGTTTGGAGGTAGGGCAGTTTAGAGGCAGAACAAAAACCCTACAGCCAGTGCGTCCAGAAGCAGTAAAGTTTTGGCAGAAAAAAAACACACAATAATTATAATGGACTGATATAAGAAGGTATTGTATAAATGATGTGGAAACGCTACACTACTCAAGCTCTAAAAAACAATATAATATTGGTGCACTGCTCCTTTAAGTGTACACAATCACTACAAATCTAAATAGATAATAATATCACAATAGTGCAAGGCTCCCTTAAATAAAATAAATAATGCATAAATCTTCCTCATGCACTAATGAAACATTCAATTGATCAACAAATATAGTGCATATATTTGCTGAAATTGTGTGTTAAAAATAACATTAGGTGCTTATATCAATTAAATTTATCTGAATATGACATATAACCACATCCAAGCATTAATTCATTTTTCAATCCAGTGCGTAAAGGTGTCCATGATATTCAACAAAAAGACAGTAAAGTGCTCCTATGTGGCATCCATGAACCACCAATCCACCAATGGGTGCAGTGCTCGCTCACCTTAAGAATGAACCTACAGTATATAGGTCAAAATACGCTTTAGGTATATAATTTTTGCAGATACATCAGCAAGCTAATGACACCAATTTCACATGTATGGTCCCTTAAAGAGGCCGACTGTTGCTGCCTCCACTTTGGACGTCACTCAGAATATTGGGATATATTCATGGCGCAACACATACGTGTGGATAAAACCTGCTGGTTGAACTCATAATATACAAACACATGAATTAAAATAGATTGCGCAGTGTATAACAAGTGGCCAGTTGTACTTCTCTCCGCACTTCCCATTCTACGTCCTAACCGGATTTGATGTTATAAAATGTTTTTTTAATTCAAATTTAGCTTTAAACATTGAAAAATAGAAAAAGAAACTGCGCTACGGTGAACAACAAATTGTGTAGTGGCTGGTCACCAGGGGGACCCAATTCAGCTGCAGCTTAACTGTATCACATAATTACAGAAAAACAATATTAAAAATAAATAAGCTGCGCTAAACCCAAAATGTGCCATAAAGAATAATACCTCCCGTGCATGTACTTAACATAGACAGTGATGATAACACATAAACCTTAACCTTAACCTTTCCATATGGGTAATATAAAAAATGAATAAAAAGTGAAAAGTTATCGTGAATCACAATCAAAAGTACAATAGTGCAATGGACACCCCAGTGTACAATTCTTGAAACAATATAAAAAACGAAAAACAAAAAGAGAAAGTCTTTCAAATAAGCTTGAATGTAAATGAAGAAACAAATTCTTCCACTTGTGGATAGTGCCCAATCCGCCACCAAGGTGTATAGATCTACTTTTTACCAGAAGTTCATGACCCCCCACTACAGAGGGTCACAAAGCGCATGTAGATATAAATATGTCCCCCAATCCAAAATGGATCTTTGCTGCTCTCCTTAAACCACCTCTTCCGTCAGATATATATATTTTTTTAACAACACGGTTGGTTTTATTGAGAAGACAAAACATAACAAGCAATATGCAAACATCTCAGCAGACTGGTACAGCACAGAAGTTATCTATAATTAATACAACTCAATAAGCGAGCCAGAGCAGCAAAGTTACATACAAAAAGAGTGTTCCTAAACAACGGGCTCACAGACAGACCCGTAACATACCCTTACCAAGAATACAGGTGCGGGGGGGGGGGAGGCCCAACGTCAACACCCCAAGAATTCAAAACTGTTCCACCCAAGGTAACCATACCCGGTCAAACTTCTGCGGGCACCCTCTAACCAGATAAGTCAGCTTGTATAGGGGGAGGACAGCATTAACCGCAGCATCCCACAAAGCCACCGTAGGGGGCGAGGACGATATCCAATGCCGGAGAATCTCCCTCCGGGCGTAAAACACCAGGAGGGAAAGCAACAGCTTACTATACCGTGGACGCTGTTCATCCCCCTGAATCCCCAGGAGGGCGAACTCAGGCGTCATAGGAACTGTCAGTTGCAGGCGAATGTTTATACAATCGAAAACGTCCCTCCAGAACTGAGCAATTCGGGGGCAATCCCAAAACATGTGTAGAAAAGTGCCTTCAGGGTAATGACACCTGGGGCATTCCGGGGACCGATGAGGATAAATTCTGTGCAGCCTCTGCGGCGTAAAGTATACGCGGTGTAAAAATTTCGTGTGTATCAGCCGGTCCCTAGAGGAGATCAGCGCCCGGGACCCATCCTCAAAACACTCCTCCCAATCCTGCCTATCCAATCCAGGGATGTCCGCCCGCCACTTGTCCCAGAGGGTGTTCATCCCAGGAGAATCGGAGCGCAACAGAACCTGATACAGCGTGGTAAGGGTCTTTTCGAGAGATTCCTGCGCCAGGGCATCTTCTACCGGGTCCGCACACAGCACAATAGGCCTGGGAAACTGTGCCCTGGCCGCATGTCGCAGTTGATAATAACGAAACTACATGAACCCAGGAAGCCCCGATCTCTCCACTAGACTTCTAAAGGGCAGTAAGGACCCCTCGGCATAAATATCCCTGAGGGTCCGAATATTGTACCGGGCCCACAGCTGCGGGTCCGGAACCGACTGGAAGTGGGGGAGACTCGGATTACCCCACAACGGGACAAAGGGCGAGTATCGATCCTCCCGAAGGAAGCGCCTTCTAGCCACCGCCCAAGCCCGCAAGGTTGTTGCAGTAGCCGACGGAAGAGATCGATACGCCCCAGGACCCCTGTACACCAGATTCCCGAGCTCTCGCATGGAACCCAACGCCGCCGCCTCCAGTCCCACCGCCGCATTAGCCCCCGACTGTTCAAACCACCATCTCACCGACACCAGAATCGCCGCCCAGTAATACACCTGCAAGTTCGGCAAAGCCAGGCCCCCACACCGGACCGGCAACTGCAGGGTAGCTCTAGCCAGTCTAGGGGCCCTGCCGCTCCACAAAAAAGTGCTCAGACATCCCTCCAGTTCCCTAAAAAAAGAACCAGGGAGCCACACCGGGCAGTTGCGGAATATATACAAAAAGCGCGGGAGGAACATCATCTTGAAAATATTAATCCGACCTAATAGGGACAGGGGTAAATCCTTCCACTTAACACAGTGGTCCTTAAATTTCGCCACCAGGGGTTGGAGATTAAGCCGACGAAATGTTCGAGTCTCCCTCGTGACCAACACTCCCAGATATTTGAACTAATCTACCCAAACCAGCGGGGACGGTGTCTGCATCGCCTTCGCCTGCGAATCCAGAGGGAATAAGACAGACTTAGACCAATTAATCCTGATGCCCGAATATCTGCCAAATTCGGTGAAAATATCTAGGGCAGCCTGCTTCCGTCAGATATATTAGTAGGCACACCTCTTCAGTATATCTCCCATATGGTTAAAATTTGAGGATACAAATCTTCAAGTTTGAAAAGACCTGACGTCAACATATGACAATGGAGCTGAGGCTGTCCATTAGTCAAGATGGTCTGTGCTTAAATTCTCGGTGTTTTGCGAGATAAAAACACCCTTCCTCAAGAGAAGCACACAGGGATATATAATTATGAAGTCTGGATAACGCCTTCACGTAGATGAAATATAATGAACTTATAATTAAAATCCAATAACTAAATCTTCCAAATGTGTAACAGGCCAGGAGGGGGCCATCCCAGATGCACATCAGACTCTACCCGGGAGTTGTAGAGAGGTGTGGAAGATGGAAAGAACAGCTGCTCAATATGTGGATCTCCAGGCGTCCCAACAGATCACAATGAAAAGCCAAAAACAAATGGAGGTCTGTGATCAAGTGCACCGTCCACTTCCAGCTGCAGACGGTGGACGGTGCACTTGATCACAGACCTCCATTAGTTTTTGGCCAGCAGGGGCCAGCACAGAGGTGGGTGGAGACAAAGAGGTGCAAGCACTAGCAAAGAGTAGATGGGTGACAGTCAGGAAGGGTAGAGGGGAAAGTGCCAGGGAGGCATCCCAATAAGTAGTGGTGTAAGTGGTGTATCTGGATTTTGCAGAAGCATTTGACACAGTTCCCCATAAACGTTTACTGTACAAAATAAGTTCAGTTGGCATGGGCCATAGGGTGAGTACATGAATTGAAAACTGGCTACAAGGGCGAGTTCAGAGGGTGGTGATAAATGAGTACTCAGATCAGGTCAGGGGTGGGTAGTGGGGTCACCCAGGGTTCTGTGCTGGGACCAATCCAATTTAATTTGTTGAGGACATTTGTTCATAAACAACCTGGAGGATGGGGTAAAAAGTTAAATCTCTGTATTTGTGGATGATACTAAGCTAAGCAGGGCAATAACTTCTCTGCAGGATGTGGAAACCTTGCAAAAAGATCAGAACAAATGAATGGGGTGGGCAACTACATGGCAAATGAGGTTCAATGTAGAAAAATGTGAAATAATGCATTTGGGTGGCAAAAATATGAATATGAATGCAATCTATACACTGGGGGGAGAACCTCTGGGGGAATCTAGGATGGAAAAGGACCTGGGGGTCCTAGTAGATGATAGGCTCAGTAATGGCATGCAATGCCAAGCTGCTGCTAAAAAAGCAAACAGAATATTAGCATGCATTAAAAAGGAAATCAACTCCAGAGATAAAATGATAATTTTCCCGCTCTACAAGACTCTGGTCCAGGCGCACCTGGAGCACCTGGTCCAAATTTTTTTTTTATATTCTTCCACATTTACTCTCACTTTAATTTGTTAATCAAGTCTATCTAAATATGCTAATGCATCAAACATTACCTCCTCCCCAGACTGACACTTCTGCTGTGGTAGGGTGTCTCTGTTGCTCCCCCATCTAGAGTAGCGATACCCTAAGGCAAGAAGTACTTTATGGTTGGATCTCCAAGTAAAAAACAAAACAAAAAAACAACTAATGCAGCCCCCAATTAAGGGTTGGTAAATTGCAATGTATTAACTCTTTGGTTTCAGGTTTAATATCACTTATATGTATTTATGTAAATTACATTTTGTAATTTCTGACTCGTGTTTCCCCCATATAATATCTGTGGGTTTAACTGTTGAGCCTCATACACACAGTATGATTGTTGGCCAACCGAGCATCATTTTTGTCTTGCGTGTGCCAGGATCTTGTCTTGCATACTAACATTACACAATTGTCGTGCAACAAACACTAAAGTAGTGGCGTACTACGAGGAATTTCAGCTCTTGAGCATCACCCTTTGGGCCCCTTCTGCTAATTTCGTGTTTGAGCATAGATTCCGGTCATGCGTGTTTGTACTTTCAACTTTTTTGTGATGATTTGTGTACTGACCATACAAAAAATTTGTTGTCCGCTGAAAATTTACTAGCCTGCCATCCAACATTTGTTGGCCAAAATTTGGACAACAATTGTCAAAAGGAGTGTACTAACGGTAAGATTTTAGGACAACAGTCTGTCAATAGACAATCCCCTGCCAACAATTGTACCGTGTGCACGAGGCTTTACACTGAATCAGAGACCATATTTACTGGAGATTACGTTTTTTGAAAGTCCCTCTTGTATATTTGAAACTTGATGATCAATTAAAGGTAAAAATTGAAACTGAATTGGGTTCTTTTGGATATTTTTATTACTATTCATTAATATTATGCGTGTTAGTAATATCCCAAGTCTTTACACCAGGTGGCAGCATCTGTTCTCATATACAAGCTGCACTATTAAGAAGTACTTAGATGTCAGTTACTCATTAAATTAAAGATCTCGTATGTACCATCCCTAGAATATACAATATAACTTTACCTGTCATTTTGTGTGTATAAACCAAATCAGTGTCACAGATCCACTTACAGATAATCCTGCACCACATCCCAAAATTATGCAAAACAGTAAATGAGTGTCAATAAAGGCAGTCACAACAGAGCGAAGGGGCTTTTTAGGTGCCAAAATTGCCCTCACTTATAAAAGCAAAGTTTATTTAAGTGGAGCTCTGCTTAAAAGGGGAAGCTTTGCTTGTTCGCTTCCTCCCCCCCATCACTACCATATTTGGCACTTTTTTTGGGGGGGCAGTGCGGGATCAACGTGGTGATCTCCGAGTACTTCCGCCCCCCTTCTCCTTCCCCCAGCTTCTTTCTGGGACACACACAGGTCCCAGAAGACTATGGGACCATTCAGAAAGTGCAGAGTGACTCACGCATGTGCAGTAGAAGCCTGACGGTTTCCCTCAATGAAGATGCCGGCACACGCACCCCAAGCCATTTGAAGAATTGGCTCGGAATACTGACATTGCTGGATCCCTGGACAGGTAAGCGTCCTTATATTAAAAGTCAGCAGCTACAGTATTTATAGCTGCAGATTTAAATATTTTTTTGTCCAGACTGGAGCTCCTCTTTATGTATTACTGGGATAAACATTTGGCACACAGAAGAGACAGTCCCAACTGTGACATGAGGCTAAGCTTTAAAAACGTGTAAAAGTCCATACAATATGTATAGATACTAATGTAAAAGCCTATGTAATGCCATGTACACACGACCGGACTTTTTGACGGACTAGGTCCAACAGTCTTCCGGCGAACTTTCTGAATGAACGGACACACACAATCACACCAAAGTCCGACGGATTCGAACGTGATGACGTACGACCGGACTAGAATAAGGAAGTTCATAGCCAGTAGCCAATAGCTGCCCTAGCGTCGTTTTTTGTGCGTTGGACTAGCATACACAAGAACAGATTTCTCGGTCCGGCGGAGTTCCGGCGGGAAAATTAAAAACATGTTCTATTTCTAAAGTCCACCGGATTTTGCAAAGCAAAGGTCCGATGGAGCCCACACACGATCAAATTGTCCGACGGACTCGTTCCGTCGGACCTTTGCTGTGAAAAAGTCCGGTCGTGTGTACGCGGCATAAGTCTCTGGATTTTAATGATGTAAACACTTGAAAGCGGGGAACAGCGCTTCTAAGCCCTTGTACACACGGTCGGAGATTCAGACGGGATGTGTCCTATCGGACCGTTTTGTCGGATATTCCGACTGTGTGTGGTCTCCATCGGACTGTTTCCGTTGGAATATCCGACGGACCAACTTTTCCAACTTGCCGGTAAATTTTTCCGTCAAAATGCTCCGATCGGACATACTCTGATCATGTGTAGCCTACTCCGACGGACAAAGTGCCACGCATGCTCAGATCAAATTCCTAGACCAAAGTTATTGGCTACTAGCCTGAACGTAGTCCCGTCGTAATGAAATAACGTCATCACGTTATGTACAATCGGATTTTCCGACAACTTTGTCCGACCGTGTGTATGCAACAGTTTCGGACAAAATCAGTCGGACAAAATCCAACGGATTTGGTTGTCAGAATATCCGACCGTGTGTACAAGGGCTTAGTGTAGTAGTTAAAAACACTTTAAAAAGGAAACAACTCACAAGAGAAGAACTCACACTTGTATAAACATATAAGCCCCGCTTCTCTTTCTTCCTTCTTCTCATTGCTATAGAGTCTCTTCTGCTCTGCCGAGCTGGCTGCCACTACCAACACCAACCAGAACCTTTTTAATACAGGCCTGGATCCAGAAGGAAATGGACTTAGCCTCCAAATACTAACTGGACTTTTATCATTGCTTTTATATATATATATATATATATATATATATATATATATATATATATATATATATATATCACTAGCTGCACCCGCTAGCGCTCCATTCTACCCTCCTTACGGTCTGAACGGCAAGCTGGCGACTGTGCTGGTGAATTCAAACACGGACATCAGTGGTCGTGGAGGCGGCATGTTCGGAGTATGTGTGCTCCTTCAGCAGGCCATCTAATCAGACTCCTTCTTCAGATGGCTCGATGAAGGAGCACACATGCTCCAAACATACACATATCAGGAATATGAATTGCTGGGGTAACAAACACTTTAATAATGTTGTCTTTGTGCAACTATCTGGACGCACACACATTTATATGTAATGTTATACATATCTGTATTATGTTTTAAAACCTAATAAAGATCATTGAAACAGGATAACCTTTGTGTCAAATAATTAAAATAAAAAATAAGAAAAAACAACTATTATGTGTCTGAACTGAAATCAGTATGGTCTTTAATGATAGAATTATTGATATTTCAGTACAAGTCACAACATATGCAACAAATTCTGTGCCAAGAAAAAAAAAAAAAATCCAATGAATCACTTCTTACATGAGTCATAGAATTTTAGTAAATGTGATAAAGAAATTCACGGCAGTATTAAGATAACTTACATTGTTTTTTTTTAAATACGGTATACAATGATCTTTACAAAAATATCTGTACAGAGCTGTTGTTTGATTAGGCTATAAATCACAAGCGTGACAAGACAAATAGTAAAAAAAAAAAAAAAAAAACATACAATATTAGAGGGGATCCTCATATAAAACTGAATTTTATTTTATTATTACATAGAATACATTTCCTTAAATAAAACATGGAACTCAAATTTGTGTTTGTGACACCGCTTCATATGCTTGCCAATAGACAGACACTCATGAGAGTCTCAGAGCTACTGGGAATATTAAAAACAAAAACGACATAAAAAATAAATAAATAAATAAAACTGCACTTGGTGCTTCTAAACCAATAAATCAATAAAACACAAAATTAAAATTTTGCTTTCTACTGGAAATAATACCATATAATGTGTCAGAACAGATTCAAAGATCAATATCGCCGAGATTAAACTAAATCTGTCACAAACCTTTGCAATTCAAACTGAGCATATGATGAAAGCAGAGCCAGCCTTTAGTGAAAGCCACATCATTATGTTAAATAACTTTGGAGATATCAGTAGGCTAAATTATATGTAAATATATGCATATCATTTATGTAAATGATATGTAAATAATGACTTTTTCCATAAACGCTGAGCTTGGCCACACCTCTACCTGCCTCCCAGTACTCTCAATTGACCATCCTATTTAGGACTTAATAGGAAGGCTCATGGCAGTAGGGTTGAGCCGAGCTTGACTTTTACAGAGGAATGATCTCTGGATATCTCTGGATTTACTAGCAGTTTTATCTAAAGGTAACCTATCCTTAATTTTTTATGATATGCTTTGTTTGAATTTCATGTGTTTTGTGACAAGTTTACTTTAAAAAGGTTGTCCAGGAAACCTTTTCTTCTAACAGGTTATCCATATTCAGACACTACAGAGATCAGCTAATCAGCTTTCATAAGAGAGCTAAGGACTGTGTGAGGCCTAAGCCATATGAATGGGTTGCTGGGATGAAACTGCTGCCATAGACACTCATAGAACTGAATATGCATAGTATGCATTGTAGCATTCAATGCAGAAGTCCCCAAAGAGGATGGGAAGTCTGGAAAATGGGAAAGACTTAGGGGACTATTTTTAAAAGGTTTGTTAAAGGAATGTCACATATATTTGTGCAGACTGTACATATGTTGGCTGAAATTTCTGTAATAGATGAATTTCTATGATTTTCCGCTCCATCTAGTGGCCAAAATGTGGTTTTGTTTTCTGAAATACTTCAATGAGAAAATATACTGCATTTTGACCACTAGATGGAGTTGACGATCATAGAAATTTAGACTCTCATAAACGATGTAGTGTATTTTTTTCTGTGATGGCAGTTGATAAAGAATTGTAAAGTGATGATATTTGGTAAAGGATTCTTTCAACCCACTTTTGGAGGATTGGCAAGATACCCAAAGAAATCTGCAATCCTGTAGCTTGCTTGTGAAGAATATTTCTGTGTCCATGTATACCTTGAAGAGTATTCAAGGGCTCTCAGTGCTGTTGGAGGTAGTCCAGGATAAAATCACTTTTAATGCTGAAGCATGCTAGTGTGGGCAGTGGCAGGCAGTGTTTAATATATATGGGGGGGGGGGGGGGAGTCAGAGGAATGGAAAGCTGGGCCGTTGATTCTCCTCCCACGCGAACAGGAAGTGTGTCCTAACATCCATCGCCAATCAGATCACAGGAACTGCTTCCTGATTGGCTGGGAGGAGAATCAAGAAAGCAATAGTGAATATTAATTCGCTGTTGTCACACAAGTGGGTGGGCTCTGGGCGAGGGCTCTGCGCCCCGAGTCCACCCTTTTTTTCAAGCCAATTAGAGCCTCAGGATCTAATCATGTGCTTAAAAAAAAAAACATTGAAATCCATGCACCCTGCATGAGCAATGTGAAGCCGCAGTCCTCAAAAAATATGTGTGCTCACCAGATCTGATGTTCACACAAAGAAGGTACAAGAAGACTTACATTTACTTCTACATTTGTTGTGTAAACCTCCACTTTTTGGTGAGGACACATTTTTGGATACTTCTGCTTCACCATTTTGGGGGACACATACCCACACTATGATAAGTAGCAGACAAACCTGACTTCAGACAAGGGTTTAGGATTCACATGGGTCTCTACTTTCTTGTGGAAGGTTACATAGTTACATAGTTAGTAAGGTTGAATAAAGACACCAGTCCATCCAGTTCAACCTATGTGTCTACAATTGTCCTTATTTATTTAAGGTACTCATACAGCGCTGTCAATTTACGCAGCGCTCCACACATACACTCACATCAGTCCCTACCCTTAAGGGGCCCACAATCCAAGGTCCCCAACTCACATTTATATACTAGAGACAATTTTGGACAGAAGCTAATTAACCTACCTGCATGTCTTTGGAGTGTGGGTGGAAACCGGAGTACCCGGAGGAAACCCATGCAGGCACAGGGTCGTGGTTGGGATTTGAACCAGTGACCGTTTTTACTGCTAGGTGAGAGTGCTACCTACTACACCACTGTGCCGCCCAAGGTTATGACAAATGGTGGCTGGAAGTACCTGTACACCCTTCCCTTAAAGCTGGATAAAATGTAATTATTTCCTAGAATGGAAAAAATATATATTTCTTATTGTGTATCTGTCATTATTCTATCAACCTGCAAACTGCTATTAGGCTGGAATCACACCTGTGCTTTTTGCATTTTGCAGATTTTCTCTACAGAATGTGTTCCATAGGAAACCATGTTAAATGGACTGCAGTGCAAATCTGCAAAATGCAAAAAACACTAAAACTGTATAGGTGTGAATCCAGCCTTAAACATGAATGTTGCCTGCACATACATTCCAATCTCTATTTGAGCGCTTGGCCTCGCTCATTCTGATTCTGACTATAGACAAGAAACTTGAGGCCATGCCTCCCCCTTTTACCTACTGAGCCTCTCTTTTGGTCCAGGAGGGTACCCCATCACACCGATGGACCAATCTACAGGTCTTATCTAAAGATTGATAATGCTAAAGGTGGGATTTTCACATAATAGACATTTGAGAGTTTGGCAGACCGAACTGACTTTAGATCCACTTTAAATAAAGGTTACTAATTTAATTAGTTATTCCATGCAGTACTACCATTTATTTTGCTTGGAGTCATCATTTAAAGCCGTATTAAACCCCAAACCAAAAATGTATTGTATTGCAGCTTACCAATCATTAGATGTGGTGGCTGCATCGGTTTTCCCCTGGTCATGTGGCCAGTAACACACCTCCTGTATAACTGAGACACAACTCTGGATAAATGAGAACGGGGGCACAGCAGACAGCAGCATTGTCATTCTGGGGGGGGAGGGGTAGTTTTAACTGTAAAACAAACTGATGTCAAATTCCAGCTCATACTTTATAATCTGTAAAGTCAAACAGTTTTGTTTTTTCCTTTTGGGATAAAGGTTTTGCATGAATGTATAAAAGCTGATCATTTTAAATCACCCCTGCCAGAGTTAGGTGGTTTGTTTCATCCATGTAAACTGATACATTCTGCTGGAGAGCTTGTGCTTTTGAAAAAGAAGAAAGCCTATAATAGGAAACGAATCCAGCCATCACAATTTACAATTGGTAAGCTGCAATACAATAAATGTTTGCTTTTGGGTTTAATACTGGTTTAATTAAAGAAGAGTTCTTGCAGTTTCAACAAACTTAACGAATTAGAAACGTGAGAGAGTAAACTTTGAACAGCTTTTATGACCTAAATATTTTTTTCACTCTTCATGCTAACGAAGCACCCGTTTCATCCATTAAAAAATGCTAGATGCATTAGGAGGTCTATCTATAGTTCTAAAAAGCTAACTATGGAATATTCTTTAAGTAGAACTAAAAGGCAAAACCATTTTTTTTTTTATTTTAGATTGAGTAAGGGAGCGTTACAACCCTTGAAATTTTTTGTTTGGAGAGATTTCCCTTCACTTCCTGTCCCAAAGCCAAAACAGGAAGCGAGAGGAAATCCCTCCCAAATGATGGAATCCCTGGTTATAACCAGAACTAGTGTCCTTATTGGAGTCACCCAGAACTGGTGGTATTCCCTTAGCCATTGCCCTGCCTTCGCTTATACGTTAAGGTCTAGTGACTGCTGCTGATAAATGAGACTGTAATCTGCTATAGATGCATGATATACCTACCACACTTTATACTTCAAAACCAAAGCATAAGGAAAACAAGTAAATACATTTCACAACTATTTCTGTATCCTGCCTTACAACATGATATTTGCACATGTAGTGTTACACTGTAAGTAGTAGATGCACTTTTATTATTTAATAACAGGAAATACACTTGGAAAATATACAACACCAATTCTTAGATTATACAAAAATGTGCAATGTTCATGAAAATGAACTAGCTACAAGTAAACAACAGTTGCATATGGTAGCCAATCAGATGCTAGCTTTTCTTTTTTACAGGAAAAACAGAATTGGCTACCAAGGACAAAACATAACTGTTTCTCTGTTCCTGTTTTACAAGTGTAACTTCTCGATGGCAGGTACATTCTTATATTGGGACTGAGCCAGGACCCTGTATTCCCTGTTTCAAATATTAAATTTATCACACAGCAAGCTGCAGCTCACAGCTACTGATCTGGAGCCACACAATAATTTATGCTATCAGAGTCTCCTAATGCTCCATACACACGGTTGGACATTCTGACCACAAAATTTGTCTGATTTTTTCCGACTGATTTTGGCTGAAACTTGTGTTGCATACACACAATCGCACAAAGTTGTCAGAAAATCCGAGCGTTCTGAACAAGGCGACGTCAAACATGTACGTCGGGACTATAAACGGGCCAGTATTCAATAGCTTTTGTCTCTTAGTTTATTCTGAACATGCGTGGCACTTTGTCCGTCGAAATTGTCTACACACGATCGGAATTTTAGATCCTGCTCTAAGCCCTTGTACACACGGTCGGAGAATCAGTCGAAATGTGTCCTATCGGACCGTGTCGTCGGATAATCCGACTGTGTGTGGTATGCATCGGACTGATTCCGTTGGAACATCCGTCGGATCCAATTTTCCAACATGTTGGAAATATTTCCCGACCAACTGGTTCGATCGGACATACTCCGATCATGTGTAGAGAATTTTGATCGGACCAAGTGCCACGCATGCTCAGATCAAATTCCTACATCAAAGCTATTGGCTACTAGCGTGAACGTAGTCCCATCGTAACTAAATTACGTCATCACGATCTGAATAATCAGATTTTTCGACAACTTAGTCCGACCGCGTGTATGCAACAGTTTCGTACAAGATCCGACGAACAAAATCCGACGGATTTGGTTGTCGAAATCTCCGACCATGTGTACAGGGGCTCAAACTTTGTGCGTCAGAAAATCAGACGGAAAAAGTCTGATGGAGCCCACACACATGATCCGATCGCACATTTTCTGTCGGAAAATCCGACCGTGTGTATGGGGCATTAGAGTGAGGACTCGAGTCAGCAGCCAATGTCCTTCTAGTAAAGTGCACAGAGCATGTAACCCATAGTACCAGATATAAAGGTTCTAGCATGCTATGTCAAGGCTAAGTATAGCTAGTATCTGACTGCATACTTAATTATGGAATGTTTTAACTTTTCTACAGTAATAATTTAATCTCTGACCAGTTGACCACTAGTCCTGTATATAAATTATTTCAGAAATCTTTGGGCACTAAGACCAATTTGTTTATTATATACTATCTTTTGCTTCTTATTAATAAAAATAATTATTTTAAAGAAAGGTAAGAAAATGTAAACACAGAAAAATGTTTAATTTATCAAGATAACCCACATTACAAGGATTTATTATGAAACATAGCTCCAGGTTTAAAGCTTAAAGGGGTTGTAAAGGTAAACGTTTTTTCACTTTAATGCATTCTATGCATTAAGGTGAAAAAACATCTGACAATGGCGACGCCCCCAGCCCCCCGTTTTACTTACCTGACCCCTCGAAAGTCCCGCATTCGCCCCCGACGTCCTCTTCGCCACTCACTCTGGCCGTTAATTGGCTAGAGTGGATGGATTGAAAGCAGCCATTGGCTCGTGCTGCTGTCAATCGCATCCAATGGCGCGCCGAGGGTGGGGCCGAGTGATACAGTGATCGGCTACAGCCGCTTGCTGTATCACGGGAACGCGCTCGCAAGCACTCCACACTATGCGAGGGAGCTCACATGAAGTTGTGGAGTCCTTGCGTGAGGGAGCCGAGACAGCCGCCGAGGGACCCCAGAAGAGCAGGTTCGGGGCCACTCTGTGCAAAACGAGCTGCACAGTGGAGGTAAGTATAACATGTTTGTTATTTTTTATTTTATTTTGCCTTTAGTGATCCTTTAAGTTTGGGCAGAGAGGAACAAGTACCCTGCTAAATATGGTTTCATATTCATACCTAGAATAATGTTTTGTTACCACAGTGAAATTCTGAGCTGCATGTAGAGATAGCCAACTCAGATTCTGGTGACCGGTCTCCACTGCAATGTTCTGAAAATCTGTGGAGGTGCTTTACTAAAGGAGTAGAACATGTTCACCTATCAGGGGAATTTTCACATCGAAGTGGAATCTTCAAATTCTTTTTTTGGAAAGAAAGAAAAAATGTGCTCACATATACATAGTTGGTGAGGTTGAAAAAAAGACACTAGTCCATTCACTTCAACCTATGATGTGTGAGTGTGCTTGTTTTTATGTCAATAGTAAATTGTGTACTCCTCTATGTTGTGGTCGTTGCGGTGCCCATCGATTGATGCTCCCCGCTGATACCACTGTTTGTGGAAAATAATTCCACATCCTTACCGCTCAGACAGTAAATGCAGTTTAAGGTTAAACCACTTCTCTAGTGAATGGTTGCATGTCTTTTTAAATTCTCTTTCACTAAATATATATTTTCTATGCTAGAATGGCCATTGTACATTGATATCATATCCCATCTCAAGCGTCTCCTTTCCAGAGAAAATAAGTTCAATGCTTGTAGTCTTTCCCCATAGCTGAGGTCCTCCAATCCCTTAATTAGCTTTGTTGGTCTCTCTCTGGACTTTCTCCAGTTCCAGCACATCCTTCTTGGAGGACTGGTGCCCAGAACTGGATGGCATACTCAAGATGCAGCCGGACCAGAGTCTTGTATAATGGGAGAATTATCATTTTAAATCTTATCCAAGCAGCACTCAGAGAGAGAATAAGTGTATAAACAGAGCCTCGGAAGGTCTGATTTGTTTCTTAAAACTTTGCTACAGCTTTTTTTTTTTGTCTGAGTGAAGAAAAATCTCCCAAATTGGGACACATTCTTCCTTGCTCTTTTAAAATCTAAAGGGAAAAAATAGCTGGCATTTGAATTTAAGCTCTAACTAGACATAGGTAATCTTTTCCTTAACTAATTGTGGACCTTGGTTGTGCTCAAAATAATGCCCAAAAGGGCTTGTGTCGTATGCCCCCCCCCCCCCCTCACATTTTACAGATATAATTTTTCTGTGTGAAAACTTGTCTTTAGTGGATTTTTTTTCTTTTGTTAAATAAATAATAATTTCAAAAATTAAAAATCTTTCTATTAATATAATGCCAGCAACCCAATTTAAATTCCCATAGAGGTTATACACTCATTCCTTTTTTGGGTGTTTTTTTGTTGTCAGTCACTTTACAGCAGCTGCTGTGAAAAAATGGACCTTGGACACAGTGTTTAAAAACACTGTTCAGACATAAGATAGAAAGATGCAAAGAAAAAGTAGCACTGTTACCTTTGTATTTACTCTGTTTCATTCATCTGCAGATCAATCATTGACATTGACATCTCTTTGCTCATCAAAGAGATGAGCAAAGAGATGTCAATGTCAATTAAAGCAACCTGACAAGTAAAAAAAAAAAAATGTTTAAAGAAAAATGCATTCCTATGTAAATCCCTATTAACCCTAAGGCACACCATGGTGCAGAGACATCAGTTTTTCTGCATGCATTCTGTGAGGGTGTGCCCTGTTCACACCACAACGCACAGGTTTGTTTTGTGCAGGAATCTGCAATGTGTACGCAGTTTTCTGCACAGGAAACAAACTGACATGACATCAACATTGGCGTGAACAGGGCACATAACTGACGTGCAGGAAAACTGATGTCAACATGCATAAAAACGGACTGAAATGCGCATGAGAACTGATGTAAACTCGTGTCTCTGCAAGTGAAATCTGCAGTTTTCCCATCAGTTTTCACACAGGTATGGTGTGAATGAGCCCTTAGTTAACTTACTCAATCCTAATTAACTTCCTCTTCTCCCCTTAGATATTATTTTCCTGCTAACTTTATTTGTTTATTTTCTATTTTTCTAACCATTAACATTTGCATTTTTTTTTATTCAGTTAGTTCAAAAAAAGCACAAAACTAAAAAAAATATATATATATATATATATATATATATATATAACTACCCCATTTGTAAGTAACTTCGAACCAGAATCACAATTTTAGTTTAATTTTAAACAGGACAAAGTAAGGAATTTCGTTTATAATTTTATTATTTTAGCCATACTTGAGTTAAAAAAAAAAGTAGGAAATAGTATTTTTTAGGCTATTGATTGTCTAAAAAAATAAAAGTATTTTTACATGTCAATTTCAGTAAAGGAAAGCCTTGTTTAATCCTAAACAATGAAACATGTATTAGTTTGTTATCTTTAGTAATGACAAAGCTTTTGCAGAATAAACAGGCCTGTCGTAGAAATGTAAAAATGTTCTAGCCCTTAGGGGGTGTACAGGTGCGGGAGCTGAAGGGGTTAAGAGTACCTAAGAGAAGTGCTCAGTATAATAGAGTCATATTAATCTGGATAACTTAATACAGTCAGGTGTTCAAAATTTGCTTGGCACTTCCCTAAAAAATGAAGTGAGGTGCATTGTAAGTCCATATTAACGCTGCAGCCCTCACTCTTCTCATTGCCTCCCCACAACAAAGACTCTCGTTTATCCAGGAGACTGCCAAAAAGCAATGCCTATACTCAGATACTGACTTAAAGCCATGGCAACTTTCTTACTAGCACAGATAAAGAGTAACAAAATGGCAGAAATGCTTTCCTTTTCGGAGAAAAACGCTGCTCAAGGTTCATCCAGTGTTGGTCACTGAAAGCTTGGGGAATCTGTGTATGTGATCTCCACTGTGATCTCCACTGAAGATCAGCATCAGCCAAAATGGGATATCTGGTCCTTCAGAGTTCCCGTGACACATCGCCAGGATTTTGGTCAAATTGTCATAACTGGAGGGAGCTTAGAGCAGCATTTTCCCCGATATAAGTTAATACTTCAGCAATTCTATTAAAGAGACTCTGCCATCAGACCATTAATTTCAACAAAAATATTCTCATAAGATTATATATGCCTTTAATGTATTTTAAGCATGTTATTTGCCTGTAAAGCCCTCCCTTGTGTAGACTTCCCAAAGCCCTGGGACTGCTGCTGGCACTGCCATCTTATCTTGGATGGGATGTCAGCAGCCCCAGCAGACTCACAGCTTTCACTCAAGCTCCCTCCTAGGCAGCTATATATATTGTAAGGTTATATAAGAGGTGAAAAAACAGGGAGGTGCTGGACCAGCACAGACAGTTATTAGATACTCCCAGAAGCGGAGAGGGCTATGATGTGCAAGTGAAGTAGACTAATTTTCTAGCACGTTCGAAGGCATACTGCAAATAATTAAAAATAATTAATGGAAAATAAAAATAAAAACACTTCAAGCAAGCATTTAAATACTTAATTTGTATATGCTTTTACCAGCAATATTTTGGAATGTTAACAGGGTCTCTAAAATGTCTTTATCCACTCAAGACATTTAATATAGGGTGAAGTTAAGGTAGTAAATCAATCCCTATTTTATTGTAAAAATTTTAAATTTAATGATTGAATTGAATGTGAGCAGGGTCCCTTGCTAGCTCTGCTGTGGGTGTTGTTAAATATTTTTAGTATAATTGGATTATTTTAGCCAATTAATGGGCACCAATGGCTACAATGCCAATGCTGTAACGTCACCCATAAGCTTACTATGGGGTGTCTGTTGTCAGCTGTCCCTCCTCTACACTGAAGCTAGCGCTGGAAGCCTATAATTTTTAGTATAATTGGATTATTTCAGCCAATTAATGGGCACCAACGGCTACAATACCAATGCTGTGACGTCACCCATAGGCTTACTATGGGGTGTCTGTTGTCAGCTGTTCCTCCTCTACACTGAAGCTAGCGCTGTGATGGGATCAGAGCGCCCAGAGAACAGATAAATATAGACAACGTTCCTTTACATGGTAGTTAGTATAGGGCTTAGAATGGGGTGGGAACAGGTTTTAGCTTCGATAGTATTTGACTGGACTTGTACTTTAAAGCTTTGTCTCTTTGAACAGGTAAATATTCTTTAAATGGAAAATATATTATAACAAAATCAACATGACTAATCAGATACGATATGGGCTACTGTGATCTCCCATACAGGTAAGTGTAAAAAGAAAAACAGACCAACAAACCCATGTGTATTCTTACACTGCATAACCTATGGAAAGTCCCTAGATCAGTCATTCTCAACCAGGGTTCTATGGAACCCTAAGGTTCTTTCAGCTATTGCTAGGGGTTCCTTGATTTGGCTGACTGACCACCTGCTCGATGGTACCTGCATAGTACCAGTGCCAATGCCTATTGGCAAAGCCAGCAAGATGACACCAGTGACCTTTTTAGCTACCTGTGGGGGTGCATTCTTCCTACTGACCACCAATATAAGGAGCATTTTTCCTACTGACTCCCAATAAGTTGGTTTTAGTAGGGTTTTCTGAGACCTGAAAATTATTATTTTGGGGTAAAAGGTTGAGAAAGGCTGCTTGAGATCAGATGTCCATCAAGCAGACACTATCACTAATTCAACTTTCAGCTTTGTAAAATATGTTTACTATATATGTTTCTTGTCATGACTGGCAGAAACCAGTGGAACATCTGAAAACACATTTTAATATTGTAATAAAAATGATATAAACAATAAACTGTGAAAAGTGCAATATATATATATATATATATATATATATTATATATATATATTTAAACACAAATGGAATTCTTCCAGCGTAGCGTAGCCATGGAAACATATTTTCAAAAAAGTGCCAAATGCTAGAGAACTATATATACAGTATGTTCTATAGCAGACTTTCTGTAAAATCACACACAAAACATGCTCAATAAACATTTTTGCCTATTATGTGTGGTGCAAGTACTGTACGTGAGGTAAAGGTCTCAGAATAGAGTCAGAATCATTATGCTTTCAGGTGCTTTTGCATGCTTCCTGTTTGCTTTTGATCTGCTGAAGGAGTTGATTTGAGTTGCTCTGTGCTAATTCAAGTTGCTTTTGCATTCACATATGAGGAAGAAATAAAGTGCAAAATTGTATGAACCCTAACTGAGAAATAAGAATGCTATTGTAAAAAAGATAAATATCCTTTCTCGAACAATTTTCATAGAATTTCAGCCTAAAACTAAGCGTTCTCTCTTCACCAGTGGCATCTGGTGTTCGAACTTGGCCACTTAGGCTGGATTCACACCTCTGTATTTTTAGTGCTTTTTGCATTTTGCAGATTTGCACTACAGAACGTGTTCCATAGGAAACCATGTTAAATGGGCTGTAGTGCAAATCTGCAAAATGCAAAAAGCACAAAAAATGCATAGGTGTGAATCCAGCCTTAGACATAATGGTGATCAGAAAATAGAAATCAATCTAAATGTTTGGGCTTGGTCCATTGATCCACAGAGGAATTTAAACAATAGTGAATCCCCTGTGTTGGGCTCCACTCCTTGTAACTACAAGGAAGGGTCAGAAACAAGGGTTCATATTTGGTAAAAGTGGGAAACCCTTTATGAAAACTTTTAGTTCTGAGCACGTCCACGCCTCATACCACCTGCTATATATGCTGAAATGTATTTATAGAAAAATATTATATTCTTGTTCAAAGTACTTTATTTCCAGTATGCTCTTCACAGCCTTTCAAAACATAGGAATACTGGATATTGCAATTTACGGTAATTGACACATTTTCAGGTAGTACATTTGTTTTTCTTTCTCCCTGTTTTTCAAGATTAAGGTCATAGTGAAATAAAGTTCAACCTTCTTCTGATGCACTTTGAAACCTTCTCCCTCTTTTGGTCATTAATATAGCTGCACCTAAGGTTCCCATTCATAAAGTAGGGATTAGAGTGGAAGAAAGCAAGTCTATTAAGACCCTTTTTGTTCCTGCAAATTCTTATAAAATTTACTAATAAATACCCAAACATTTTTAATTTTGGCAGGACAATAGCACCTTTTATAACCCAGGTGCGGGGCTTGGCTCAACTGGAATTGTTTCCCCAGCAAAGAGTGAAGTTTAATATTGCACTGGGTGGTTCCAAAAATATATGTATAAAACATGGTTCACTCTTACGCAAATTATTTAAACAATAATCTGTGTATATATATATATATATATATCATACACCTGACCCACCCTACACCAATCAAGTCTTTGGGATGGCTGGATAAAAATGTAGCTTATTCTATTATAATTATACAGCTGAATATTCAGCCAGTGTAAATACCCTGGATAAAGTGTACCATCTCCAAGACCAGAATCCCATCACGAATGTATGGATTTAATAAATAGTTGCAAATACAAGTCAAAAGACTAATGTTTGTACACATCTCAAAACTATTAATGATACTTGATACTTCAAGGTATGTAACATTTTAAAAGATAATTACGTTTTTTTTTCACTTTATGTTATTATCGTCTAATATTCTTTCATTTTAATAAGCAGGTGAAAAAATGTAGCAGGCTTGGTGGTATGGGATCTAGAGAATTATGGCCACATCTTCTATGGATTTACATACTCTAGGTCTGCTTGTCTACTAGTAGCCTAAAAAGCCAGTGGTTGATTCAACCTACCACAGTCTACACAAAACTGATATTTACTTGAGCACATACAAGACAGTATATGGGCACATCCAAGACTGGCAACACTTGACAAATCAGCCATGTGGCTCTAGAGCAAGCAAATGATTCAGACATAAACAGCAGGCCCACACTGACCCTTTTTGCTTTAGGCACTGTAGAGCAATGTATTCTCAAAGTTCACAACAGAATCACTGAAGCTCCTGACACCTCTAAGCCAGTTCTGCTTCCCCTGCTACCCTGTGATTTATCAGCCTTTCAATCTATAATATAAACACAAAGCAAGAGCACTAGGAAGAAGTAACAGAGTGAGCTGAACAGCCTGCAAAAATGATCTGAACAACTTTAGTTCTTCTGCTGTGAACTTTGAGGATGAATTGCTCCACAGTGGCTGCACATTCAGAAGACTTTCTTACAAACTAATTTTGTTTTTTTAAAATATGTAAATACTTGGACGTCTATAACCTGGCCACAGGATTACCTTAACTTCTCTAAGATACTGGTGTCACAAAGGGTCATGCACAGTAAATCCCTGACCATATATACTCCATATTGGTGAATATGTTGCAGGCCAATTTACACCATTATAAAATATTTTGGATCCCTGTATAACACAGCATTCAATACCAATTATTTCTAAAACAGCTTTGCTTTGCAAAACGTCTAGTCTTACTAGTGAAAGGCAACCTCTAAAAGTGCAGATTTACATATTTACTCACTGTACAATGGTCTGTTATTACAGTGTGAGTATAAGTGCTATATAAAAAGGTCAGCAGCAGTTGTACAAGCCATAGCTGATCTTTGACCTACAGTGTAATATCAGCAATCACTGTCACCCTGTAAATAATAATTATATTTGGAGGCCTTTTTTAACTATAGCAAATTGCAAAAGCCTAGCTACCTGCAGCAACCAGATTTCATATTTATTTTTTTCTTACTGCTGTAATCATTTGTAAGCTGAAATGTTATAGGTTGCTTCAGCCCAAAGCACACCATTACTCTTTAATATAGGCCAGACAGTGTGATAGCTTACTAAAGAATAAACATCATTTTCATTAAAGTTTAAATCCTCAGTCTTTCATTATATATATTTATATATAAATATCTAAAATATTTTATCTTTTACAGCACTGTACAGTACTGACTATTTATGTGCAAATCATAGAGTGTAAGCAATAAGAAATTGTACAAACATACAGTAGCAATATTCTTTTTCCAGTTTTAAAGTGAGCTCTACTTAAACTGACATTCCAGTTACAGGTTAATGCTTATGAATAGAATCATCGTCTAATATATCTTGAGAACTCCAGAGGAGAGATATACCCACCAGGGTTCCCAACTCTATGTCCTCCATCAAGGAGTGTCATTTAACCCGCTGTATTCTCTGATAAATAAAAAATCCAGAGTAAGTAGAAAGTCAAAAGCTAGCCATACATGTATAGATTTCTTTTGTTTCGACCCACTGGCCAAACTAGAGAAATCTGATAGATTCTTCCATCCACACTAAACAGTGTGAATGGAGGAATCTTCCCTGCTGGCTATGGTATTCTGACAGCCAGCTCCTGTGGCTAAATAACTGAGCAGTAACTGTATCTGATTGGATGCAGTCATAGTTAGTTTGACAATTTTCCACCTGACTTTGTCAATTGAAAGATCAACTTTTGTCGAGCCGGGAGGTGCCAATAGGGTTACCCCTTTGACCAATTCAGCAGGAATTAGCCGAAATTTAAATACCATAAATCTATGGCAGTCTTTAGGATTGTCACAGGTGGGTAAACTTGGAAACTCAGGAGAAGAGATCTCACCATACAGAACTCAGGGATAGATCAATATGTGATTCAATTTGTAAGCATCCAGTCAAAAACTGAGAAACCAGTTTTGAGGTGACTCACCAGTTAAAGTGGAAGTAAACTCCCCTATCGTTTTCAGCCAAGGAAGCTGCCATCTTTGCCTCTGTTTAATCTTCAACTGCTATGGTGCTGCACATGTGATTTGTTATGACACCAGCCATTGGATGGTTTGATAGTTTGGCTGAGAGCACAGCCAATGTGCAGTTAGCATTCCCGGCATGCCTTTTTTTTTAACTGTTTAAATCGATGGGTTTACTTCCACTTTAATGGACAGTGACAACAAAGATATGTATTGCAATTCCCTTTATATATTTACAACTCTTTCAGGAAAAAGATACCCCCCATGAATTGTGAAAGGATATTTGTTTCTGTACAAAATGTAAATAAAGTGGTATTTTAGTACTGTTTATGAACATTATTACACATGCATATCTTTTTCCCAATTTTGGATTTGTTGTGAACCTTCCTGGCAGTGCCTGAAGAGTCCACTTTCTTCTGTGGCTTCCATATTTCTCTGCAACCTTCAGAGGACTCATGTAATAATTTCATTGGTTGGATGCCAACGCGGTTCATGTAACTGCGACCTTTCTGTGCAGACTGAGGCTTGACATCATGCATGTTATTTGCCAGATTAAAACTTCCTCGGTTCCTGAAAAATGGAATATATATATATATATATATATTGTTATTTCTAAATACATTCTTTATGTACAAGGCTAAATTAAAATAGATTTAAAGTCCAAACTTTATTTGATTTAAGGCATAGAGTAAGGAATGCTTAAAACCTCTTGTCATTTTTTTGTTTGCCATGTTTGTCCCATTGGGAAGATTTCTCTTCACTGAAGTGAATGGAAATTTCTATAAAGTTGTCAGTTGTCACCAAAACAATCTTCCCATTAGAAGATTTTTTTTTCAATCCCTGTTCTAATCTGAACTTGACATTTTTGGATTTTCTCTCATATTTAAGTAACAGTGAGCCCAATACAAATAGAAAGGGTAAATCTCCCAAGCGGGCACACAGACAGCAACATCAATTTGCCAGGAGTGTTAACTCCTCCCTACTTTATCCAAAACGGGAAAAAAAGTTTGGCTTCAGATATATGTTAATGACTATAAATTTACTCATATGCAGTATTATCTTCATAAACCCACTCACATTAATAGTTTCACCTGCAAGTTACAGTAGAACTATACCCCCCCCCCCCCCTAGCAACCCTCAGCAGTTTTCAGGTGTTCACAATCCCCTTCATCAGGGCTGGAGAACAAAAGAACCCGAAGATAGCATGTGTAAGACCCAAATGTATAAATGCTTATCTAGAGAGTTGCCATCTTTCTAGACACCAATTTATACCTTTGATTCTTACATATAATTTCCCTATTGTTTTAGTCTACAACACTGAAAAAATGGGATTGTGAGCCACTGAAACACATTGGCTTTTATGTTTGCATCAGATTTGATGAATAAATTCATACTGAATTTTATTTATCAGTGGAGTTCTCACTCTTCTAATATGTTTCCAGGAATTCCTAAAAATTTAAAAACCTGAATGTCTTTTAACCAGCAAAGGGGTCCAGCGCTCCTATAATACATCTTTGTTCTCTGAGAAAGCTGGTATGGTCAGGGTATTGGAGAAGTGTTCGTAATAACAACCTAATAATAACCTTAGTGTAGTTTTTACCTTTTCTTTGATCTCTGTAGAAAATAATTTTTCAAGCTTTTCAATACAGAAGAAACCTTGAAATATCTTTCCGGTGTTGGGGAACCCCTACTAAACATTACTATATCAGCCCATGATACATTTGTGTCCATTGGGAAGAATTACCCCCTTATAGATAGCTAAAAAGTTCATTAGTATCAGTGGGAACTTATCTGAGAGGCAGAAATTGCGCATTGGAATCCCTGGCAACCTCTGAAAAAACTCTAGGATTTCATGGAACCCTGGTTGAGAAACCCTCCTCTAGAAACTATACAAGTTGGAGTGCTATCTTTAATTAGATGACTAAGGAAGTGCTATAATAGATATCGGACATTTATGAAAATCAACAGCCATCACTGGTATATTGCATACAGAATAACCATAACACATTATAGAGAAAATACTATAATCTACAAAAAACAATATAGATCTGTATATGCAATTATAGCACTAAAACCCCTAAGCCAGCTCAAGCCCAGCCTGGAGCTGGGGGTGTCCCCTAGACATAGGAGACCTCTTCTAGGCCACCGACAGTCTCCTCAGTACTCCATCTTCCACCGACTCCCCTGCTGGCCATATTAAGGGCTGGCCTAGCCACCCTGCCAGGCCAGTACACCTAGGGATTGGCTAGGTTCCCCATAGCAAGCAGATAAACCCTCCTGGCCTCCGCCCACTAACTTTTAGAAGTTTCCAGAATCAGAGACACCAGAGACCTGCCTGTATGAGTCATCCAGCCTGACCTGCAATAAACCCTGGCCCAGATTCCAGACTCACACTATGAGTCAACGAAATTTGCCTGTACTTCAACACTAGCAAACTAGAGGGTGCTACACAATAAAATTAGCAAAAGCATTCAAATGTTATTCTAGGTAATCAACTACACAACTGAATTACCTATATGTGAAGTATTTAATCTGCCAAAAGACATGTAATTGTGTTAAGTCATTTATATAACTTCAGGGGAGGCCCCTGCATTAGGGGTGCACAGGCACTGCCCCCCTATTCATGTGTCCGGCCCTCGATCTACATACAGGGCACCAGACCATGGATTCCAATTATGGGAGGGGGGGGTGGTGTGTTTGAAGCAGTTGATTAGAGCCTAGAGGCTCTAATAGGCTTATAATAGGCTTCTAAAAAGGGTGTTCTCAAGGCGCAGAGCACTGCACTCCAAGCCCACCCAGTTGTGTGAGACTAGCGAATGAATATTTGCTATTCATATTTTAGTGAAATGGTAAAGGCCATGTATTTGCTATTCTCACACTAATCCTCCTGCCGGTCAATCAGGAAGCGGGTCGTGAGACACGTCACCCAACTGACTGAAAGGACAGGTGATCCTATTGGATGCCTAGTGCATAGGAAGAGGAAAGAGGAGACGCACAGCGGAAGCCACCATGCTGGAGGAGAGGACACAGGAGCCGCTGCCCACAGCCTGCCACCAAGATGGGGTAGGTGACAGACCGACCGGCAGATAGCAAGCGAGCGGGCAGGTGGAGGATGGTCACTTTTTTTGGATGCAACTGACTTCCTTTTGACCTGTATTTGACCAGCTTCAAATGGCTATTACTATGGATTTGAATAGGAACTCAGGCCATATTACTATTAAATATTATATAATTGAGATCCTCATTGGATTGGCCACTCACATGGAACAGAGGTCTGATAAAACCTGATGAATTGGGCCCACCAGGTATCAGGCACCATATTTTTTCTTTTGATTCAGAGTACCGCTGACAGTGCTAAGGAACCATTTGGAAAAAGCAACACTTTTCAGTGGCAAGTGAGAGTGTTGTCCCTTTTCCTACCTCATATATGATAAGCTTGGTGTCTGGGCAACCTGTCCCCAGCCCCGAAAACTGCCTAAGGGGACAATATACACTCACCAGCCACTTTATTCAGTACACCGGTTCAATTGCTTGGTAACACAAATTGCTAATCAGCCAAGCAGATGGCAGCAACTCAATGCATTCATCCATCTAGACATGGTGAAGACAACTTGCTGAAGTTTAAACCGAGCATCAGAATGGGGAAGAAAGGGTACTTAAGTGACTTTGAACGTGGCACGGTTGTTGGTGCCAAACGGGCTGGTCTGAGTATTTAAAAAACTGCTGATCTACTGGGATTTTCACACACAACCATCTGTAGGGTTTACAGAGAATGGTCCAAAAAATAGAAAATATACAGTAAGTGGCAGTTGGGTGGACGAAAATGGTGTGCTGATGTCAGAGATCAGAGAATGGGCAGACTGGTTTGAGATGGTAGAAAGGCAACAGTAACTCAAATAACCACTCGTTACAACCAAGGTATGCAGAATACCATCTCTGAAAGCACAACACATCGAAACCTTGAAGCAGATGGGCTACAGCAGTAGAAGACCACACTGGGTGCCAATCCTGTCAGCTAAGAACAGGAAACTGAGGCTACAATTCGCACAGGCTCTCCAAAATTAGACAATAGAAGATTGGAAAAACTTTGCCTGGTCTGATGAATCTCGATTTTAGCTGCAACAATCAGATGGTAGGGTCAGAATTTGGTGTAAACATCAATAAAGCATGGATCCTTCCTACCTTGTATCAACGGTTCAGGCTGGTGGTGGTGTAATGGTGTGGGGGATATTTTCTTGCCACACTTTGGGCCCCTTAGTAGCAATTGAACATCGTTTAAATGCCACGGCCGACCTGAGTATTGTTGCCAACAATGTCCATCCTTTTATGACTACAGTGTACCCATCTTCTGATGGCTCCTTCCAGCAGGATAATGCACCATGTGTTCACTGTACTCCAATGGCCTCCACAGTCACCAGATTTCAACCCAATAGAGAACCTTTGGGATGTGGTGGAACGGGAAAGTCGCATCCTGGATTTGCAGCTGACAACTCTGCAGCAACTGCGTGATGCTATCATGTCAATATGGACCAAAATCTCTGAGGAATGTTTCCAACACCTTGTTGAACTTATGCCATGAAGAAATAAGGCAACAAGGGGGTCCAACCCAGTACCAGCAAGGTGTATCTAATAAAGTGGATGGTGAGTATATATGCCTAAACTTTACAAAGACCAACTTTCTGAAAGTTCATATTCACGCAGGAATTTCAGCATAAAGGTACCACCTGACATTATATACTGGATACTTTTTGTGACAAAGAGAATTTAGGTTAATAGATAGTATCAGACCAGAGGATTACTTTACAGAAACCTACCTTAAAGTATAACCCCTGTCAGTTTTTATTGCTGTCTGTGCCCCTGTTAAGGAGAGTCACCCTCTCTATTTTTCCTGTTTACCATTATTATCGAAGTGAAAAAAAAAATTCAACATTTTGGATTGTCCTCAGAAAAGTAATTGAGGAAAATCTTCCCATGGGGACACTAGTTCTGGTGGCCTGGGGGTCCCCAAGATATCCCCTTAATTTGCAGGGATTTCCTGTTTCGTTATGGTACAGGAAAAGATGAGAAGGGAAATCTCTGAAGTGGGACACAGATGGTGAAATAAAAATAGACAGGGGTTATAACCCTAACTTGCTCTATTCAAAGTGAAAAAAAAAAGTTTTGCCTATAGTTCTACTTTAAAACACAATGATAGAAAATTCAATGAATCATATAAAAATTTACAATATAAACATTATGGTATTCAAATATTGTAACTGTAAAAACAAAGTATACGTACAAGCACTTGTTTTTCCTGGTTGCCTGAAAATGTACAACCTGTGGGAACAAATGAAAAGTTTTCACATTCTTAATACATTTATGTAACCTTAGTAAATGCTTATACAGTTCATATCGACCCATAGGGGAAGATTTACTAAAACTGGAGCGTGCAAAATCTGGTGCAACTCTGAACAGAAACCAATCAGCTTCCATGTTTTATTGTCAAAGCTTAATTGAACAAGCCGAAGTTACAGTGAGGGGAAAAAAAGTATTTGATCCCCTGCTGATTTTGTACATTTTCCCACTGACAAAGAAATGACCAGTCTATAATTTTAATGGTATGTTTAACAGCGAGACAGAACAACAAGAAAATTATCCACAAAAACACATTTCAAAAAAGTTATAAAATAGTTTTTACATTTTAAAGGGTGACATAAGTATTTGATCCCCTATCAATCAGCAAGATTTCTGGCTCCCAGGTGTCTTCTATACAGGTAACAAGCTGAGATTAGGAGCACTACCTTTCTTAAAGGGAGTGCTCCTAATCTCAGCTTGTTACTTGTATAAAAGACACCTGTCCACAGAAGCTATTAACCAATCAGATTCCAATCTCTCCACCATTGCCAAGACCAAAGAGCTGTCCAAGGGTGTCGGGGACAAGATTGTAGACCTACACAAGGCTGGAATGGACTACAAGACCATCACCAAGCAGCTTGGTGAGAGGGTGACAACAGTTGGTGCGATTATTCGCAAATGGATATGTTTGGCATAAAAGCAACACAGCTCATCACCCTCAACACATATAGAGTATAAGCTATTCAGCAGTGTGCCTAGAAATCTAAAATGTGACTCACCATGGGATCAATTGAAAAAGCATAAAAAAAATTTATATACAGAGAATCTGTGGGTATAAAATAGTAAAAAAAAAATGTGGCTACCATATCCAAAAGAAGGAGCCGTGTTGTGTAGCAATGTAAGTCTAATGCCCGTACACAGGATCAGACTTTCCGACGACAAAACTGTGGAATTTTGTTCGAAGGTTGTTGGCTCCAATTTGTCTTGCATACACACGGTCACACAAATGTTAGCCAACAATTCCGAACATGGGAACGTTGTGACGTACAAGACACATGACAACCTGAGAAAAAGGAATTTCCATAGCCGGTGCGGCTCCTTCTGCTTGATTCTGAGCATGCGTGAACTTTTGTGCGTCAGACTTGTGTACACACGATCAGAAATTCGGACAACAAAGTTTTGTTGGTGGAAAATTTGAGAACCTGCTGGCCAACATTTGTTGGTGGAAAGTCCGACAACAAATTTTCAATGGAGCATACACACGGTCGGACTTTCAGCCAACAAACTCACATCCAACATTTGTTGTCGGAAAATTCGATGTGTACGGGGTTAGACTGAAAAGCTACACTAATGCCGCGTACACACGTAGCCGACTATCCGGCGGACTTAGTCTGGCGGACTTCCCGCCGGACTGTCCGCCGGACTTTCCGAACAAGCTACTTGCCCACACACGGCACTTTTTCAGCGGACTAATACGGCGTACTAAGTCCGCCGGACTACCCGCCGTACTTTTGAAATGAACGGACTCGCCCACACACGTGGAGGAAAGTCCGCTCATTTTGAGTGCGTCTCCAGGTAGCCGGGGCCAGCGAAGGAGGCATAGTTGGCCCCGTCACCTGGTATGGACTTAAAGGGGAACCCCTACACCGAAAAATCGGCGTGGGGGTCCCCCCCCAGGTCCATATCAGACCCTTATCCGAGTACGCTACCCGGCTGGCCAGGAAAGGGGGTGGGGACGAGTGAGCACCCCCCATGTACCCCATACTCATTCACATAGGGTGGGGGGCCGGTATCCGGGGGCCCCCTTATTAAAGGGGGCTCCCAGATTCCAATAACCCCTCCGCCCGCAGACCCCGACAACCAACGGCTAGGGTTGTCGGGAAGAGGCCCTTGTCCTCATCAACATGGGGACAAGGTGCTTTGGGGTGGGGGGGGCCGCGCGGCCTGGTACGGCTCAGGAGGGGGGGGGCGCTCGCTCGTCCCCACCCCCTTTCCTGGCCGACCGGGTAGCGCGCTCGGATAAGGGTCTGATATGGACCTGGGGGGGTACCCCACGCCGATTTTTTCGGCGTACGGGTTCCCCTTTAAGTCCATACCGGGTGACGGGGCCAGCAACGCCTCCTTCGCTGGCCCCGGCTACCTGGAGACGCGCTCAAAATGACCAGGCGGGAAAAGTCCATTCATTTCAAAAGTACTGCAGACTGGCACACACACGGCCGGATTGTCTGCCGAAATGCGAGTCCGGCGGACAGATTGGAGTGCAAAAATACTTTCTAAGTCCGCCGGACTTTTGGGTAAAAAAAGTCCGCCGGAGCCCACACACGGGGGGATTGCCCGGCGGACTTGAGTCCGCTGGACTTTTCCACCGGATTGTTTAATCGTGTGTACGAGGTAATAGGCAGCAAAGTGGGAGTAAAAACAGGTGGTTTACTTAATAGAATGCCTATAATGTGAGGATAGCTTTTTATGTATATACAGTATTTTTTTGCATATGGTTAGATATTTGTAATGTGATTATCTCCTCGGGCCATTTACAATGGTTTTCTCGTTCATCTGACTGTTTACATTCTTGCGGATCATGGCGGCGGCTGTGTTATGTGACTGCTATGGTAACCAGAGTGCAGTCTATTTAGAGCGTGATGCCGTTAACCTACCTGGGCCTTTGAGAAAGCTGATTGGGTACAATGCGTCAGTCAGGCGGTGACGTCATTAGGCTGGGCGTAGCTTGGATGCCATATGCAATAGGGTTACAAGATCTGTTTCATATTTTCTTTTTTTTTAAATTGGGTCTTCTTGCTTCCTATGCGTATCTTATAGCCCTAAGGATTTGATGATTGGTATATCGAGTGGAGCAGTGTCCCTTTATTAATAAAGCAGATTTGACCTCCTCTAGCATAGCGAAGTCCTGGAAAGAAGGTCAGGGGACAACCATGAGGTGGGGTGAAGGGCTCTGTGGTGTGTTTTTAAAGTGAAAAGCATTTTGTTGGAAGTTCTATGTGAACTTCCTACTACATGAACTTTATGTTATATGGACTTTTTATTAACATTTACTGTACCCCAATTTTTTGATTATTGATTACTAGTATGTACTAATACAGTATCTCACAAAAGTGAGTACACCCCTCACATTTTTGTAAATATGTTATTATACCTTTTCATGTGACAACACTGAAGACATGATACTTTGCTACAATGTAAAGTAGTGAGTGTACAGCTTGTATAACAGTGTAAATTTGCTGTCACCTCAAAATAACTCAACACACAGCCATTAATGTCTAAACCACTGGCAACAAAAGTGAGTACACCCCTAAAAGAAAATGTCCAAATTGGGCCCAATGTCAATATTTTGTGTGGCCACCATTCTTTTCCAGCACTGCTCATTTCTTCAGTGTTGTCACATGAAAATATAAGCGCTGCGTAAACTGTTGGCACTATATAAATCATGTATTATAATAATAAATATAATAAAATATTTACAAAAATGTGAGGGGTGTACTCACTTTTGTGAGCTACTGTATATATGATTGAGAGTTACTGATGTATATTGATTAAGCTTTATGTATTTGATATCACAAGGTAGCACTGCACTAGTTAAAGTGGAAATCCACCCAAAAGTGGAAGCTCCACTTAACTGCCCCCCCCCCCTTCGGTGCCACATGTGTCACCTTGTGGGGGGAGGGGGAAACAGATACCTGTTTTTGACAGGTACCCATCCCCACTTCCGGAAGTCCGGGTTGCGGCGAGGTCCCCCAGAAGTTTGGCTCCCGTCCCACTTCCCTCGCCGCTGGGCCATTCGCAAAGCAGAGTGGGTTTCGCACATACGCAGTAAGGAACTGGCTGTCAAGTATTTGTAGCTGCTGACTTAAAAAAAAATTGTGTGGGGGGGGGGGGGGGGGCTGGACTTCCTCTTTAAGTGTTATATGAAACAGGTGGTTGATCCATGTTTTTATCATCCCCTCTACCTACAAGATAACATAATTGCTGCCCAGGTCCATTCACAATGCCCTAGCCAGATGCTTTGCAGTCAAATTTAACTTGGCATGTTGTGCTTGGCAGGTGATGCTTTCCAAAGTACCCACTAAAGTACATGTAATCATGGTGTAAATGTAGGCCTAAAGCTCACCATCCAGCGCAGCATTTCAATGTAGAATCCCCCTTGGAATTGAAAAAAAGAGGCATTCAGGAGGCTGCCATATTGCCTCCTTAATGAGTAGCTCCAGGCTCCTGCAGAAAAAAATAAAAGTCAGCAGCTACAAATACTGTAGCTGCTGACTTTTAATATTAGGACACTTAACTGTCCAGGAATCCAGCGGTGAGTTGATTTTCAAATGGCTCTCGGGTGCTGCCGCTGCCATCTCCACTAAGGGAAACTGGCAGTGAAGCCGTTCTCTACTGCACATGTGCAAAGCACGCTGCACCCTCTAATTGGGCCAGCTGTGGGTGGAGGAGGAGGATGGGGGGCGGTCAAACATCACCGGCTGAGTTCTCTGCGGCAAACTCAGCCGGAAGTCAAAATTAGGTATCTGCCTCCTGCACCCTGAAAGATTTCAAATGTAGCGGGTGGAGGAGGAGGCAGATAAGCAGAGCTTCCTCTAACACCTGCAAACTGCTACTCAACTGCCTCTGAAAGACAGAGAAGCAGTAAAGTTCACTGGCGGTGTGAATGGGACCTACGTGTGTCAGGAAGCAAGGGAAAAATTATAAATACAGACATGACTAAAGATCTCACATAGGTTCTAACACTCTACCACTGTATCTAATACTAGAGGAAAAAAAGATTTAATGGGCGCTTTACTTTTTCACTAGTCCTCTATGAAAAACAAAAAGCTAATACTAATGCATTTAGATTTTAGTGGAAATTGTAAAGAAAAAAAAATCACCAAAAACCACCAGTAGTGTTTACAGAAATCAGCACAGAAAGGTTTATTATAGACTAAGTCCATTACATTTGTCCCCCGGAAGTCTGGATAATCACAATATCCATTTCTTAGCCAACAATAAGGAACCAAGCTTTCATCTAGGCCATTACTCTCGGATCTATTTCTCAGAAATCATTATTTGCACTGCAGATATGGATTGTAATAAATCAAAAGTATAGTTGAGTAAGTATATAAGAAACATAATTCAAGCACAGGTCAAGTCAATCAACAATGCAATTCACCCTTTTATTTTATATGTGATGGTACTTCAACCCAGTGATATGTTAGTTTTCATTCCAGTTTATATAGAGTCAGAACTTTTTCATAGAAAAGTTAATGAATGTTATTTTTATTTAAGTAGCCTTAGGCCGCGTACACACGGGCGGATTGTCTGCCCAACTTAGTCCGCTGAACCGTGTTTCAGCGGACAATCCGCTCGTGTGTGGGCTTCAGCGGACTTTTTCAGCGGACAGTCTGGCGGACTAAGTCTTTTGGAATTTCCGTAATTTTGTCCGTCCAAACTTGGTTTTGTCCGTCCAAACTTGGTTTCAGCGGACAGTCCGCTCGTGAGTAGGCAAGTTGGACGGACTAAGTATGGCGCATGCTCAGAAAGGATTTACACGGCCGAAGGTTGCATTGCAGTGTATTGGACGTCGTTTTTCTAGTCCCGTCGTACGTGCTGTACACGTCATCGCGCAAGCTTTCAGCGGACTGTCTGTTCATCGTGTGTGGTCAAGTCCGTTCATTCAAATGTTGGACGGACTGTCTGTCGGATTGTCTGACGAACTTAGTTGGGCAGACAATCCGCCCGTGTGTACGCGGCCATATGCTTCAAATATTATCTAAACCTGACATTTATCCTTCACCCCACTTAACCCTATTACCTTCCATAACCTTAACTACTTCAGCCCCAGCAGGATTTACCCCCTTCTTGACCAGGCCACTTTTTGCGATCCGGCACTGCGTCGCTTTAACTGACAATTACGCGGTCGTGCCAAATTGAACCCAAACAAAATTGATGTAGGTTATTTTCCCCACAAATAGAGCTTTCTTTTGGTGGTATTTGATCTCCTCTGCGGTTTTTATTTTTTGAGCAATACACTAAAAAAGAGCGACAATTTTGGAAAAAAAAATATTTTGTACTTTTTGCTATAATAAATATACCAATTAAAAAAACAAAAACAAAAAAAAGCTGATTTCTTCATCAGTTTGTGTCGATATGTATTCTTCTACATATTTTTGGTAAAAAAAATAGAGGAGACCAATTGGTGTTGCTGCTTAGTATGAACACACAATCTGTCTCCTCTCCCCCGAAAGAACCGGGACTTGTATGTTTACACACACACAGATCCCGGTTCTCACCCTGTCACAAGCAATCGCGCCCGCCGGGCATGCACATCGGCTCTGGGGACATGCTGCCGGCGTGCGTGCCTGCTAAAGTGTCTTAAAGAGCCCACGTACAGCTACAATGATTCATGCAGGGGAGCCAACCTGCCGCAGTGTAACTGCAGCGGCTGGTCGGGAATGGGTTAAAGTGTTACTAAACCCGCAAGAGTAAAATCAGTCTCTATATGAAGAATAGCATGCTTGTTATACTCACTGTGGAACTCAAGGGGTTAATCCTTTACATTGTGTAAAAAGCACAGCCCAGTCCCTCCCTCTTCCTCCATGCCCAATAACTAAAAAATAACACAGTGGGTGGGATGTCACATCTTAATTCATGGACGATCCGCCTCCCATAACAGCATGAGGACACAGGCTATAGTGGAAAACTCCTCCTACCTGAACTCTCAGCACTGGACAGACCCTGCAGTTTATCACTTGACCATGGTATACAGATCAGCCAATAAGGTATATAGTGGCAGTATTTTAATATAAAAAGATTTATAAGCTGTGGACACTTGTAGCCACACCTACAAAACAAGGCTCTCTCATTTGTATTCACACCCACAACAAATCACTCCTGATTTACCATGCTTCCCGACCGCTGCACGATGATATACAATCGGCAGAATGGCATAGAATGCATTAAGATAAAAAACCTTCTGCCTTTACAACTCCTTGAAGTGACACGTATGCAGAGGTAAGGAACAAATATTGCAGGGGTCAGGAGTAAGTAATGCACACAGTGTGCGAGTCAGAAAAAAGTAATGCATACAGTGTAGAGGTCAGGATAAAGTGCAAGAGATCAGGATAAATGCACAGACTACAGGGGTCAGGAGTAATGTACAGTGTGCAGAGGTCAGGAACATAAGTTAAAGTAATGCACAGTTCTAGAGTAGGTAACTCACAGGGTGCTGGGGCCAGGAGTTAGTAATAAAAAGATTATAGAATTTAAGAGACAGTAATACACAAAGGTCAGGAGTACGTAATGTACAGAGTGCAGACCTTAGAAATAAGTAATGCACACAGTTCAGGGGTAAGACATAAGTAGCACACAGAGTGCAGGGGGTCAGGACTATGTAACATACAATGTGTAGAGGTCAGGAGTTCGTTCTGTATAAACTGCAGAGATCAGTAGTAAGAAATGCACAGATTGTAGGGGTTAAAACTAAGTAACACCCAGAGTACAGAGATCAGGAGTAAGTAATACACAATGAAGGGGTCAGGAGTAAACAATGCTAGAATGTAGTGTATTTGGTATTTATATGCAGAAACTTGCCCCCTATTTCTGCCTACTTGTTCTAGGCCATTGGGCTAGAATTATAGCCAGGTTACTAGCTCCACACTGGTCTCATGCCAGGTTTACTTTAACAGCATCCTCAGGAAAAATTAACACACAGCAATCTTTCTTGTGGCTTTGCTTCTCTAATTAAAGTGTGAGAGAACTCAGAAAGAGGTGTTATTACTGAAAACAGAGCTGGGCTAACGTAGGGCTGGTTCCATACAGGGTATTAAACTCACAGATGAGGAGCCCTTGTAGAAGGTTTCATTTACATAATTGGGTTTATCGAAAACAGTGAACACTGCACAACTGGCAGAATATTTGTACAAAAAAAAGTGAATATTTATCCTTGTTGCAGGATACCTACAATTTCCAAAAGACTGACTGGTAATGTGTGCCAATCGCAGTAATAATAGCAGCTATTTCTGCAATAGGTTATTGTTTAAAAAAAGGAAAATGCCAAATTACTGCATTCGGCGAATTAACACCTCAAAGTGCTTTTTTTGTTTCATAGGCAATCCGGTATCTAATACCCTGGGGCAAAGTCAGGTTGATTCCCTAAACCAGGGGTCTCCAAACTTTGTAAACCAAAAGGCCAGACTTTTGGGGGGGCCAGACTGTCACCAGCGTGAGTCGAAAATGCCCCGGCTTCAATGCGAGTAAACAATGCTTCATTGTTGGTGTCAGCGGAGGGAATAGTGCCCCATTGTTGGTGCCAGTGGCGACTTGGTATGCACACTGAGAAGAGGAGGAGCTAGGAGCACCGGCGGGGTACTCAAGAAGAGGAAGATTACTACTCTGTGCAACACCATTGCACAGAGCAGTTAAGTATAAAATGTTTGTTATTTAAAAGAAAAAAAAAATTCCAATTCATGCTGAATCCATTACAGAGAACCTTTAAGAAATATTTTTAACACAAAACATAACACAATTAAAACAATGACGATGGTAACAGATTTTGAAAGTAAATACCAATTGCCATCCTCTTATCCACTGAGACTGCCCTTTCTAGCCACTAAAACAGACTAGTCAAATGTCAGATGGTAGGGCCTAGCCATAAGGCTGGGTTCACACATATGTGAATTGGATGCAGGTTTCCACACATCCAATTTTCATAGCAGTAGAATGTGATCGGCTCTCTATGGAAGCGGTTCACATAACTCCGGCAGGGACGGGGGAGTGCACTACACAGACAACACTGTGTCTTTAGCTCCAATTTAAGAGCCGAATTCAGTCAAAGGTTTGGCCCTGATTCGCCCCTGAACCGGAGAATGAGGACGCACAGCGTTCCTGTGCGATCCGCGGCCAGTTCCAGTGTGAACGGAGCCTTAAAGAGGAAGTTACCCCTGATGAGTTTACTTCCTCTTTCATTCCCTGCAAAGGTAAAGCATAATGGACTACTATGCATCGCATAGTAGTCCATTATGTGTCACTTACCTGACACAGGAGCCAGCGAAGTCACCGCTGTCCCCTGTAGTCCGCCGCATCCATCTTCTCGGTGGGTCTTGCTGCTTAGCCGCTGTCATTCGACAAAGTCACGATGACGTCACTCCCGCGCATGCGCACGGGAGCCGCCACTCGCGGCATATCGCCGTTGACAGCGGCGCACTCAGTGCACCGGTGTGCCGCTGTCTGTGCCTGTATTTTGGCAAATATCTCCTAAACCGTGTAGGTTTAGGAGATATTAATTGGACCTACAGGTAAGCCTTAATCTAGGCTTACCTGTAGGTCAAAGTGGTTTGTAAGGGTTTACAACCACTTTAAGGTAAAGTGGATGTAAATCCCATTCATGAAATATGACCTAGACACATATATCTGTATTGTTTTCTCATCTCTCTCCAAAGCCCTAAGTCCTGTGTCTTCCTGCTGCTCAGTTCTTCTGTTATAAGATTCATTTCTGACAAGTTGTCCAACACAGGAGATAAAAGCAGCTGGAAATTTGTGTCGGGGAGGGAACTTAAAGAGACAGATTAGCTGTGAGCTGGTCTACTCACAGCACAGCTCTGCAAGTATCTTTGTTCCACTGCCTACGTGGAGGGGGGGTGTTTGCCTTTCATCCAATTAGCTGTCACACAGTGTACGTCCAGACTCCCCTCCCACTGCTGAAACAGGTAGAAAAAATTCTAAGCCCTTGTGCACACGGTCAGACATTCCGATGGAAAATGTCCGATTGGACCGTGTTGTCGGATAATCCGACTGTGTGTGGGCTCCATTGGACTGTTTCCGACGGAATATCCGACCGACAAAGTTTTACAGCTGGGCTATAAAATTTTCTGACAACATGGTCCGAGGGGACTTTGTCCTATCGTTTGTAGAGAATTCCGATCGGACAAAGTGCCACGCATGCTCAGATCAAATTCCTAGACCAAAGCTATTGGCTACTAGCCTGAACGTAGTCCCGTCGTAACGAAATAACGTCACCACGTTCTGAACGATCGGATTTTCCGACGACGTTGTCCGACCGTGTGTATGCAACACAAGATTCGGACAAAATCCGTCGGACAAAATCTGACGGATTTTTTTTGTGGTCGGAATGTCCGACCATGTGTACAAGGGCTAATACACTTTCTAAAAACAGCATATAAAGCTGAAGACAGCAAAAATACAAATAAACCTTATGAAGGGGGAGATTTGTTTCATATCTGTGTATCTGAGGCTGTTCACTTCACTGGAGATATGTGAGGGTTTACATCCATTTCAGTAAAATATTACCTTTGTAACAAAGTGAAACTAAAATCAGAGAGGCACAAAAGAAGCATTTCTAGCTAATTAAAGTGGTTGTAAAGTGAATTTTAAAAAAAATAACAAACATGTTATACTTACCTCCACTGTGCAGCTCGTTTTGTACAGAGTGGCCCCGAACCTGCTCTTCTGGGGTCCCTCGGCGGCTGTCTCGGCTTCCTCCTGCAGGTGCTTCTCATGTTCATGCGAGCTCCCTCGCATGGTGAGAAGCATCTGCGGGCGCGCTCCCGTGATACAGCCGGTGGCTATAGCCACTCGCTGTATCACACGGCCCCGGCGCTCCGCGTCAGTGGATGTGATTGACAGCAGCGCGAGCCAATGGCTGCGCTGCTTTCCATCCATCCACTCCAGCCAATCAGCGGCCAGGCTGAACGGTGGAAAGGACGTCGGGGGACGAGCGCGGGACTTTCGAGGGGTGAGGTAAGAAAAACGGGGGGGCTGGGGGCGCCGGGACTGTCAGATGTTTTTTCACCTTAATGCACAGAATGCATTAAGGTGAAAAAACATTTACCTTTACAACCCCTTTAAGGTAACATAAAGAATCGTATAGTGCAAGCAGTATGCATGACTGTTCTTTAAAATGTAAAGTGTGCATTCGGTCTCAGTTTTAGGTTCCAAGTAAAGAAGAAGCAGCAGATCCACTCACTTTTCTAAACAGCAGAAAGCAGCAGTTTGTGCCCACAATATGTCTATTTGTTACACATACATCTTATAAGAGAATCTATACACAATGTCTTACCACAGCATCTCCTGCGCTGGCTTGATTGTTTTTGATCTGTCGGTTCTGATAAAATTCCAGCTGCTTTTCTGCAAGTTCCACTCTTTGTAGCAAGTTCTCAATAAACTGCTGGAGTCTCCTTTTCCCTCTTAATTCCTTCTCAGCAGCTGCCTCCAGAAAGTGATTGATAGACAAAACTTCCCTAAAGTGAAGAAGACATAATAATGTTCTACTACAACTGCTTCATTAAACAGACGGAATTAACAAACATATAATATGCTGTATATACAGAGGCCCCCCCAAAAAAATTATACACACGTCAACACAAAGAATATATACATATAAAATGTATATAAACATCAAAAGGGTAGCTGTAAGTCATGTTAGAATTATAAAAAAAAAACATGATGTGTAGCGCCACTTAGTAGAATTGTGTAAAGTCTATAAAGAGTAATAAATGCAAAAGCCCCATTAAACACTGTTCTCAGTGAACAAGAAAAGTGAAAGTTGAAACCACCATCCACCGCCGTCCAATGTGTATTCACTCTACCAAAGTGCTCAAAGAACCAGCCACCAACTCCTTGTGAAATCATCACTCACCAGATCAAAGGGCTGCCATTACAATAGCAGAAACACATATGACACATGGTAAATCTCAGATGGACTCCAACTAGGGAAAATAAAGCTCACCATGACCCAGAAATAAATTCCCAATAGTGTTGTTGTTTTTTTTTTTAAATGTTGTTATAAACACAAAACGTGCATAATCAGATAAAAGCAGCGGCATGACATCAGCACCAGAAACTCCACCCCAATGATACATTTTCAAAATATTTAAAAATAAATGTGAAAAGTGTGACGTGCATTTGTATTCAGCCAGTCAATACTTTGTAGAACCACCTTTCGCTGCAATTAAAGCTGCATGTCTTTTTGGGGATGTCTCTATCAGCTTTGCACATCTAAAAAGAGTGACATTTTTGTCCATTCTTTGCAAAATGGCTCAAGCTCTGTCAGATTGGACGGAGAACGTCTGTGAACAGCAATTTTCAGGTCTTGCCACAGATTCACAATTGGGTTTAGACTTGGCTTTGACCGGGCCATTCTAACACATGAATATGCTTTGATCTAATATGCAATTAGTGGACCTCCAGCTGTTGTAAAACTACAAGTCCCATCATGCCTCTGCCTCTGGGTGTCATGCTTGTAGCTGTCAGAGTCTTGCTATGCTTCATGGGACTTGTGGTTCTGCTACAGCTGGAGGTCCGCTAATTGCATATCCCTGATCTAAACCATTCCATTGTAGCTCTGGCTGTGTGTTTAGGGCCGTTGTCCTGCTGGAAGGTGAACCTCATCCCCAGGCTCAAGTCTTTTGCAGGCTCTAACAGGTGTTCCTCTAATGCCGCGTACACACGATCAAACAATCCGGTGGAAAAGTCCGGCGAACAATGTCCGCCGGACAATCCCCCTGTGTGTAGCCTCCAGCGGACTTTTTTTACCCAAAAGTACGGTGGACTTAGAAAGTAGTTTTGCACTCCAATCTTCCCGTCGGACTCGCATTTCTAATCTGGCCGTTGGTATGCCAGTCCGCCGTACTTTTGAAATAAGCTGACTTTTCCCGTGCAGAGAAAAGTCTGCTCATTTTGAGCGCGTCTCCAGGTAGACGGGGCCAGTGAAGGAGGCGTCGCTGGCCCCATCACCAAAAAAAAATCGGCATGGGGTCCTCCCCAGGTCCACATCAGACCCTTGTCCGAGCACGCTGCCCGGCCGGCCAGGAAAGGGGGGGACGAGCGAGCGCCCCCCCCCCCTCCTGAGCCGTACCAGGCCGCGTGCCCTCAACATGGGGGGGTGCCTCCCCACCCCAAAGCACCTTGTCCCCATGTTGATGAGGACAAGGGCCTCTTCCTGACAACCCTGGCCGTTGGTTGACGGGGTCTGTGGGCAGGGGGCTTATCGGAATCCGGGAGCCCCCTTTAATAAGGGGGCCCCCGGATACCGGCCCCCCACCCTATGTGAATGAGTATGGGGTACAATGTACCCTTACCCATTCACCTGTAAAAAAAACACAACACACAAGGGTTATAATAGTTTATTGCACAGCTCCGGGGGTCTTCCGTCTTCAGGGGTCTTCTCGCCGGATTCCTCCGCTATTTTCTTCTAGCTCTTTTGCTAGCAGAGGAGCCCGGCTTTCTTCCTCACCGCCGCCCTCTTTTTCTGACTTCGGGGGTCTTGTCCCCCTCTTCGGTTCTTCTTGCCGGGCCACCTCGCCTTCTTCTAGCTCTTTTACAGGCGGTGGCCCATCCTTCTGTCGCCGCTTTCACCGTCTTCTGTTCTTCTTCTCTTCAGATGTTGCCTCGTCGCATCCTCCACTCACAATGGCACGGACGCGACGCGCGGCGACTTATATAGGGACATCACCGGATAATGCCCCTGCCCATTATAGTGTCACAGTCCCAGAGGAGAAGAAAGCCGGTCTCCTCCGCTAGCAAAAGTGCAAGCAGAAGATAGCGGAGGAGTCCGGCGAGAAGACCCCCGAAGACGGAAGACCCCCGGAGCTGTGCAATAAACTATCTTAACCCTTGTGTGTTGTGTTTTTTTTTTTTTTACTTTTTTCCACAGGTGAATGGGTAGGGGTACATTGTACCCCATACTCATTCACATAGGGTGGGGGGCCGGGATCCGGGGGCCCCCTTATGAAAGGGGACTCCCGGATTCCGATAAGCCCCCCGCCCGCAGACCCTGACAAACAACGGCCAGGGTTGTCGGGAAGAGGCCCTTGTCCTCATCAACATGGGGACAAGGTGCTTTGGGGTGGGGGGGCCGCGCGGCCCCTCCTTCCCCAAGGCACCCCCCCATGTTGAGGGCACGCGGCCTGGTACGGTTCAGGAGGGGGGCCGCTCGCTCGTCCCCCCTTTCCTGGCCGGCCGGGTATCGTGCTCGGACAAGGGTCTGATGTGGACTTAGGGGGGGGCCCCCACGCCGATTTTTCGGCGTAGGGATTCCCCTTTAAGTTCATACCAGGTGACAGGGCCAGCGACGCCTCCTTCGCTGGCCCCAGCTACCTGGAGACGTGCTCAAAATGAGCGGACTTTCCTCCGCGGGTGTGGGCGAGTCCGTTCATTTCAAAAGTACGGCGGAGAGTCCGGCGGACTTAGTACGCTGTATTAGTCCGCTGAAAAAATGCAGTGTGTGGGCAAGTAGCCCGTTCGGAAAGTCCGGCGGGAAGTACGCCGGACTAAGTCCGCCGGATAGTCCGCTACGTGTGTACGCGGCATTAGATTGGCCTGCATTTGGCTCCATCCATCTTCCTATCAACTCTGACCAGCTTCCCTGTCGATGCTGAGCTGAAGAAAAGCATCTCCACCACCATGTTTCACAGTGGGGATAGCGTGTTCAGGGTGATGTGCAGTGTTAATTTTCCACCACACATAGCATTTTGCTTTTAGGCCAAAAAGTTCAAATTTGGTCTCATCCGACCAGAGCACCTTCTTTCACATGTTTGCTGTGACCCCCAGATGGATTCTTGCAAACAAGACTTCTTATGCCTTTCTTTCAACAATGGCTTTCTTGTTACCACTCTTGCACAAAGGCCAGATATGTGGAGTGCACAACTAATAGTCGTCCTGTGGACAGATTCTCCCACCTGCGCTGTGGATCTCTGCAGCTCCTCCTGAGTTACCATGGGCCTCGGCTGCTTCTCTGATGAATGCTCTCCTTGCCGGGCCGGTCAGTTTAGGTGGATGGCCATGTCTTGGTAGGTTTGCAGTTTTGCCATACCCTTTCCATTTTTGGATGATGGATTGAACAGTGCTCAGTGAGATGTTCAAAACTTGGGATATTTTTTTTAAAACCTAACCCTGCATTAAACTTCTCCACAACTTTATCCCTGACCTGTTTTGTTTGTTCACTAAGGTTCTCTAACAAAACCCTGAGGGCTTCATGGAACAGCTGTCTTTTTACTGAGATTAAATTACACACAGATGGAATCTATTGACTAATTAAGTGACTACTTTTTCAAGGCACTGTTATTTTGGAAAGATGCCTAGTGTAACTTTTGTGTCTGTTCCCTACTACAGTAGTTATTATTTTGGAACCACTAATCAATGAGGATCGTTGTTGCTTATCTATGAAATTTCCAGAACAATAATAAAAATAGTCCAAACGTTTACTGAATATCCTATTCACATCAGAAGTGATAAATACAATACTGAAGTGCCAACATCCCAAATAACTATACATAATACATCATCTTGATATTCACTGAACGTTTAAGGCATTAATAACAAAAACAGAATTTCCGTAAAAGCTTATATTTTATTTATACAACAATTCTAAAGCTTTAGAATACAAAAGCAATGGCTGGTACAGCGTTACATACAATCACCAAATCAATGTCTATTCTCCATATTCCTGCATCAAATATCAATTTATCCAACTGTATTGTACGAATTGCAAATGTGTGGGAAGCTTTAAAGAATCTTCATCGGGGTCAGGAGTCAAGTACTGTAAAATAGGTGGTGAAACATCTATTTATCAGCCAAATATAAAAACATATTTGGCTGATAAATAGACCAGAAGATCAGAAGGTGCCCAGGTGGTCACACGGAGTGCACACAAGGAACACAGAAGAACCGAGGAGGATGGTAATCGAAATGTGTTAATGTAGGTTGTATAATCCAAGATCCAATTCGACCTGGTGGGTCATGGTGGGGGAGTATGAGTACCCATGCCTATTTTTAATTTAGTTGAATGATCTTGTACCATTAGTGTTTCCATATCAAACTGTTATCAGATGCTGCTGAGGGAATACTTATGCTTCCACTCTAGTAAGGCAGGGGTCTCCAAACTTTCTAAACAAAGGGCCAATTTACAGTCCTTTAACTTTATGGGGGGGCTGAACTGTGGCTACTGAGAGTAGGAAAGGTCCTGATGTCAGTGGAAATAAACAATGCCCCATCTTTGGTGTCAGTTAAAAGAATTGTTCCTCATCGTTGGGCCCTATTGTTGGTGTCATTGGGAGGAATTGGGTCCCATCATTGGGGTCAGTGGCGGCATTATGCCCCATTGTTGGTATCAGTAGATGAAATAGTGCCCTAAGGGCTGGATAAAAGCAAGTAAAAGGCCACCTCTGGCCCCCAGGTTGCAGTTTGGAGACCACTGCTGTAAGGTGAGGTCCAAGTGGGTTGGGTTCTTTTGAGGACACGTGAGAACATGTGTTGCTAAATGTTCATAAAGTTTATTTGAATGTGTTACAAAGGTTGTTACAGCTGTATATTATGAGTGCGCATTATACACCAAAAAGATTTTTTTGACTTTGGGAAGTGAGTAGATCCTATGTGCAGAGAGATGGGCAGCACAGTGGTGTAGTGGTTAGCACTTTCGCCTAGCACCAAAAGAGTCGCTGGTTTGAATCTTAACCCACTACACTACTTTCCTGGAGTTTGCATGTTCTCCCTGTGCCTGCATGGTTTTCCTCTGGGTACTCCGGTTTCCTCCCACAATCCAAAAGACATGCTGGTAGGTTAAAGTGGTTGTAAACCCTTACAACCAACTTTGACCTACAGGTAAGCTTAGATTAAGGCTTACTTGTAGGTCCAAGAAATATCTCCTAAACCTACACGGTTTATGAGATATTTGCCAAAAGACAGGCACCGCTGTCTACGGCGCATGCGCTGTAGACATCGGCGCACAGCTGCACTGAGCGCGCCGCAGTTAACGGCGATGCAGCGAGTGGCGGCTCCCGTGTGCATGCGCAGGAGTGACGTCATCGCGGCTCCAACGAATGACAGTGCCGGAGCTGCGAGACCCACCAAGAAGATGGATGCTCCGGACTACAGGGGACAGCGGTGACATTGCTGGCTCCTGTGTCAGGTAAGTGACACATAATGAGCTACTATGCGATGCATAGCAGTCCATTATGCTTTACCTTTGCAGGGAATGAAAGAGGAAGTAAACCCATCAGGGTTTACTTCCTCTTTAATTGGTTCCTGTCTAAATTAGCCCTAGTATATGAATGTGAGTTAAGGACCTTAGATTGTAATCTCTTTGAGGGCAGGGACTGATGTCAATGTACAATGTATATGTAAAGCGCTGCGTAAATTGATGGTGCTATATTGGTACCTGAAATAAATAAATAAATAAGAGATAATGCAAATCACCTTCACATGTTCTGGAAATGTAACTGGTACTGGGACGCAGTTGTCAGCATGCTTAACTGCTTGCCGACCGCCAATGTAGATTTACGTTGACAGAATGGCACAGCTGTGCAAGTGGGCGTACCTGAACGTCCCTTTGAATTTGCTGCCGTGCCACCGTGCGTGCCCGCCACGAGCTCTGTGAGTAGGATCCCCGCAATCGTCTCACGGAGAGGAAGAACGAGGAAATGCTATTGTAAACAAGCATTTCCCCTTTCTGCCTAGTGACACTGTCACTGATCACCGCTCCTGATTACAGGGAGCGGTGATCAGTGTTGTGTCACACACAGCCCCTCCCCCCACAGTTAGAATCACTCCCTAGGACACACTTAACCCATACAGCCCCACCTAGTGTTAACCCCTTCACTGCCAGTCACATTTACACAGTAATCAATGCATTTTTGATCACTGTATAAATGTGAATGGTCCCAAAAATGTGTCAAAATTGTCCGATATGTCCGCCATAATGTCGCAGTCATGATAAAAATAAAAAATAAATCGCTGATCGCTGCCATTACTAGTAAAAAAATATATATTTTAATAAAAATGCCATAAAACTATCCCCAATTTTGTAGACGCTATAACTTTTATGTAAACCAATCAATATTGCGATTTTTTTTTACAAAAAATATGTAGAAGAATACATATCGGCCTAAACTGAGGAAAATAATTTTTTTATATATATTTTTGGGGGATATTTATTATAGCAAAAAGTAAAAAATAATGTGTTTTTTTCAAAATTGTTGCTCTTTTTTTATTTATAGCGCAAAAAATAAAAACCGCAGAGGTGATCAAATACCGCCAAAAGAAAGCTCTATATGTGGGGGAAAAAAAGGATGTCAGTTTTGTTTGGGAGCCACGTCATACGACCGCGCAATTGTCAGTTAAATCCATGCAGTACGCGAATCGCAAAAAGTGCTCTGGTCTTTGGCCAGCCAAATGGTCTGGGGCTGAAGTGGTTAATACTGTGTTCCAAATAGAAAACCCCGGAATTTATTGCATGTGCAGCTGTTTGAATCCACATAGGATCTCTTATCAGACATGTGCTGTGTCAAAATCACAAGCCTTACTTAGGCCCCTTTCACACTGGACGGATCCGTAATGATCCGCCCTGTGATGATCCGCTTGCTCAGCGGGGGATCGCTCCGTTTATCCTGGCTGAGTCGGCGGATGACAGGGCGGTCCCGGCACACTGTGCAGAGACCGCCCTGTCAGATCTCCGCTCTCCTCTATGGGGGATCGGATGAGCACGGACCGTCTGTCCCTGTTCATCCGATCCGCTCTGCAGACGGATAGAAAAATAGGATTTTCCTCCGTCTGCAGAATCGGACCATAGCGGAGACGGACGATAGCGGGTGTCAGAGGATGTTCATCCGCAGACACCCGCTATCCCATAGGGGTGCATGTATGTCCGTATTCTATCCGCAAACGGATGGATGAAATATGGACATAATGTCCGCATGTGTGAAAGGGGCCTAAGAGGTCCTGCATGGCCTTGTAACATTGAACTTGCGCTTATTGTGATGTGATCACATCAATAAATGTCTGGACTACAGATTATGGATATGTATTATGCTCCCTGTAACTCCAACCAGAACACTAACCTAGCCCTTTTTTTTGCATGCTCACCTACCTGCCCCAAAAATGTAGGGCACCAAGATATACTGTTAGTTTATTCTATCCCTTTTTTAGAGAGTGGAAACTCCCTTTAGAATATGTGCTATTGTGAACCAAAACAATGTATCATCCATCCATATTTTCCTAAAACATCAGCAATGTTGTTATCCTAAATGTGATTTATATGTAAAGTGTCAGTCCTCTGTAGAATTGTATTTTGTTTTATGTTATACAATTGCCTTGCAGTATACTGCAGATTCCTCTATTCCCCAATAAATAGTGTTAACTCTAACCAAAGTATGCTTTAAGAGCTTTAAAAGATTTCCAGCGACTCGTATCACAGAAATTGCAATATTAATGTTATGTAAGTGAAATATAATAGACATCTCAGAAAGAACGCAGTGAATTGCAGTATTTATTTTATTCTTCATCTTCTGTACGCCATAGCGCTTACAGTGGAAAACATTTGTCTTGGCAGATGAAGTTCTCATACATTCTATTTTCTCTAGATTCAGTGTTCTTTTCCAGGAAAGTAGAAAATCATAATTATAACAGCAGATCTGTTGCTTTAGGTTTTTAATACATGATGAAGCCAGGTGTACTGTGTCAGCATGTGTTTTTATTCCCATGACCTGATTCATTTAGCCAATGAGATGTGATATTACAATGGATTGTTATGCCGCGTACACACGACCGGACTTTTCGGCAGACTAGGTCCAATGGAAGCATTCCAATCGATGATGGGATTGTCCGATCGTTTTTCTTTTTTACGGCTTTTCCCGCTATTGTCACCATTTAAATTTGCCAATAACAAACTTCCTATCCTAAGGTGATAATGTTTTCTTGCCACATGGTATCTACGGAGGGGCAGTGTTTTCACTTTTGCAAGAGACTACAGAACACCCCCCCCCCCCACACACACACACACACACACACACTCTTCTCCATTAAGGTGGGGGTTGTAGTCCACATAGTTAGGGAACACTATAAAAGATAAGAGGCAAATCGCACACAAAGTTATCAGCTCACAAGATTCCTGCACGGTCATCAGGTATTTTCTGCCATATACTTAACAGCTATAAGAAAGCAATTTCAGTATTTAACTGACAATAAGAAAACAAATAAGAAGAATTCCTTGGTACTCTTTCAAGAAGACCTAAAGCAGGGATATGCAATATGCGGACCTCCAGCTGTTGCAGAACTACAAGTCCCATGAGGCATAGCAAGACTCTGACAGCCACAAGCATGACACCCAGAGGCAGAGGCATGATGGGACTTGTAGTTTTGCAACAGCTGGAGGTCCGCTGATTGCATATCCCTGACCTAAAGTAACAAAAATTGACCCAATGTCCACCACTTCTCATGCTACTCCCTTATGCCGTGTACACACGATCGGAATTTCGGCCAGCAAAAGACCGATGGGAGCTTTTCATCAGAAAATGCGACCGTGTGTATGCTCCATCAGAATTTAGCTCGCCGAATTCCTACCAGCAAAAATTTGAGAGCATGTTCGGAAATTCCGATCGTCTGTAGCAATTCCAACGCGCAAAATTCCTGCACATGCTCGGAAACAATTCAACGCATGCTCGGAAGCATTGAACTTGATTTTTTCTCGGCTCGTCGTAGTGTTGTGCGTCGCCGCGTTCTTGACAGTCGGAATTTGGTGTGACCGTGTGTAGGCAAGACAGCTTGAGCGGAATTCCATCGGGAAAACCATCAGAGCTTTTTCTGACCATAATTCCGATCGCGTGTACGCGGCATTAGTTTGTAAAGTCTACTTTAAAAAAAAAATTACAACAACATTTTATACCTACCTGCTCTGTGCAATGATATAAGCCTATGAGACCAAGAAAGGAGGGGAGGGCACAGCGCAATGCTGGATCGATACAGGACTCAGGTAAGTGTTGGGGGGACAGTGGAAGGTTTTAACCTTAATGTAGAGAATGTATGTTGGAAGGCAATGGATGGTCCAATTGGGTCTGCCAGACAAGCAGACTCCATCAGTCAGTCATTGTGAAAGGGGCCTTAGACTTTAGAACCACTTTAAAACTAAACTCTAGGAATTGAAAAAATGTCCTTGCAAGGGTAAATGCTCATTTTTATCTAAGGTACTAGTAAATACACTTAGTCCTTGTACACACGGTCGGACATTCCAACAACAAAATCTGTCGGATTTTGTCTGACGGATTTTGTCCGAAACTGGTGTTGCATACACACGGTCGGACAAAGTTGTCGGAAAATCCGATCATTCCTAATGTGATGGCGTTATTTCGTTACGATGGGACTACGTCCAGGCTAGTAGCCAATAGCTTTGGTCTAGGAAATTGATCTGAGCATGTGTGGCACTTTGTCCGATCAGAATTCTCTACAAACGATCCGATAAAGTCCGATCGGATCATGTTGTCGAAAATTTTTATAGCCCAGCTCTAAAACTTTGACGGTCGGATATTCTGACAGAAACAGTCCAAATGGAGCCCACACACGGTCGGATTATCCGACAACACGGTCCGATCGGACATTTTCTGTGTGTACAAGGGCTTAGATTTCTTTAACACTGGTGGCATTTTTCAGGCACTAAAGGGCTAAAAATAGCACACCCCTTTTACACTAGAGGCGTTTTTCAGGAGCTAAAGGGCTAAAAATAGCGCCTGTAAAACGCTTCCCCTGCAGCCCCAGTGTGAATGCCTGAGGAGCGGTGCACCTGCAGGACGTTAGAAAAGTCTTGCAAGCAGCATCTTTGGAGCGGTTTAGCAGCAGTGTATACACCGCTCCTCCACCGCCCCTGCCCATTGAAATGACTTGGCACCGCTGCCGAAGCGCCTGCAAAGCACTTCGGCACTAAAAGCACCCCGCTAGTGGGCAAAAAGCGGTGCTAAAACAAGGGTACAGCACCGCTAGTGCCGCTTTACCCCTAACATGGCACGCTGGCAGTGTGAAAGGGGCCTTATGTTATTGCTTGCTCCTGAAGGCTCTTTAACCCATGCAACCACTGAAGATGGTGGTTGCAGCTGTGACTTTATCACACACAATGAATGACCACGAGTCCTACATATTGAAGTGAAGATGCACTGCAGAGAAGAGGCGAGTGCTGACTGCTAGGAAGAAAGGAAAATTACTTTTAAGGCTAGGTTCACACTTATGCTTTGCGGGCAATGTCACGATCCGTGCGTGTTTCTCACACTGTATTGCAATTGCACTGCCCTCGCGATCTGTTAGGTGTGTCAATACAAAGTTAATGGGACCCAACGCAGGTCACAAACACAGTGTGTTTGCCAGCTCTGGATCACATACATACACGTACAAAATGATCATGTAATCTGGTTCAGTGTGGCTCCAAAAAAGGAACATGCACTTTTTTAGTGTGATGCAGTGCAATTTGAATGGGCTCAAATTGCACACCACTAAATTGCATGTGAATTGCACAGGAATGTGGTGCGGTTCCTGTAATGCCACGTACACACGAACGGGCTTTCCGCCAGACTAGGTCTGACGGGATCAGTCTGTCGGACAATCCGATCGTGTGTGGGCTAGTTCGACCATTTTTTATAAAAAAAAAAAATCTGACACACCTAGAAATAGAACATGTTTCAAATCTATCCGACGGACTTAAAATCGGGAAAACCGTTCATCTGTGTGCTAGTCTGATGGATCAAATACGACACAAGGGCAGCTATTGGCTACTGGCTGTTGAACTTCCTTGTTTAGTTCCATTTGCGTCATCACGTTCAAAACTAACGGACTTTCGAACGGACTTAATCCGCGCGTGTGTGGCCAAGTCCGTTCGTTCGGAAAGTCTGTCAGATCTCCGCCGAAAGTCTGTCGGGAAGACCGATCGGACCTAGTCCATTGAAAAGTCCGGTCATGTGTATGCGGCATTAGATTCACATGCGAAGTACAGTGTAAACTGATCATTACTGGTACACTAGGCAAAAACGACCATTTTACAGTGCTGTGGAAGCCTCACTGCAAGGCTAGCTTTTTCATATTCCCCCAAGTCCAGCTTTTAAAAAAATAAACAGCTCAAACAGCTCTGAAATAACATTAGGCTGCTTTCACACTGGGACGCTTTGCAGGCACTAAAGAGCTGCTGTGTCTCCAGTGTGAAAATCTGAGGTCTTTCACACTGGAGCGGTGCGCTTCAAGGTCAGTCAAAAAAGTCCTGCAAGCTGCATCTTTGGAGCGCTGTAGGAGCGGTGTATTTTTCCGCTCCTAAAGCGCCCCTTCCCATTGAAAACAACTGGGCAGCGCTGCAAACCCCGCCTGCAAAGCACCACTGTAGCGGTGTTTTGCGGACGGTTTTGACCCTTTTTCGGCCGCTTGCGGGGGTTAAAACTAGCGGCCACATATCACCGCTAAATATAGCGCTGCTTTACCGCCAGCACATGCACCGCCCCAGTGTGAAAGTAGCCTTAAGATACAACTGGCCACTGCTTTGACATTTCAGTTTCATGAACACAGCTAATGCCGTGTACACACGACTGGACTTTTCGATGGACTTGGACCAGCGGACTGGAATCTGTTGGACAATTCAATCGTGTGTGTGTTCCAGCTGACTTTTTCTTCCTTCTTTTTCCGTCCGGCGGACCTAGAAATAAAACTTGCTTCAAATCTTTCCGACGGACTCAAGTCCGTTCGAAAAAAATCCAGTCGACTGTGTGCTGGTCTGATGGACTAAAACCAACGCTCGGGCAGCTATTGGCTACTGGCTATGAACTTACTTATTCTACGTCATCACGTTCGAATCCATCAGATTTTTGGAGTGATCGTGTGTGGCCAAGTCCATTTGTTTGAAAGTCTGGCAGACCTCAGCTGCAAAGTCTGTCGGATTGTCCGCCGGACCAAGCCCGTCCAAAAAGTCCGGTTGTGTGTACGCGGCATTAGGGATGGCTCTGTCTGGAGGTCATGACTGGTTGCCTCTACCTGAACATCCAATCAGCATCACACCTATGCATTGTGTTTTATGGCATGCTGCAACAATGTACATTAATGCAGGACACTTTATGAGGTGTATTCATTGCCATACATTTAGAATAGCAGCCAAAATCACAAGTGCAATAACTGGCTAAACAACCCCCATAAGTCCATTACGTTGCTTTTACGTTGCATTATAATTTGCGGCCTTTATACAGAGCAAATTTACACACAAAAGAACACATGTGGGGAACCGCAACATAATGGAGTGGAAAATTGTAAGAGCCCTCACACTAAAATCACTCGACTGCTTTTAAAGAATCTATAATGGTTTGGGTTTAGCCGGTAATCATAACATTAAGTTTAAAATAATCACGTGACTACAATGAAAACAAAATAATAATTGGACACAGTAGTGATGTAGCATCGGACTTATGAAACTATAGCGCCTAGTGAGGGGACACAATATCTAAACACACCTGGAAGTCTTGGCAGTGACACCTCTAGATTTTATAGAAAGGAAAGGTTTAACTCACCATCTGCCAAGGTGGAAAGTCTTAACGTGGTAATAAACCCAAAACAAATTTTATATATTGCAGCTTACCAATCAATACATGTGGTGGCTGCATTCGTTTTCTTTTCATAGGCATTTTTTGCCCCTCTGTTTTCACCTGCTGATCTGGCCAGTAGCACACCTCCTGTATTAGTGCCCTCACTTTAGATGGAGGAGCATAGAGGACACCTTTGGACAGCAGAATTGCTAATCTAGGGGGAGAGGGGGGGGGGGGCTAGATGTACTAGCCGATTTAAACACAGTAACACATTGAATTTAAACTTTAGCCAATACTTTATAAGCAGTTACAGCAAACAGTTTACCTTTTGTGATAAAGGTTTTACTTAAAGACAAAAAAGCTGACCATTGTTAGCACCCCTGAGTACCCCAGTTTCTCTCATCCCTGTAAATGACAGAAATAATCTGCAAAAGAGCTTGTTCTTTTGAAAAACAACAGACTTACTGGACAGATCATCAGATGAAAATAGAAAGCCTAAAAAACAAAATGGATGCAGCCATCACATCTATGAATTGATAAGCTACAATATGCTAAATGTTTGCTACTTTTTTAATACAGCTTTAAAGCAGAACTCTAGCTTTGCTATTACATTTTACTTGAAATAGTTCATCTAGACAAGGGCGTAACTATAGGGGGTGCAGCAGTCGCGACCGCAACTGGGCCCTGTGCTGCAGGGGGCCCATGCAGCCCCCTCTACATATGGCAGCATAGGCAGCTAAGGGTACCAGTGCACCATGCACACGGGTGGCTGGAGGTGGAGGGTGACTAGCAGAGCTCCATGCTCGACTATTGCACTGGCTGCTCTTTAGTTGTGCATTCCCCGCATGATCTGTGTCCACGGCCGGCTCCTCAGATTACCCCTCTCCTGCTCCATGCATTGCCGCTCAGTCCGATGTCTGTTCTCCCCAGCCAGAGTCCCCCCCCCCCTGAGTCCGGCCCACACTGCACTGCATACTTCTCCTGGGTAAACAAACTTTAAGCACACAGATGCAGTGCAGTCCTATGAGAGCCCCCCGGAGGGCACTGCAGGCTTGTCTGCCAGCCCCCCTCCTCCCCAGTCATACACAGATGATGAAAGGTCTTTCTGGGAGATATGCTGATCGCCCGTCCAGCACACTGGATGGAGCCCAGGCCAACATAGATGAGTGCACGGCCTGCAGCTTGGTCATGGTGAGTGAGAGGACCCCATCCCCCACACACCATTACATACCCCCTCCATCTCCCCCTGGGGACAGGGGCCCCTTCTCACGTGGGGACAGGGACCCCCATCTCCCCTGGGGACAGTAGCTTCATCTGCCCTGGAGAAAAGGACCTCATCTCTTCTGGGGACGGGGACCCCATCCTGAATAGGGACAGTCCCCCAATGGGGCACCTAAAAATGAAAAACAAAATAATAAAAAAAAAACTACTGATGCCAGTGGTGGAACTACAGGGCTCACAAAGGTCATACCTGTGACCACGCCCTGGAGTTCCACCGCTGGACTCGGAGGGAAGGGCCCTGGCTGGGGTTCAGGGGGGCCCTTCATGGTTTCTTGCATCGGGGCCCTGAAGGTTCTAGTTACGCCACTGCATCTAGACATTTGTCTGCTGTCTCAGTGCTGTATAAACTGTAGGTGGTATCAGCGGGGGGGGGGGGGGTGAAGCCCATACAGATGTTGGAGGGCTTGAGTGTCCCGAGAGGCCTAAGCCCCGACCAGGGCAGTCTTTGACGGTGGTGGGGTGTGGGCAGGATAGTGCCTTGCTGTTCATCTCCACATAGCGAGTGTGGATGGGAGCAGGGAAGTCTAGCAACGCAGTGAGGGCAGCTCGGAATGATTGTTCTGGAGAGAGAAGACCTCCATGAAACCCAAAGAGGCGAGTAGCAGCACCTCCCAGAGCCTGGACTCCTCCAACATCAATAGTGACTGAAACCAGAGGATTAGGACTGGCAGGAGGCGCAGGCAGCTAGGGGTCTGCTGGAAGGAGCAGAGAACCCTCATTGTCACCCAGAAGAAGGAGTCCTGCCCACTGCTGGCCAGCATGAAAGTCCTACTGCTGGTATGGAAGGTACCGGGCCTCACACACAGTCACCTACCCACAGACAGGCACTGGGACAGAGGGGCACAGGAGTGACTGCAGACAGGGCTAAGGGTCTCTCTCTCTCCCCCTCTCCCTCTTTCACCCCATTTCTCTCTATGCTCTATCTCCCCCTCCCTCTGCCCCCCCTCTTTCTCTCGACCCCCAAATCTTTCTCTCTCACCCTCCTCTCTTTCTCATATCCTCTCTCTCCCCCCACCACTCCCTCCCCTCTCTCACCACTCCCTCCCCTTTCTCTCTTTCTATTTCTCGCCACCCCCCCATGGAGACCATGGGATGGCAGAGATGGGACTGGAGGAGGAGAAGGACATGAGATGGGAGGGATGGGACTGGAGGAGGAGGGCATGAGATGGAAGGGATGGGACTGGAGGAGGACATGAGATGGGAGGGATGGGACTGGAGAAGGAGGACATGAGATGGGAGGGATGGGACTGGAGGAGGAGGACATGAGATGGGAGGGATGGCACTGCAGGAGGAGGACATGAGATGGGAGGGATGGCACTGCAGGAGGAGGACATGAGATGGGAGGGATGGCACTGCAGGAGGAGGACATGAGATGGGAGGGATGGGACTGGAGGAGGAGGACATGAGATGGGAGGGATGGCACTGCAGGAGGAGGACATGAGATGGGAGGGATAGCACTGCAGGAGGAGAACATGAGATGGGAGGGATGGTACTGGAGGAGGAGGACATGAGATGGGAGGGATGGGACTGGAGGAGGAGAAGGACATGAGATGGGAGGGATGGGACTGGAGGAGGAGGGCATGAGATGGAAGGGATGGGACTGGAGGAGGACATGAGATGGGAGGGATGGGACTGGAGAAGGAGGACATGAGATGGGAGGGATGGGACTGGAGGAGGAGGACATGAGATGGGAGGGATGGCACTGCAGGAGGAGGACATGAGATGGGAGGGATGGCACTGCAGGAGGAGGACATGAGATGGGAGGGATGGCACTGCAGGAGGAGGACATGAGATGGGAGGGATGGGACTGGAGGAGGAGGACATGAGATGGGAGGGATGGCACTGCAGGAGGAGGACATGAGATGGGAGGGATAGCACTGCAGGAGGAGAACATGAGATGGGAGGGATGGTACTGGAGGAGGAGGACATGAGATGGGAGGGATGGGACTGGAGGAGGAGGACATGAGATGGGAGGGATGGGACTGGAGGAGGAGGACATGAGATGGGAGGGATGGCACTGCAGGAGGAGGACATGAGATGGGAGAGATGGGACTGGAGGAGGAGGACATGAGATGGGAGGGATGGGACTGGAGGAGGAGGACATGAGATGGGAGGGATGGGACTGGAGGAGGAGGACATGAGATGGGAGGGATGGGACTGGAGGAGGAGGACATGAGATGGGAGGGATGGGACTGGAGGAGGAGGACATGAGATGGGAGGGATGGCACTGCAGGAGGAGGACATGAGATGGGAGGGATGGCACTGGAGGAGGAGGACATGAGATGGGAGGGATGGGACTGGAGGAGGAGGACATGAGATGGGAGGGATGGGACTGGAGGAGGAGGACATGAGATGGGAGGGATGAGACTGGAGGAGGAGGACATGAGATGGGAGGGATGGGACTGGAGGAGGAGGACATGAGATGGGAGGGATGAGACTGGAGGAGGAGGACATGAGATGGGAGGGATGGCACTGCAGGAGGAGGACATGAGATGGGAGGGATGGGACTGGAGGAGGAGGACATGAGATGGGAGGGATGGGACTGGAGGAGGAGGACATGAGATGGGTGGGATGGGACTGGAGGAGGAGGACATGAGATGGGAGGGATGGCACTGCAGGAGGAGGACATGAGATGGGAGGGATGGGACTGGAGGAGGAGGACATGAGATGGGAGGGATGGGACTGGAGGACGAGGACATGAGATGGGAGGGATGAGACTGGAGGAGGAGGACATGAGATGGGAGGGATGGGACTGGAGGAGGAGAACATGAGATGGGAGGGATGGGACTGGAGGAGGAGGACATGAGATAGGATGGATGGGACTAGAGGAGGACATGGGATAAAGGAGGAGAAGGACATGGGATGGCAGAGATGAGACTGGAAGGGGAGGACATGGGATGGAGAAGGAGGAAGACATGGGAATGAGAAGATTGGACAGGAGGAGAACATGGGATGGAGAAGATGGGACTGGAGGAGATGGGATTGGAGAAGCAGGAGATAAGAGTATCAGCTACATACAGGTTCCACCTATATTAATATTTGTCATATTTATTTGCTTTTCTAGTAAAAACATGCATCCCACCCCTGATGACTGGCAAGAAGCCAAGAAACGCGTCGGGTTCTCAAACTAAGGATGCCTACTTAAGCTTATTTTAATCCTTGATACTATCAACTTTTGTAATATAGAGTTTGTACTCATTCATGTGATTTTATGATTTTTGATTAGTAATTTATGTATTTCTGTTATGAACTGCATCCATGCATGTCCATTGATTTGTCTATACTCCAGATTGTCTGATTACTATTATGAAAATATATTGAGTGTATATCTATATTTATATTACTGTACTACCATTGTATGCATTCAGATCATGGACAACCCCTAGGGGTCATTGATTATAAATTAAATCTAAATTATTTTATTCACATGTATTCGTAAATTGTTATTTTCAATTGACATGCTTAATTTAAAGTCCCACTTGTCCCCCTTTTCTTTTTATACAGTTGTGCTGTGTTCCAGCAGTGGTATGGGGACTTCCTGTCCTGCTCATCCATTCACAAGAAGCCTTGTATTTTATGAATAAATACAAGACTGAGGTAAAGATCATGACAGAATTCACCTGCCTCTCCACCTCAGCCAAAAAGAGCAAGCCTTGGGATGTTCCCATACTGCTGACAGAACACACAGCTGATTATTATATATGCTACATAAAGCACTGATAGCGGACACATTTCCTGGTGAGGAAAATGGCTCTTTTTGTCCAGCTTGACCCAAACTATTTAAAGTGATAGCAAAGCTGGAGCGAGGTTTTAGGCTTCTTCTTTTAGAGGCTGCTACTGATTTTAGCTATCTTCATAGCAAAAGGGTCACTTCAAAGCCAAAATCCAACTAAACTTTCCATTTCAATTTACAGGAAGAAAAAAGTTCATTTCTAGACCTGTGAGGAAGAGTTAGAATGTGTTTTACGGTTGCCCATCCCTTCCTGTCCCAGTAATCAGCTACTCACTTTTTTTACAATCACTGTAATTTAAAGTTCAGATGCAAGGAAACATTTTTCTAAATCTTTTAATACAGTAATGTATAATTAAGAGATATTGCCCAAGTGTAGCTTTCTGCAAAGCTAAAAGCTGAACTTTAGGCAGATTAAAAAAATGCACAAATTAATTTATCTCTGTAATCATTACTGCATCATTAAATGTTTTTTGCTTTTTTTTTTTTGAAGTCCCAGAATTTAAGCCTCCTGCATTCCCTGGAGCATGGGAGGATGAAGGAGGTAAAGGAGGTAAAAGGAGCGGATCAGTGGGGAAGAAAAATGTAAAAGAAACTCCGCAAACTGTTAGAAGTAACTACATTGTGTCAGGAGAAGAGGCATACAGGCTCAGACACACCAATTGTTGTCATTGATGAGAATTGGGTAGATCCACCTGCAACCGAACAGACAGCACCATAGACGATGACCATCAAGAAATGACAGAAGGTATCTCTCAGGTCCAGAAAGATATCCACACTGAAGTGCAGACACTAATATTCTTTTGAGCAGCAAGGAGGGGATGCCATCCCGTGAAGAAGCTGAACATCACCAGCCAAGGTCACAATCTCTGTACTAGGGCCATCCAGTTGGGCCATCTCCAAAGAGATTGCCCAAACCATAAACAGGGGAACCATTAATCTAGAATGTGCCAGTGTCAAGCAGTGCGGCAGTAAAGTGGAACAACCCCCCATCCAAGAACTCAAGATGTGGCAGTCGACTGTCCTGTTGTGCATGGATGTTTTATTATATTATGTTTTACAGAAAGCTACAACTGGTGTTTAAATATATTTTTAAATAAAGCTAAAATAAATCCCTAAATATGTTTTATATTAGTCCTTGTATTCTCTTGTATAGATACACCTAGACTGAAAAAAAAGAAGGATCAGCACTCTGAGACAGTTAGGTCCCTATTGCTTTGCACAGTGCTGCCAGTCAGTGATTCTCAACCAGGGTTCCTCCAGAGGTTGCTAGGGGTCCCTTCAGCATTGGGCAATTTCTGCCTCTCAAATAAGTTCCCACTGACACCATTGATCTTTTTAGCTATCTGTAAGGAGGGAATTCTTCCCAATGACCACAAGTGTAAGGACCATTCTTCCCACTGACCATCACACTAATGTATCATGAGTTGTAGATATCTAATTTTTAGCAGGGGTTCCCCCGAGACCGGAGAACTATTTCAAGGGTTCCTCTGTGTTGAAATGCTTGAGAAAGGTTGACACCATGAACATGCTTACAGAAGGGGAAACAAGAATTACTTTAAAGTGGTAGCAAGAATTACAAAAAAAAAAAAACCTTTCTGCAAGGTAAAGCAATAATGTGCTAGTATGCATCGCATAAATGCACATTATAAAATACTTTTCTTGAAACAAAGCCCTCCAGCGCTCGCTGTCAACGCTTCAGAGATGTTCATCTACACCCAGTCTTCCTTCCAGGTTCGCGGGCTGCAGCCGATTAAATGGGCGAGTCTTTATGATGTAATTTATTACAAACTTACCCGTAGGTTAAAATCAACATCCAGTTGGATCCAGTCAAGTTTACTATCACTGTAATGTGATGTTGCTTCTTCAACATCCAATCAGAAGGGGGAGGAGAAATGACACAGGAAGCAGAAATTAAATAACCATTTTTTCCTAATGTCACCCATCCAATTGGTGGCCATCATTACCATGGTTTCATGGGGCTAGAATGTTAAACTCTGCAGATGACGAATGTCTTAATTTACAAAAGCGAGGTAGGACACATATATAAAAAATGGATATTCTCTCTCACAGGTACTTACTCTTCCTTCCTTTGGAGTTCCTGCTCAGATTCCGTTAGTCGCTGGCGAAGAATTGCAATCAGCTCAACAGCCACATCTACCTGCCGACTGAGGGCTCTTTCTCTGCGTTGAACCTCTTGCTTCTTTTGAGACAGTTGTAAAAAGGCAGCTCGGACTTCCAGCAATTCTGATGTTTTTTGGCAAAGTTCCTCATTGAGTTTATCAATTTTCTTTCCTATGGTCTTATCAACATTTTCAGCAAGCTGATTTAGTACAGACTTCTCTTGTGGATCTAACTGAAACTTAGTACTCATAACAGGATAACCAATAATATAATTGTGTCTTTTAGTTGAATTGTCCGAGAAGGAGGTTTTAACAAGAGGTAAAGGTCGTTCTGATAGTATTTCTATAGGACTGTGGGATTTTCTGCTTTCGTTCTTTAGGTCACAGAAGGTGGGTGAAGTGCTCTTTTGATTTAGTGCATTGTCAATAGATTCCACGTGGCTTTCATTTAGAGGATCGGTGGAATTTTTAAGTTCTGTCTCTTTCAAGGAACAAATAATTCCTGATTGTCCCCAAAAATATCTTTCTTCATAGCTATGCATATAGTCCATATGAGCTCTCAAAGAAGAGAGGCTTTTGAAACGAGAACTTTCTCCACACTGGGGGCAACGAAAAGGCTTATATAGGTTACCATTTCTTACAGAGTCCTGCCACGAGGACTTAATTCCTTCAGATGTTTTCTGTTGCATCACCCCCGCACACCTGCAAAAAAAATACATAACACTTTATTACAGTATATTAATTATATTGTAAATAATACCATTGGTTACCCGTTACTATGTCCCCTCTGTGTTACCAATTCACATTGAAGAGTAGAGCAAAGATTAGCACTATGAACCCCTTCACAGCATCGAGATTCCAGATAACCCTGGGGGTGTTCTTATTACAGCAAGTACCACCAAAAGCAATCATTGTTAGAAACCTAACCTAAATATTAGTATCCCTGTTTCAGCATTTGCAAGAGTGACTCGTCTTCCCCTTCTCTCCCTTCACTCTGTTTGAATGGACAGGGACATCTGGCAGAGAATACCACTAACATTCATTGACTTGCTGTTCACTCCCAGAACCATAATTCATAGGTCGTAAATGGCCTTTCTCACAAGAGATGGGAGATCCATTCATTCTTTCTTGAAGCATGCATACTCTGTAATCCTAGTCCAGTGATGGCGAACTTTGGCACCCCAGATGTTTTTGGAACTACATTTCCCATGATGCTCATCCACTCTGCAGTGTAGCTGAGCATCATGGGAAATGTAGTTCCAAAACATCTGGGGTGCCAAGGTTCACCATCGCTGTCCTAGTCCATCAGATATTCAAATAAGTATATGTGTGCACATGGTGAAAAATGTTTTGACCCAGAGAATTTCCAGTCTGTGGTTCTGAGGTTAACTCCAACATGGCACTCTTGTTGTAGCCTCAAATCAAATGCAACTTATTAATTTGTTGAGTTATATATTGTCACTTGGTACCTATAGGTGTTAGTTGGTTGACCATAACTGTTCTCCTAGAAGTCAAGTAGCAAATGTTCTTAAAAATAATTAATAAAGCCCAAGAGATGGTTTGATTTTGATCACAAGTAGAAGAAGTCAACTGGAGCAACTATGAATTTGTGATTAATGAAAAGCAGTATTAATCACTTTAAAGTGGTTGTAAACCCTCTTGAAAAAAAAAGAAAAAAAAAAAAACCCTGCAAGATAAAGGCATAATGAGCTAGTATGCATAGCATACTACCCAAGAATTACCTACCCAAGAACGAAGCCCCCGCAGCCATCCTCGTCTCCCCCTCCGGCCGGTGACATCTATCCTAAAGGTTACTTCCGGGTATCGCGGCACTGACACTGATTGGCCGGAGCCACAATGACGTCACTCCCGTGCATGCGCGGGAGCTGCCAGGAACGGCACAGTACAACTGAAGCAGCAGCACGTACGTGCCATTGCTTCAGCTGGCTTAAGTGCGCATGTGACATATGACGTGCGCACATGCAAATACAGGGATATCTCCTAAATTGGGCTGGTGGCGCGCTCCCGACTCGGTCCTGAGCTCTGTGACTGTGGCCGCGGGACCATCGGACCCGATCGCCCGCGGGTGTCCCACAATCAGGTCACAGAGCTGAAGAACGAGGAGAGGTAAGTGTAAACAAAACTCTCCTCATGCTTCCTACTGAGCCTGTCACTGATCGTCTCTTCCCTGTTATAGGGAAAGACGATCAGTGATGTCAGACACCAAGCCACGCCCCCTACAGTAAAAAAAAACAAAAAAAAAAAACACACACACTTAACCCCTTCCCGCCCCCTAGTGGTTAACTCCTTCACTGCCAGTGTCATTTACACAGGAATTAGTGCATTTAAATAGCACTGATTGCTGTATAAATGACAATGGTCCCAAAAATGTCCGATGTGTCCCCCATAATGTTGCAGTCACAATAAAAATAAAAAAAATCGCTGATCGCCGCCATTTCTAGTAAAAAAAAAATATATATATATTAATAAAAATGCTATAAAACTATCCCGCTATAAACGCTATAACTTTTGCGCAAACCAATCAATAATTGCTAATTGTGCTTTTTTTTTACCAAAAATATGTAGAAGAATACGTATCGGCCTAAACTGAGGAAAAAAAATGTTTTTTTAATATAAAAAGTAAACAATATTGAATTTTTTTTAAATTGTCGCTCTATTTTTGTTTATAGCGCAAAAAATAAAAACCGAAGAGGTGATCAAATACCAGCAAAAGAAAGCTCTATTTGTGAGAAAAAAAGGACATGGAGGCGATCAGCCTATGGCACTGCTGAGGTGTTATGGAAGTCCAGGTTGCTTTGATAGAGGCCTTTAGCTCATCTGCATTGCTGGGTCTGCCATCTCTCATCTTCCTCTTGACAATACCCTACAGATTATCTATGGGGGTTAGGTCAGACAAGGTTACAGGCCAATCAAGCACAGCGATACCATGATCATTAAACCAGGTATTGGTACTTTTGGCAGTGTGGTCAGGTGCCAAGTCCTTCTGGAAAATGAAATCAGCAGAAGGCTGCGTTGACTTTGGACTTGATAAAACATGAGTTTCACTTTTTATATAATAACTGAAATAAATGGACTTTTTTGATGATATTCTAATTTTATGAGATGCATCTGTATATCAGAAAATTGATCAGTCCTGATGTATTGAAGGCCTATCTCAATTCTTGAGGCCCGAAGATAGCAGGAGAGTACAAATATCCCCCAAAATTACCCCTTTTTGGAAAGTAGACAGCCCAAGGTATTTAGTAAGAGGCATAGAAAGTTTTTTAAAGTCGAAATTTTTTGTCACAATTTTTTGAAAAATGAACAAATCTAAATAAAATGTTTTTTTCTTTACATTTATTTATTTATTTATTTATTTACATACTGTCACCAGTGCAGTACAGCGTTATCATGTAATGGGTGTGGTGGTGATCAGTGATGAAACTGACTGGTGACAGTATGTAAAAGAAAAAAAATATATAAATAACAAATTAAAAAAAAATTTTTTTTTCTTTTACGATTTTTTTTAACACACTGATCCGAGCAATACAGTGTTACTGTAGTTACACTGTACTACTCTGAGGACATGATCAGGATTTTTTTTTTTACATACACTATGATTGTTTATACCAGTAATTTTTTACTGAATGAAGCTGATTAATTCAGTGTGCTTTGTTGTGATTAGTTGTGATTGGCTTGTACATTGGTCACAGCGATCACATGGTACTGGCAGTGGGCTGGTACACTGATCAGTCATTGGCAGTGTTCGGCAGACATAACCAGTGACAGATCATGCCGCAGTGCACAGTGACGTGCAGCCGGATCGATGAAAGCACAAACTCTCCAGCAGAATGTATCCATTTACATGGTTGAGAAAAAAACACTTAACGCTGGCAGAGATGATTAAAATGATAAGCCTTTATTTATTCATGCAAAACCTTTATCCCAAAACATTTTTGCTGTAACTTATTATAAAGTGTGAGCTGGAGTTTGGCTTCAATGTGTAATGCCGCGTACACACGACCGGACTTTAGGGGACTACGTCCGACGGTCTTTCCGACTGACTTTCGGCGGAGTTCCGACGGACTTTCCAAATGAACGGACTTGGCCACACACAATCACACCAAAGTCCGACAGATTCGAATGTGATGACATACGACTGGACTAGAATAAGGAAGTTCATAGCCAGTAGCCAATAGCTTCCCTAGCGTCGGTTTTTGTCCGTCGGATTAGCACACACACGAACGTATATCTCAGTCCGGCGGAGTTCCGGTGGAAAAATTTAAAACATGTTCTATTTCTAAAGTCCGCCTGATTTTTGGCAAGCAAAGGTCCGATGGAGCCCACACACGATCGAATTGTCGACGGACTCATTCCGTTGGACCTTTGCTGTCAAAAAGTCTGGTCGTGTGAACGCGGCATTAGTGGATCTATCTATATTTTCTAATACATTTAAAGCTGAGCTCCACCCTAAAGTGGAACTTCCGCTCATTGGAACCCTCCCCCCCTCCGGTGCCACAATTGGCACCTTTCAGGGGTGAGGGGGTGCAGATCCCTGTATAACACCTTCAGTGTCACTTACAATTCTACTTCCTCCACTCCTCTTCCCTTCTCTGTCGGAGTCCCCCAAGGTTCTGTTCTTGGACCTCTTTTATTTTCAGTCTACACCTCTTCCCTGGGTCAGCTGATAGCCTCTCACGGCTTTCAATATCATTTCTACGCTGACAACACTCAAATCTATCTCTCCACCCCTCAACTCACTCAATCAGTCTCCTCACGCATCACCAACTTACTAACAGACATATCTTTATGGATGTCACAACACTTCCTTAAACTCAATTTGTCCAAAACCGAACTTATAATATTTCCTCCCCAACGCGCCTCTTCCCCTGACTTCTCTGTCAAGAGTAATGGCACAACCATCCACCCATTCCCACATGTCAGGGTGCTCGGTGTTATCCTGGACTCTGAACTCTCCTTTCAGCCCCACATCCAATCACTTTCCAAAGCTCGCCGCCTCAACCTCCGCAACATCTCCAAACTACGTCCCTTTCTAACCAAGGAAACCACAAAGCTCCTGATTCACTCCCTGGTTATCTCTCGCCTTGACTACTGCAACTCCCTCCTCATTGGTTCACCTTTAAATAGACTATTCCCCCTTCAGTCCATCATGAATGCTGCTGCCAGACTCATCCACCTTACAAACCGCACAGTGTCTGCTACCCCTCTCTGCCAATCCCTCCATTGGCTGCCACTTGCCCAACAAATTAAATTCAAAATACTAACACTTACTTACAAAGCCATCCACAACTCTGCCCCCAGCTACATCTCGAGCCTAGTCTCAAAATACCAACCTAATCGCCCACTCCGTTCCTCCCAGGACCTCCTGCTCTCTAGCTCCCTCATCACCTCCTCCCATATCCGCCTCCAGGACTTCTCCCGAGCCTCGCCCATCCTCTGGAACTCATTACCCCAATCTGTCAGACTGTCTCCAAATTTATCCACTTTTAGGTGATCCCTGAAAACTTTCCTCTTCAGAGAAGCCTATCTTGCCTCCATCTAACAACTTCACTATTCTCTCCATTAGCTCATCCCCCACAGCTATTACCCTTTTGTATAACTTGACCCTCCCTCCTAGATTGTAAGCTCTAACGAGCAGGGCCCTCTGATTCCCCTTGTCTTGAATTGTATTGCATTGTACTGTCTACCCAATGTTGTAAAGCGCTGCGTAAACTGTTGGCGCTATATAAATCCTGTATAATAATAATAATAATACAGGTATTTGCACCCACTTCCGGGCATAGATAGCCGCAGATTCTGTGGGTATTTACGCCACTTCCTGCGGGGCCCCCGCTGTCTGCTGGGAAACACATGGATCCCAGAGACAGCAGGGACCGTCCTTATTGCGCAGCACGACTCGCGCATGCGCAGTAGGGAACCGGGAAGTGAAGCCGCAAGGCTTCACTTCCTGATTCCCATACCAAAGATGGCGGCGGCAGCACCCGAGAGCCGATCGAGAGATCGGCTTCGGGTGCCGACATCGCGGGCTAGCTGGGCGAGTAAGTGTCCTTATTTTAAAAGTCAGCAGCTGCAGTATTTGTAGCTGCTGACTTTTAAAAAAAATGGCGGAACTCCCGCTTTAAAACTACCCCCCCCCCCCCCCAAATGACAATGCTGCTGTCTGCTATGCCTCCTGTTCTCATTCATACAGAGTTGTGTCTCACTAATACAGGAAGGTTGTTAATAGCCAGACCCCTAGGTGTAAACAAAGGGCAAAAGGACAAATAAAATAAAACTGATGCAGCCACTACAGCTAACGATTGGTAAGCTGCAATATAATAAATTTTTAATTAAGATGAATAATACATTTTTAATTCATCTCTAGAAATTAACCTTTTTGGTTGATGGATGTGGCAATCAACGGATTAATAGTTCCATAAAAGATCATGTCAGCTCCATAGTTTGTTCAATTAGCTGCTGAATTCTTCATTATTTTATCCATCCCTACCATTGAGCTTTTTAAGATAGCTAAATGTAAGTAGTCATAATATAGAGGATTAATGTAGAACTAAAAGGCAAAACATTTATTTTTTTTCCCCATTTTGGATAGCATAAGGGACGGTCAGATTTATTTTTCACCATCTGTGTCCTATTGCAGAGATTTCCCTTCACTTCCTGCCCTATAGCCAAACAGGAAGTGAGAGGAAATCCTTGCAAATTAAGGGGATTCCTTGGGGACCCCCAGATCACCAGAACTAGTGTACCCTTTGGAAGATTTTCCCTCTATTCCTTTTCTGGGGACAACCCAAGATTTGGGATTTTCTTTTACTTCCACTTCCATTGATAATGGTAAACAGGACACGTATAGAGAATGAATATCCCTAATGGGGGCACAGACCGCAATAAAAACTGGCACGCATTCTATTCCCTCTACGCTCTATACACAACTGAAAGAAAAGTTTTGCCTTTAGTCATACTTTAACTTCAGACTTTTCTCTGGATTTCTGTCCAAAGGGGCGTTGGGCGTGAACTTGTTCTGCATACACACGGCAGAACTTTTTCAGCCAACATTCCCCAAATCATGTGTTTTTTCAGCTCTTTACCGCCACCCTTTGGGCAACTTCTGCTATTGTTGTCTGATCTTTAGCATTGGTTTTGAGCATGCGTATTTGTACTTTGGACTTTAGTTCGATGGAGTTGCGTACACAAAATCGGATTATCCTCCATCCGACATTTGTTGCCGGAAAGTTTGAGAGCATTCACAGCGAACATTTGTCCGATGAAAAACGAAAAACAATTGTCCAATGGAGCATACAGACGGTTGGATTGTCCAATAAAACAGGTCAGTTGGACCGTTGTTGTAGAAAAATCCAATTGTGTATATGGGCCTTTAGATTGCCCTGTATTTGGATCCATCCATCTTCCCATCAACTCTGACCAGTTTCCCTGTCCTTGCTGAAGAAAAGCATCTCCACAACATGATGCTGCCACCACTACGTTTCACAGTGAGGATGGTGTGTTTAGGATGATGTGCAGTGTTAGTTTTCCACCACACATAGCATTTTGCTTTTAGGTCAAAAAGTAAATTTTTGGTCTCATCTGACCAGAGCACCTTCTTGCCAAATGTTTGCTGTGTCCCCCACATGGCTTCTCGCAAACTGCAAACGGGACTTCTTATGGCTTTCTTTTAACAACAGCTTTCTTCTTGTCACTCTTCCATAAAGGCCAGATTTGTGGAATGCACGACCAATAGTTATCCTGTGGACAGATTCTCCCACCTGAGCTGTGGATCTCTGTAACTGCTCCAGAGTTATCATGGGCCTCTTGGCTGCTTCTCTGATTAAAGCTACTTCCACACTGGGGCAGGCGGCCGGGCGCCGGCAGTAAATCGGCGCTATATTTAGCGGCAATATTCGGTCGCTAGCGGGGGCGGTTTTAACCCCCTCTAGCAGCCAAAAAAGGGTTAAAACCGCCTGCAAAGCACCGCCCCATTGTTTTCAATGGGAAGGGGCGCTTCAGGAGCAGTGAATACACCGCTCCTATAGCGCTGCAAAGATGCAGCTTGCATGACTTTTTTTGACTGTCCTTCAAGCGCACCGCTCCAGTGTGAAAGCCTTCGAAGCTTTCACATTGGCGTGAATTGAGCGGCTCTTTCAGGGCACTTTGCAGGTGCTATTTTTAGCACTATAGTGCCTGCAAAGTACCTCAGTGTGATAGTAGCCTTATGCTCTCCTTGCCCGGCCTGTCAGTTTAGGTGGACGACCATGTTTTGATAGGTGGACCAGACTCTTTCCATTTTTGGATGATGGATTAAACAGTGTTCTGTGAGATGTTCAAAGCTTGGGAGTTTTTTAGTTTTTTATAACTTAACCCTGTTTTAAACTTGTCCACACCTTTATCTCTGACCTGTCTGGTCCACTAGATTTTAGTTAGGGGTATCAGAGTAAAGTGAGGTGAATACAAATGCACACCACACTTTTCACATATTTATTTGTAAAACATTTTGAAAACCATTTATCATTTTCCTTCCACTTCACAATTATGTTCCACTTTGAGTTGGTCTATCACATAGAATCCCAATAAAATACATTTACATTTTTGTTTGTAACATGACAAAATGTGGAAAATATCAAGGGGTATGAATACTTTTTCAAGGCACTGTAAGTCTCTGAAATCATCATTTTAAACAAAAAGTATTTATCTGAACTAAGTAGAGCTGCACGATTCTGGCCAAAATGAGAATCATATTTTTTTTGCTTAGAATAAAAAGATCACGATTCTCTCACAATTCTCGCGACGCAAAAAAAAAAAAATGGGCTAACTTTACTGTTTAGTGTTTTTTTTTTTTATTCATTAATTTTTTCCAAAAAAATACAGTGTGACATAAAATATTGCAACACTCACCATTTTATTCTCTAGGGTCTCTACTAATTATATATATATATTAGTAGAGACAAAAATAAAAGAAGATGATTTTAACTTGAAACCAACAAATGTCAGAAAAAGGTTTAGTGTTTAAAGCGGGATTCCACCCTAAAGTGGAACTTCCGCTGATCGGATCCCTCCCCCCCTCCGGTGTCACAATTGACACCTTTCAGGGGGGAGGGGGGTGGAGATACCTGTCAAAGACAGGTATTTACACCCACTTCCGGGCATAGACTCCAGTGGGAGTCTACGCCATTTCCTGCCCTGCCGCGCTGTCTGCTGGGACACGGGTCCCAGTGACAGCGCGGAGATTTCCTATTGCGCTGCGCGACTCGCGCATGCGCAGTAGGGAACCGGGAAGTGAAGCCAATTCGCTTCACTTCCTGATTCCCTCACCTAGAATGGTGGCGGCAGCAGCCGAGAGCCGAGCGATCGATCGGCCTCGGCTGCCGGCATCGCTGGAACCCGGGACAGGTGAGTGTCCATTTATTAAAAGTCAGCAGCTGTAGTATTTATAGCTGCTGGCTTTTAATATTTTTTTTTTTTGGTGGAATCCCTCTTTAAGTGGTTAAACTTTCCTCTCTTACACACAAACTCTATTCCTTTGACAAATTGTTACAATGTTTATACTTAAGTTCCTCTGCTAAAGAATGTTGTGATTTTTGGCAGACTGCCTGTTTTTTTTCTTCCTTTCTTTTGATGGCTGTGGCTTCAGAAGAGCAGAGCGAATTCTTTGCATAGCAAGAATTGTGAAACACTTTTTTTTCGAGATCGAAACGGGAAAAAAATTGCGATAACGATTCTTGACGATTAATTATGCAGCTCTAGAAGTAAGTCTTAACATTAGACTTATTTCATATTACTATAGCTGTCCCTAGCCCTGGCAAGCAGATATTTCCCTGAGAATAACCATCTAAGATATTTAGACCCCTTTGACACTGAGGCACTTTCACACAAAAAAAAAATGCTTGAAAAGCTCACAAAAACCTATTTCCATTAAAATCAATAAATGCTTTCACACTGGGGCAGTGCCCTAGCAGGACGGTGAAAAAACTCCCTCAAGCAGCATCTTTGGAGCATTTTTGGTTGAATTTCAAAATCAATGATGGCATCATCGGATTACAAAATGCACAAAATTTCTGATTTTCAAAAGAAAATTCATTCGGAATTCAACCCATGTATGCATTAACCACTTCCCGACCGGCGCATGCCGATTTATGTCGGCGGAATGGCACGGACAGGCAAATGGGTGTACAGGTATGTTTCTTTAAATTTGCCGGCATGCCATCACGTGTGCGCCGGCACCTCCGTGAGTCGGATTGTGGCTCCCGTGGACTCAATTGCCGCAAGGATACCTGCGATCATCTCACGGGGAGGAAGAACAGGGAAATGCTAATGTAAACAAGCATCTCCCCGTTCTGCCTAGCAACAGTGACACTGATCTCTGCTCCCTGTCATCGGGAGCAGAGATCAGTGACGTGTCACACATAGCCACAACCCCCCACAGTTAGAAACACTCCCCAGGACACACTTAACCCCTACACTGCCACCTAGTGTTTAACCCCTTCACTGCCAGTGTCATTTACACAGGAATCAGTGCATACTGATTGCTGTATAAATGACAATGGTCCCAAAAATGTGTCAAAAATGTCCGATGTGTCCGCAATAATGTCGCAGTCACAATAAAAATTGCTGATCGCCACCATTACTAGTAAGAAAATATTATTAATAAAAATGCCATAAAACTATCCCCTATTTTGTTAAAGCTATAACGTTATAAACCAATCAATAAACTCGTATTGTGATTTTTTTTTTACCAAAAATATGTAGAAGAATACGTATTGGCCTAAACTGATGAAAAAACATTTTTTTAATATATTTTTTAAGGGATATTTATTATAGCAAAATGTAAAAAAAATGCGTTTTTTTTTTTTTAAATTTACGCATTCTTTTGTTTATAGCGCAAAAAAAAAAAAAAACGCAGGGGTGATCAAATACCACCAAAAGAAATCTCTGTGGGGAAAAAAAGGACACCAATTTTGTTTGGGAGCCACGTCGCATGACCGCGCAATTGTTAGTTAAAGCGACGCCGTGCCGAATCGCAAAAAGTTCTCTGGTCTTTGGCCGGCCAAATAGTTCGGGGCTTAAGTGGGTGATGTGACTCTTCAAGCAAAGCAAAGCAGTGGACCCATGGTCAACACCTTCTCTCACTTTTTGTGAGTAAAGCCGGCCATAGATGGATCAAATCCCAGCCACTTCAGCAGGAACCAGCTGAGATTCGATCCATCTCTGGGCAGGCTGACTGTATCCATGTCGATCCATCAATCGACTTTGGTACAACCAGTATGTCGGATTGGCTATAGCCGCTAGCAGTAATCACTGTGTTGTCCAGGCAGGAATGGCTCCCTGCACAACCCAGCCTGGAGAACACAATGGCTCTGCAGGAGGGATTCCCCCATTAACACTGGTCGTTTTGATGGGCGAATCAAGCGATTTTCTTTCCAACAACCCGTGGTTGCAGGAAAGAAAATCAGGTACTCTATGGCCTGCTTAATAGTGGGTGTTGGAAGAGCCCATAATGACCTTCAATGGGTACCCATAAACAGCTAAATCATTGCCTGAACCCTTGGCCACAATACAGGCATACCCCACTTTTAAGTACACAATGGGGTTTATTTACTAAATCTGGAAAGTGCAAAATCAGGCTCACTTCAGCATAGAAACTAATGAGCTTCTAATCCCAGCTTGTTCAATTAGGCTTTGTTAATAAAACCTGGAAGCTCATTGGTCTCTATGCAGAAGGGAGCCTGATTTTGCACTTTCTAGCTTTAGTAAATAAACCCCATTGTGTACTTAAAAGCGGGGTATGCCTGTATTAGGTTGGGACTGGAATTTTATAGCCAGCTTTATTAGAAGATTTTGCAGTTACTGGTTTTGCAGTTATTACTGCCTTAAGTCATGTAAAATAGGAGTATTACATGCATTTTACATGGTTTTTCATGCATTCCCACAGACTTCAATTGGCCAGAAAATTAAGTAAATGCATATAATACTGTATTGGACAAGTCTCATGTTTTACAACACAGTGCAGAGATGTGAATGGCTTCATTGGAATGAATGTATTTGCATAAGCCATCTGCATCTCGGGACTGTTGCAAAAAATGAGGCAAAACCAGTAACTGCAAAACTGCATAAAAATGCACATAAACACGAGTGCAAACCAGGCCTAAGCACTCGTTCACACCGTGTGATATGTCATGTGATGTGGCAGGTCCAAGTCGCATGCTATTGTCGGCAATGAAACAGTTCAAAAATCGGTGCGCCGCCAGCTTTGCAGTGCCGTACCAATTTGAAAAAAAAGTTGCTGCACTCCTTTTGGCGATTTGAAGTGCGACTCGCATAGACACCTGTGCATGAAGTCACATCTCTGTCGCACCTGATTTCGCAATGACATGCGGCTTTGAAATCGTGTGATTTCGGCCCCATTCACACCTGAGTGTTTTGTAGCTTGAAGCATGAAGCTACAAAACGCTGGAGGGGGAAAAAAACAATTATTCTCAATGGAGAATAACGGTTCTCATCTCCACTCCAAGTCGCCTGAAGCCGAACGACTGAAGCTCAAGCAAGTTTGTGTCGCTCAAATCTTCTTTTTATATTGGTGAGCTTTTGCCCTGCACAAAATTGTGGCAAAATGCGATAAAAAACGCTGCAAAATAGCGGTAAAATCGCTGTAATTTTCTCCATGAAAACGCTATGCTCAGGTGTGAATGGAAGTGAAGTCACGCAATTTCAAAGTTGGATTCGTTGTGAACGGGGGGGGGGGGGGGGGGGGGGGCCCAAGCCTCCTGTTTTTGCTACATTTTAATAAGTATTTACAAAAATAATAAACCAAACAACGAAACGTCGTTTATAGTTAATAAACTAAACAACTAAACCAAATGCTAAAACAGAGGCAAATGTTTCAAAACAAATTGTGGAGAAAAAGAAAGTAGCTTTTAATATGGGTTGAAGAGAAGTTCAGCCACAGAAGCACCAAAAGAATATCTTGTACTTGACAAATATTGTATTCAGCCGGTGTATATATGTAAACATCCACAAGGATAACATATGATGTGTGACATATGTAATTCAGTTGTATATTGATCATGCAGTATTGCAGTCATTGGCCTACAAGCGCATAAAATTGATCTGTGTAGCAAGGTCAGTATTATTTATGATGCGTCCTCTACTGGACATTAAAGCTGAACTCCGGGTTAAAGAAATATTGTTTAAACACAGTACATGTGTATCCTTACTTGAATGCTGGTGTGCTTTGTTTATTTCTTGCAGGCGTGTGCAGCAATCCAGAGCGAAGGATCGCCCCTGTGCAGGAGCTTCCTATAATACAGACCACTCACTGCTGCTCTCTCTCCTTGTGCAGGGTGACTGGTCTTGGCTCCGCCCCCTCATGTCATTTTCTGCAGGCAGCATATAGTGGGTGGAGCCTGCTGGGACCCTCCCACAGCTCTGCTCTCAGCACAGGCAGATTGTGTATCTGCTACTTTTACAAGGTAATATCTGGATTTGCAAAGGCATTTGGTGCACACAAATGTTTTAAAGAGGAAGTAAACCCTGATGAGTTTACTTCCTCTTTCATTCCCTGCAAAGGTAAAGCATAATGGGCTACTATGCATCGCATAGTAGTCCATTATGTGCCACTTACCTGACACAGGAGCCAGCGAAGTCACCGCTGTCCCCTGTAGTCATCCATCTTCTTGGTGGGGTCTCGCAGCTCCGCCGCTGTCATCCGCTGTCATTCGGCGAAGCCGCGATGACGTCACTCCCGCGCATGCGCACGGGAGCTGACACGCGCGGCAGCTCCGTCGTTGAAAATGCCACGCTCAGTGCACCTGCGTGCCGCTGTCTACGGCGCATGCGCCGTAGACAGCGGTGCCTGTCTTCGGGCAAATATCTCCTAAACCGTGTAGGTTTAGGAGATATTTCTTGGACCTACAGGTAAGCCTTAATCTAGGCTTACCTGTAGGTCAAAGTGGTTTGTAAGGGTTTACAACCACTTTAATCCTCTGGCTATTGAAAAAAATTAGCTCGTTTATACCGCAGTACTCGTGTTAGTGTGTGGTTCCGTATGCATGTTTACATGTGATTTTTGTCAGTTTTTTTTCTTTTACATGCATTTTTGGTGCATTTATGTACAAAAAAAAATGCAATATGTTCCATTATTTTTTAAAGGGGAGAGCCAGCAGGGAAAAAAAATAAAAATAAACGTTAGCAGCTACAAACACTGTAGCTGGCGACTTTTAATAAGCACACTTACCTGTCCTGGGTGCCTGCGATGTTGGCCGCCCGAGGCCGACCCATCCCTCGGCTCTCAGGTCCCGGCGCCACCATTCCAACTAAAGGAAACAGGCATCGGAGCTTCACCGCCCATTTCCTACTGCGCATGCGTGAGTCGCGCAGCGCTTTGTGAATGGGGCGCGCTGTGTTCTGGGACACACACAGTTCCCAGAACACACCGCGCCCCATTCACTAGAAGACAACTTGAGGAGGAGGAGACTGAAGATCCCTGCGGAATAGGAAGAGGCAGATTAGGACGATCTGCCTAGCAACAGGCATTTCTGGTAAATAAAAAAAAAAAAAAAATAATAATTCTCCAATTTTTTCGGATTATTTTTAGGCTTTTTTTTTGGAGTGGCCCTCCACTTTAAATACATGTGAAATCACTGCCATGGTGTAGACTAGACTCATTGTAATACGCTCACTTTTCTTGCATAAGCGTTTGTACTCCGTTTGGAAATGTATTTAAACAGATATGGTGTAAAGGAGCCCTAATCCCCCGTACACTCGGTCGGAAATTCCGACCACGAAATCAGTCGGATTTTTTTCCGATGGATTTTGTCCGAAACTGGTGTTGCATACATACAGTCGGACAAAGTTGTCGGAAAACCCGATCGTTCGGAATGTGATGACGTTTGTCCGTTCCCAACGGGACTGCGCTGAGGCTAGTAGCCAATAGTTTAGCTCTCGTACTTTGATCTGAGCATGCGTGGCACTTTGTCCGGTCGGAATTCTCCACAAACGATTGGAAAAAGTCTGATCGGATTTCGTTGTCGGAAAAATTTGAGATCCCGCTCTCAATTTATGGAAAGAAAGTCCGATAGAGCCCACACATGATCAGATTTTCCGACAATATAATCCGATCTGACCTTTTCCGTCGGAATTACAGGGCATTAGAGATGATTGTCATGGGATCCTCTACTTATAGGTCCCTGTGTTGCCCTGTATTTAGAAGGGGGTCAGTCCGATCGGGGGGGGGGGTGCAGGATTTTATTTCTAGGGGGGACATGTGCTTTTAGGAACATTCCAAGCAGTCCAAATAAACTTAGGCAGCCTTTTGCAATTTTCTGTTTCCAGGGGATCCGTCCACACACAGACGTAACGGAAACAAAGCGCCAACCACCAGAGAGCACATTACCTTCTCCCTGGAGATCTGTAACCAGGCAAACACAGCTACCCCAATATGGAGGACATAAGACAGGGAACCACATTGCATGATCTGATCCCTCTCCTCCACACCATGGCAAGATCAGTCCATACACAGGCTGCCCATCAATCCTCCAACCTGCAGAAGAGAACTGTCATGGCTGTCCTCTCTTCTGGACCAGGCTGGAAGGGGTTAATCTGGGCTCCTTCCCTTTTATTGAATGTTTGTAAACATGCTGGGGGTGGGGGAGGGGAGGAGGATCACCCCCCTCTGCATCTCTAATCACACAAGCAGACTGCTCACTTACCCGACTTGTTGCTGATGCTGCTGGAAAAGCCCTTCACAGCAGAGCCGTAAATCAGAGCATCGCTCAGAGTGTTCCATCCAGAGCTGGAGGGATGCTGATCACCCATGTGCTGGAGTTCACATGTAAGCTGGCCTCTCATTGGTTGCTGAGCCAGCCTCTCTGATTGGCTCATGGAGTCTCCCAGGCTGGGTAGCTCTCCTCTTCTGGAGGATTATGTCACCTTTCCCATAGAGATGTGTGTTATAAGGAAAGGATAATAAAGGATGGATGCAGATCTCTCCACACACAGATCAGTCCTGATCTCCCTCCTGAGATGTGACAGCCTGCTGACAGTATACAGTCCATGTCTGAGGGAAGAGGGTTCACCCATAACAAACCATGGCTGCATAAAGTCACACTAAACTCGGCTTGAAAAAAGGAAATAAAAGGCAATACTATGGTTGCTGACTTTTGTGGAACTAAACCCCCAGAAATACTTACCTCCACTTCCCAGAGATGCATTAGCATAGCTCTCAACTGTCCCTGGTTTGGAGCAATGTCCCTCTGTCCCTCATTTTGGTCTGACCTATATATATTAGGGCTGTTACTGATTAAAATTTTCGTGTTCGATTAATCGTTTTTGTTTTTTTAATTGACTAATTGATTAATTATAACGCACATACAGATCCAATTACTTTTAGCTGATCGCCTTGCGTTGCAGCTCTACATTAGTCAGTGGTAAATGTGGTATATACTATATACAATCACCCGACACTAGTTAGTTTCCACAATCCATGACTTAAAGCGGTAATAAACCCGCTAATAATAAAAAAAAATTCAGACCTGTAAGGGAAAAGGCATAATGGGCTAGTATGCACCGCATACTAGCTCGTTATGAAATACTTACCTTAGAACGAGGCCCCAACATCTCGCCCGATACACGCCGAGGAAGCTGACATGTTCCCTCGGCGTGTCTTCTGGATATCACGGCTCCGGCGCTGTGTGTGGCTGGAGCAGCGATAGCATCACTCCCGCGCATGCGCGCGGGAGATTTCTTTCCGGCAGGGTACGGTGTCTGCCGGGCTTCCAGCCGAGAATCCCCTGTACGCATGCACCGCTGCAGTCAGTGGCTCATTGCGAGGGGATATTTTTTTTTTTACCTACAGGTAAGCCTTATTATAAGCTTACCTGTAGGTAAAAGTAAAAAAAAAAAAAGACTATACAACTTTAACCACTACAATACAGGGCACTTTCACCCCCTTCCTTCCCAGCCCAATTTTCAGCTTTCAGCGCTCTAGCGCTTTCAGTGACAATTGCGCGGTCATGCTACACTGTACCCAAATGAAATTGTTATCATTTTGTTCGCACAAATAGAGCTTTATTTTGGTGTTATTTATTCACGACTCAGTTTTTTTTTTTTTTGCGATATAAGCGCAAAAAAAGCAGAAATTTGGGAAAAAAACAATATTTTCTTTTTTCTATTTGAAAAGAAATCCAATAAAATCAAATTTTGTCATAAATTTAAGCCAAAATGTATTCTGCTACATGTTTTTGGTAAAAAAAATTCCGTTAAGTGTATAATAATTGGTTTGTGTGATCACGGACATATGTACGCAAATGATCATGTACATATGTGTGCAGGTGATCACGTACATATGTGTGCAGATAATCATTGGGACATGTGATTTTAGTGGGACATATGTGGGGGACATGTTTTTATTATTAGGGACATGTGTTTTTATTATTTGGGGACATGTATGTTTTGGGGACATGTGTGTTTTGGGGACATATGTGGGGACTGTGTTTGTACTGTGTGGTGTGTTGTGTGTTTACACTACACTGATGATCAGTGAGTAAAAAGCTGTAAAAAGCAGCCCATACTCACTGATCATCAGCCGGCTGCAGCGTTCTGCTCTCCTCTCCTCAGCGGTGACTTCCGTGTGAGGAGAGGAGAGCCGATTGCCTAGCAACCGGCTGTTTGTTTACATCACATGACGGCCGTGATTGGACACGGCCGTCATGTGATCAGGATGGCCAATCACAGAGCCCTCCTGCCGATCTGAGATGTGCCGTGTCCGGGTGACACGAGCACATCGGGATCGCGCCGCTGCGCGGGCGCGCGCGCGCGCGCGATCCCGCTACTCCTGAAGGACGTTCCTGAACGTCCTATCAGGAGTAGACGGCTCCCACCCGGCCGTATATATGCATTGGCCGGGTGGGAAGTGGTTAAAGAGGAAGTAAACACTGATTAGTTTACTTCCTCTTAGTTTCCTTGCAAAGGTGAAGCATAATGGGCTACTATGCACCACATAGTAGCCCATTATGTGTCACTTACCTGACACAGGAGCCAGCGAAGTCACCGATGTCCCCTATTCCACGGAGCGTCCATCTTTCTTTCCAGGCATCGTGGCTCCGGCGCTGTGATTGGCTGGAGCTGCGGTGACATCACTCCTGTGCATGCGCATGGGAGGCGCCACTAACGGCATATCGCGTTAGAAGCGGCATGCTCAGTGCGCCTGTGTCTACGGCGCATGCACCCTAGACAGCGGTGTCTGTCTTTTAGTAAATATCTCCGAAACCGTGTAGGTTTAGGAGATATTTCTTGGACCTACAGGTAAACCTTAATCTAGGCTTACCTGTAGGTCAAAGTGGTCTGTAAGGGTTTACAACCAGTTTAACTTCACAGTTCACACAAATACGTTTTAAATTCAAACTGTAGCACTGACGTAAGTCATTTTTTTCCCCACAGTAGCGTGACAATCCCTCCACCTCCGGTCTAACTAATCACTCTCACCTTATGGCATGGACCCCTGTGCAAACAGGTGGTCATGCAAGCGGGTATCAAAAGGGTTAACACGGACCATAAACTTCTCTCACGTCTCCTTAGATCTCAGCAATGACGCCAGGTCATGGGTAGAAAGAAAAGATCTAAGTGCTCACCGCTTAAAGAGGAAGTAAACCCTGATGGGTTTACTTCCTCTTTTTTTCCCTGCAAAGGTAAAGCATAATGGACTACTATGCATCGCATAGTAGCTCATTATGTGTCACTTACCTGACACAGGAGCCAGCGAAGTCGCCGCTGATCCCTGTAGTCCGCCGCGTCCATCTTGCTGGTGGCGTCTCGCAGCTCCGACCAATGACAGCGGCGAAGCCGCGATGACGTCACTCCCGCGCATGCGCACGGGAGTCGCGCCTCGCAGCTCCGCCGCTGTCATACGGCGAGGCCGCGATGACGTCACTCCCGCGCATGCGCACGGGAGTCGACAAATTTGGCAAATCCATTCTTGGATTTGCCGCATTTAGTGCGCATGCGCGCCGCTGTCTACGGCGCATGCGCCGTAGACAGCGGTGCCCATTTTCGGGCAAATATCTCCTAAACCATATAGGTTTAGGAGATATTGCTTGGACCTACAGGTAAGCCTTAATCTAGGCTTACCTATAGGTCCAAGTTGTTTGGAAGGGTTTACTTCCTCTTTAAGTATAAGATTACATTTTTGTGTTCAAACACAAACTACTCACATAAAGATGATAAAAACACAGCATGTAAAGTCGATAATCGTGTTAGTTCCGTAGGGCAGCAGCGGGTAACGTCATGGGTAGCTCCTCCCTGTACGCGTTACGTTCCATCAGAACTTCAACGTCACTAAAACTAAAAACTAAAAATAGCGCCTGTAAAGTGCCTGAAAAACACCTCCCTGCAGTCCCAGTATGAAAGCCAGAGTGCTGTCACACTGGGGCGATGTACTGACAGGACGTTAAAAAAAAAAAAGTCCTGCAAGCAGCATCTTTGGGGTGGTGAAGGAGCGATGTATACACTGCTCCTCCACCGCTCCTGCCCATTGAAATCAATGGGCACCGCTGCTGAAGCACCTGCAAAGCGCTTTAGTATCGGCGATACATTTACCCTTTATTCGACTGCTAGAGGGGGTAAAAGCACCCCGCTAGCGGCCAAATAGCAGTTAAAAGTAGCAGCATTTTACCGCCAAACCCCCGCCCCAGTGTGAAAGCAGTCTAATGCCGCATACACGCGACCGGTTTTCCCGTCGGAATAAACTCTGAAGGTTTTTCCGACAGAATTCTGCTGAAACTGTCTTGCGTACACACAATCACACCAAAGTCCAATCCTTAAGAACGTGGTGCCATACAACACGTACAACGGGACCAGAAAAGGGAAGTTCATTAGCCAGTAGCCAATAGCCAGTAGCCAATAGTTTCCCTCAGAGCATGCGTCGTTTTTGGTCCTTCGGAAGAGCATGCAGACAAGCGGTTTTCCCGATAGGAATTAGTTCCATCGGAAATATTTAGAACATGTTCTATTTCTAGGTCCGTAAGAATTTAAAAAAAAAAAAAAAAAGTCAGCTGAGGCATACACACGATCGGAATATAGGATGAAAAGCTTCTGTCTGAATTTTTCTGTCGGACATTCCGCTCGTGTGTACGCGGCATAAGAGCTTCAATTTGTATGCAATCAGGCAGGACCTTGTGCTACATGGTTTTGGTAAATCTACAGGACACCAGACAACAAAAGTTGTATAGTATGTATGGGGTCACCGCTGTCTTCAGGGAGACTGGCTACATGTGGCAGTCTCCCCCCTTGTTAGTCCCCAGCAGTGCTGATCTACTCATGCTGTTCTCTTGCTCCCGTGCCTCCAGGAAGGGCTTCCTCCTGCGTGTTATGGCAGGATCCTTCCAGTACTCGAGCCCATGCCCAAGGCAGGACACCCCCCACCACCACCAGACTAGGGGGCACCTGAGGGTCACCTACACTGTAAAAAATATTGCTCTGGAAAATATTGTATATTATTGTAGGAAACTATTTGCATCAGTTTTTTAAGTACTGTCAACTAAACTTATTTTTGTCTGACTCATTAGACTTTTCATGTTTTCAACTTTGTTGTTTTAAGTATAGCTAACTCAATTTTTTTTTAAGTTTATACTGTTTTAAGTTAGGAATACATACTATAACTTGTCTGGAACTATAGTTTTAAGTAAAGTCAACTACATTTTTACAGTTTATAGACCATAGGTTCAGGTAAAGCCAACTACATTTAGCTTAAGTTAGGAACACATACATTAACTTATTTATTTCAAGTAATTACATAGCACTGTCAAATTACAGAGCGCTTTACATATGCATTGTACATTCACATCAGTCCCTGCCCTCAAGGAGCTTTTAATCTAAGATCCCTAACTCACATTCATACATACACATACCAAGGCCAATTTACACAGGAGTCGATTACCCTACCAGCATGTCTTTGGAGTGTGGGAGAAAACCTACACAGGCACAGGTAGTGTCGTGGTCAGGATTCAAACCAGCAACCCTTTTTCTGCTAGGTAAAAGTGCCGACCACTATATTAGTTAGCATACACTATGGAATGCACTGTATATATAGGCTACACTGAATGCAGAGTATATATACTGTGTGTGTATATATATCAGACTGTATATATATTAATACACCACCTGACGTGTATTAGAAACTGTATACACTGTATTAGATACTGTGTACACTGTCTACACTGTATTAGCAACTGTACAACAAGTGCACTGTATTATATACTGTGTACACCACCAAAAGTGTATTAGAAATTGTACACACTGTATTAGATAGTGTATGCCCCCTGCACTGTATTAGAAACTGTACACCATCGAATGCACTTGGCCCGTTTAGCCATTTTCCCTCCCTGGGGTCATGTAACTCGTTAGTGTTACAAGGTCTCTAATGTGAGTGCGGAGCAGGTGTGTTAAATTTGGTGTTATCACTCTCACTCTCTCATACTGCTCACTGAAAGTTCAACGTGGTACCTCATGGCAAAGAACTCTGAGGAGCGGAAAAAAAGACTTGCTGCTCTACATAAAGATAGCATAGGCTATAAGAAGATTATCAGGACCCTGAAACTGAGCTGCAGCACAGTGGCCAAGACTATACAGCAGTTGAACAGGACAGGTTCCACTCAGAAGAGGCCTCGTCATGGTCGACCAAAGAAGTTGAGTACACGTGCTCAGCGTTACATCCAGAGGTTGTCTTTGGGAAATAGATGTATGAGTGCTGCCAGCATTGCTGCAGAGGTTCAGCCTGTCAGTGCTCAGACTATATGCCGCACACTGCATCAAATTGTTCTGCATGGCTGTTATTCCAGAAGGAAGCCTTCTAAAGATGATGCACATGAAAGCCCGCAAACAGTTTGCCGAAGACAAGCAGACTAAGGACATGGATTACTGGAACCGTGTCCCGTGCTCTGATGAGACCATGATAAACATAGTTGGTTTAGATGGTGTCAAACGTGTGTAAAGGCAACCAAGCGAGGAGTACAAAGACAAATGTCCTGCCTGCAGTCAAACATGGTGGTGGGAGTGTCATGGTCATGATATGCCCAACATGTACTGTGACATACTGAAGCAAGACATAATCCCCTCCCTTCGGAGACTGGGCCACAGGGCAGTAATCCAACATTATTACAACCCCAAACACCTCCAAGATGACCACTTCCTTGCTAAAAAAGCTGAGGATAAAGGTGATGGACTGGCCAAGCATGTCTCCATACCTAAACCCTATTGAGCATCTGTGGGGCATCCTCAAATGGAAGGTGGAAGAGCGCAAGATCTCTAACATCCACCAGCTCCGTGATGACGTCTTGGAAGAGTGGAAGAGGACTCCAGTGGCAACCTGTGAAGCTCTGATGAACACCATGCCCAAGAGGGTTAAGGCAGTGCTGGTAAATAATGGTGGCCACACAAAATATTGACACTTTGGGCCCAATTTGGACATTTTCACTTAGTGGTGTAATCTCTTTTGTTGCCAGCTCTTTAGACATTAATGGCTGTGTGTTGAGTTATTTTGAGGGGACAGCAAATTTACACTGTTATACAAGCTGTACACTCACTACTTTACATTTTAGCAAAGTGTAATTTCTTCAGTGTTTTTACGTGAAAAAATATAATATAATATTTACAAAAATGTGAGGGGTGTACTCACTTTTGTGAGATACTGTGTGTGTATATTATATATATATATATATATATATATATATATATATATATATATATATATATCTCAAATACACTGCCACTTCAAGACATGCTTTCAAGTTGCTTGTGCTCTCAACTAAACTGTCAAGCACATCAAATAGCTGGTATCATAACTGATCACATTTACAGCACGATGGAAATTGAAGATTAAACGACCAAGATGGCAGCTTTCTTGGCTGTAAAGAATAGGAGTAGTGATGGACGAACTTCCGAAGGGACGTTTTGCGAACGCGAACCACGAAAGTTTGTGAACCGCAAAGTTCGCAGCGGACCCCATTGACTTGAATGGCAGGCGAACCTTAAAAACCTACAGGTCATATTTTCAGCCACAAAATACTTACTAGCTGTGCACACATACTCCCACCACATGGACACTGACATAACAAAATTCTTTTTTATCTGTGAAATTTTGACAATTCAGGAGCGCATGAAGGCCATGGAGGAGAGGTAAGGTCAGGGCAGGCTATGAAGGGGGTGCAGGAGATGATCAGTGCCACAGTCAGGGCAGCACAGTCCTGTGCCAGTGTCCCAGTGTGCCAACCTGTGCTTGAGCCCCTCCCTCTGCCCGGCCCTTACCCCCACCTATGCAGAGCTCCACTGCGGTGGTCCGGAGGTGCAAGTCCAGTGCTGATCCTCAGCTATGGTGCTGGCACTGCCTGCTGATTGGCTTCTCCACTGCTATCTCCCTCACTGTCTGAAACCAGCACTGTGATAGAGACTGAACACTGACACCAGCACCATGTTAGAGAGCACTGACACCAGCACCGAGATAGAGAGCACTGACACCAGCACCAAGATAGAGAGCACTGACACCAGCACCGTCATAGAGAGCACTGACACCAGCACCGTGATAGAGAGCACTGACACCAGCACCGAGATAGAGAGCACTGACACCAGCACCGAGATAGAGAGCACTGACACCAGCACCGAGATAGAGAGCACTGACACCAGCACCAAGATAGAGAGCACTGACACCAGCACCGAGATAGAGAGCACTGACACCAGCGCTGTGATAGAGAGCACTGGCACCAGCACCGAGATAGAGAGCACTGACACCAGCATCGAGATCTTGTGGGAACCCACGTGACATCACTAGGCATGTCATCATCAACGTCACCTTCCCCACTGCTATAATTAGAGATCTCGGAGTAGGCAGCAACACCGGGGACCAACCTCCTCCTTGGGCTGATCTGGGTACTGTCGTCAGACTGCTGAGTGGCGGTTGTTGCTACCTCCTCTTCCTGATCCAATGCCAAGAGTGGCTGCGCATCGGCAATGTCTTGTGATGGATCGGAAAATAATTCCTGCTACTCAAGCGGAGGGTATATGGTGGTGGTGGTGTGGGTGGTAGTGTCTTTGGGGGTGCACACAGCAGAGAGTGAAGAAGAGGGTGCAGATCGAGAGGATGAGGAGGGTGCAGAAGAATAAGGCTGAGTGAGCCACTCAACCAAGTATGGTGCGTCCTTTGACGTAATCGAACGCACCGTCTGCAATTTCCCACTTTGGCTCAAGCCTGTTGCTCCTGCCCTACCTCTATCACCCCTGCGGAAGGGCCTGCCTCTTCCTCTGCCTGTCATTTTTTTAAATGACCCTGTGACAAAAGTCTCTAAAGAAGTGCAGTATGTATGTGGAAGAAGGTATATAACACCCCGCTTCAATCGGTCATTTTGGGGGGCCACTGGTCTATCACACCAGTTATAATACTTTATTTTAATTGCGTTTGTCACTCTTTGTAGTATCGCTGCAGAACCGCTCAGCAGTCACAATGCTGCACAGTGGAAATGCACTATACTATGCTTTCTGTATTTTATACGTATATTACACCCCTATATACTGCACACTAACTAGTGCACATATACCAGTCCTTAAAAGGACTTTTGTGGACCTAATAGTAGCTAGCTAGTAGCTAGTGAATTGCAGACTGTCCCTGCTCCAAACACCAAACTGTCCCTCCCTACACTGAGAAACGACAGCTGCAGAATCGGTCAGCAGCACTGCATGCAGTGCACTATAATATGCTTTCTATATTTGAAAGAAAGTATATTACATGTGTACAACCCTATATACTGTACACCTATACCAGTCCTTAAAAGGACATTTGTTGACCTAGTAGCTAGTGATTTGCAGACTGTCCCTCAGTCCCTACACTGATAAAAGATAGCTGCAGAATCGGTCAGCACTCAGCTCAGCAGTCAAGTATAATAGGCTTTCTATATTTGAAAGAAAGTATATTATACGTGTACAACCCTATATACTGTACAGCTATACCAGTCCTTAAAAGGACCTTTGTGGACCTAATAGTAATAGCTAGTGATTAAATTGACTGTCCCTGCTCCACACAGCGTCATGTCCCTACACCGACAAAAGACAGCTCCAGAATCGGTCAGCAGTACACTCAGCAAATCGGCAGCACAGCAGTCAGCAGCAGTGCACCAGAACCCTATATACTGTACACCTATACCTTAAAAGGACTTTTGTGGACCTAATAGCTAGCGATTAGTGTCACTACAGTCTCTCCCTGCTCCACACAACAACCTCTCCCTACACTGACAAAAGACAGGGTGTAAAATAGCCGCCAGATCAGGTCTATTTATAAGTTAGGGGGAATGTCCAATTGTCCATGTGCTGAAATGTCTCAATTGGCTGTCCTGTACCCCATGATGGATGTGTCATCATGGGTCAAAGTTCTTCCACAATTTAAACGCATATGTCAGCCGCGTGAACAGCGCCAGAAGTCTGCCAGTTTGGCGAATCGCGAACACGCAAAATTTGCCGCGAACCGACCGCCAGGTGAACCGCAAGGCCATCCCTAAATAGGAGGATTTAGTGGTTGTAAACCCTTACATATACCCAGTGAAGGGACTAGCCTAAGGGGATGCACAGAGACTAAATAAATCTTCCTACGTAAGTTGTACTTGTTTATCTGCAGCATTCCTCTAACATCCAGAATTTATGAGGCTTGTCTGAGCTGTCAGAAATAGGGGGCGGAGAGCTGAAGTTACATTCTGCAGAGCTCAGCGAGGAGAGCTCTGAGAGCTGATTGGAGGGCAGGAATACACCCCTCTATACATAATACACAGGATCAGAGCTGAGACTGTTAATCAGCTGGAGATCCCTACCCTGTCACCATTTTTCTCTTGGTGTCAGGAAAACTTTTCAGAAGTGACTCATGCTGATAGAAGAGGAATGAAGCAGCATACAGAAATGACATTTAGTGATCTCAATTGAGATAAACACACTAGAGGGATACACTTTGTTCATATTTCCTGTCTGAGGTTTACAGCCACTTTAAAGCAGAACCCTGTCCCTGGCCGGCATCTTCTTCTGTGTGCCGGTTTTCGGCCATCTTCATTGGCTGGCACAAGATGATGCCACCCCTGCACATGCGCAGGAGCTAGTAATCCCAACACACATGGATTGGGCCAGCACTGTGAGCTGAGCTACGCATGCACAGCTCAGTTTACATGCTGGGGATCACAGAGCAGACAGGTAGGTGCATCTTATTGCAAAAGAGACATTGAACATGACATGAACTAATCCTTTACACACTGATCAGTGCCACTAAGCTTTGGTCTTCTTTCACCAGTCATTTTTGTAGGTACTGGAGCTACATTTTAAATTAGAATAAGAACTGGATCACACGTGTGTACTAAAGCGTACTCTCCTGTGAGGGGTCATGTTTGCCCATATGGGATGTACAGGAGTTCCATGCATCCCTGTGTAGGCAGTCCTATTCATGTCAATTGGGACTCAGCGGATGCATGGGTGCAGGTGCATGTCCCCGTACCCATACCGTCTCTATTCAGGAACATGCCACACAACGCTTTACATGGCATACACTTTAGTACATCTGTAGGAATGAGGCCTTGAAGTCACACCAAACAATATAATTGTTTTAACCACTTAAGGACCGCTTCACGCTGATGTACGTCGACAGAATGGCACGGCTGGGTACAAGCACGTACCTGTACGTTGCTCTTTAAGTGCCCAGCCGTGGGTCGGGAGCGCACCGGTCCTGAGCTCCGTGGGACCCAGTCACCGCAGGTGTCCCGCGATCGGATCACAGAGGTGAAGAACGAGGAGAGGTCTGTGTAAATAAACCTCTCCTCGTGCTTCCTACTGTGGCTTTCACCAATCGTCTGTTCCCTGGTATAGGGAAAGACGATCAGTGATGTCACATGCCAGGCCATGCCCCTACAATAAAAAGACACATAACGTCATACATAACATCTACACTGCCCCCCTAGTGGTTAACTCCTTCGCTGCCAGTGTCATTTATGCAGGAATCAGTGCATTTAAATAGCACTGATTGCTGTATAAATGACAATGGACCCAAAAGTGTCCGATGTGTCCGCCGTAATGTCGCAGTCACAATAAAAATCGTTGATCGCCGCCATTACTAGTAAAAAAAAAAATTTATAAAAATGCTATAAAACTATCCCCTATTTTGTAAACGCTATTACTTTTGCGCAAACCAATCAATAATACTAATTGCGATTTTTTTTTACCAAAAATATGTAGAAGAATACGTATCGGCCCAAACTGAGGAAAAAAAATTTTTTTATATATTTTTTGGGGGTATTTATTATAGCAAAAAGTAAAAAATATTGTATTTTTTTAAAAATTGTCGCTCTATTTTTGTTTATAGCGCAAAAAATAAAAGCCGCAGAGGTGATCAAATACCACCAAAAGAAAGCTCTATTTGTGGGAAAAAAAGGACGTCAATTTTGTTTGGGAGCTACGTTGCATGACAGCGCAATTGTCAGTTAAAGCAACGCAGTGCCGAATCGCAAAAAGGGGCTTGGTCCTTTGGCTGCAAATTGGTTCGGGGCTTAAGTGGTTAAAAAAAAATGCATATGCATCTACAATTTAATGACCTTATAACCGATTTTTCATTAAATTGTTTCTTTCTGTCTTTTTCTGCCTCTATGAGCTCCCGAACCTCTCCTTTTCCTTCTTGCTTCTACTTGTCTGGAACAAGCAGTGCACATTAGTTGTGGTCATGTGCCCGATTCTATGCACACTACAAATCCCCTAACTCATCGTCCTTAGTTCATCTCAGAAAAGAGTAAGAGAGGGTGGCTACATTCCTACATACAGTGTGACCATGGAGAACAAACGTAGCCACCCTCTAACAGGAAGTCACATCACAGCAGCAAAAAACATAATAATAATAATAATTTGGATATTTAGAGGAGGCTGAGAGCAAAGTACTTTTTAAGTTAAAGCGGAGTTCCAAACAAACTGAGAAACTCCGTCTCAAACAACTGAACACCCCATTCCCCCACCCTTCTTTTTGGATATTTTTTTTTCTTTTTTGTATCTTTTGGCGTATTTTCTTAAGGACTTCCATCCTATGTCGCGGCAGCTGGGTACATCACTTCCACGTTTTTTTTTTTTCCATTGCCGGTTTCCCTTACTTGCAATGCCGGGGCCTGCATCCAAAGCCGATGGACGGATCAGCTTGGGGTGCCGACATTGCGGGCTCTCTGGACAGGTAAGTGTCCTTATATTAAAAGTCAGCAGCTACACTATTTGTAGCTGCCGACTTTTATTTTTTTCTTCAGGCTGGGACTCTGCTTTAAGAATACATAATTGAATATATATACTTTTTTTTTAAACAGAGGATTTTTTTTTTAGAGTCAATGTAAGATGTTTTCAGCTGCAGAGGAACTACAAGCCCCAGCATACACTTCCAACTTTAAGTTGCAAGAACATATTGGGATCCTTTAATTGCTGAACAGACAGAAAGCAACAAGACTTGTAAACATTATTTATAATCACATTCCAGCTATAATTCCTCCCTTTCAGCTAATGATGTGTTTGACTTTCCATCTGAATACCATGCAGCTATTTCATCACCCAGAAGGCTTTGTTTATTTGTAATTACCATGTGAACAACTCCGAGTAGAAGGTAAGATCCTGTCTCATCCACTTGATCTCAGAAATTCTTTCCCTAATTATTTGATATTTCATTGCAATACTGAACATGTTACACTGTGAACACTAAAGCTGCGTACACACGGGCGGACTGTCTGGCCAACTTAGTCCGTCAGACAATCCGACGGACAGTCCGTCATACTTTCGAATGAACAGACTTGACCACACACACCACTTTTTGAGCGGACTAATACGGCGTACTAAGTCCGCCATACTATCCGCCCTACTTTTGAAATGAACGGACTCGCCCACACACGCGGAGGAAAGTCCGCTCATTTTGAGCGCGTCTCCAGGTAGGCGGGGCCCGCGAAGGAGACGTCGCTGACCCCGCCGCCTGGTATGGACTTAAAGGGGAACCCCAACGCCGAAAAAAATCGGCGTGGGGGTCCCCCCAAAGTCCACAACAGACCCTTGTCCGAGCACGCTACCCGGCCGGCCAGGGAAGGGGGGCGAGCGAGCGCCCCCCCTCCTAAACCGTACCAGGCCGCGTGCCCTCAACATGGGGGGGTGCCTTGGGGAAGGGGGGGCAGCGCGGCCCCCCCACCCCAAAGCACCTTGTCCCCATGTTGATGAGGACAAGGGCCTCTTCCCGACAACCCTGGCCGTTGGTTGTCGGGGTCTGCGGGCGGGGGGCTTATCGGAATCCGGGAGCCCCCTTTAATAAGGGGGCCCCCGGATACCGGCCCCCCACCCTATGTGAATGAGTATGGGGTACAATGTACCCCTACCCATTCACCTGTAAAATAAAAGTACCAAAAAAAACACAACACATGAGATAAAATACTTTATTGCACAGCTCCGGGGGTCTTCCGTCTTCGGGGGTCTTCTCGCCGGACTCCTCCACTATCTTCTTGTAGCTCTTTTGCTAGCGGAGGAGTCCGGCTTTCTTCCTCGCCGCCGGCCTCTTCTCCCGACTTCGGGGGTCTTGTCCCCCTCTTCGGTTCTTCTGCCGGGCCACCGCGCCTTCTTATAGCTCTTTTACAGGCGGTGGCCCGGTCTTCTTTCGCCGCCGCCGCCGCCTTCCGTTCTTCTTTTTCTTCTTCTTCTTCTTTTTCTTCTCCAGGAGATGTTGCCTTGACGATCTCTCCGGCCGGAATGCCAGGGACGCACTGCGCGGCCACTTATATAGGGACAAGGGGCGGTGTCACATGGCTTTATGTCACATGGGTTGGTGTCACATGGTGACCCCGCCCCCTTACGATGTCATAGTCCCCATGTGACATCAACCCATGTGACCAACCATGTGACATAAAGCCATGTGACACCGCCCCTTGTCCCTATATAAGTGGCCGCGCAGTGCGTCCCTGGCATTCCGGCCAGAGAGATCGTCAAGGCAACATCTCCTGGAGAAGAAAAAGAAGAAGAAGAAGAAAAAGAAGAACGGAAGGCGGCGGCGGCGGCGAAAGAAGACCGGGCCACCGCCTGTAAAAGAGCTATAAGAAGGCGCGGTGGCCTGGCAGAAGAACCGAAGAGGGGGACAAGACCCCCGAAGTCGGGAGAAGAGGCCGGCGGCGAGGAAGAAAGCCGGACTCCTCCGCTAGCAAAAGAGCTACAAGAAGATAGCGGAGGAGTCCGGCGAGAAGACCCCCGAAGACGGAAGACCCCCGGAGCTGTGCAATGAAGTATTTTATCTCGTGTGTTGTGTTTTTTTTGGTACTTTTATTTTACAGGTGAATGGGTAGGGGTACATTGTACCCCATACTCATTCACATAGGGGGGGCCGGTATCCGGGGGCCCCCTTATTAAAGGGGGCTCCTGGATTCCGATAAGCCCCCCGCCCGCAGACCCCGACAACCAACGGCCAGGGTTGTCGGGAAGAGGCCCTTGTCCTCATCAACATGGGGACAAGGTGCTTTGGGGTGGGGGGGCCGCGCTGCCCCCCCTTCCCCAAGGCACCCCCCCATGTTGAGGGCACGCGGCCTGGTACGGTTTAGGAGGGGGGGGCGCTCGCTCGCCCCCCTTTCCTGGCCGGCCGGGTAGCGTGCTCAGACAAGGGTCTGTTGTGGACTTTGGGGGGACCCCCACGCCGATTTTTTTCGGCGTTGGGGTTCCCCTTTAAGTCCATACCAGGCGGCGGGGTCAGCAACGTCTCCTTCGCGTGCCCCGCCTACCTGGATACCCGCTCGAAATGAGCGGACTTTTCTCCGGACGGGAAAAGTCCGCTCATTTCAAAAGTACGGCGGACTGGCATACACACGGGCGGATTGTCCGCCAAAATGCGAGTACGACGGACAGTATTTCGAACATTCCGAAATACTTAGTCCGCCATACTGCACGCTGAAAAAGTCCGCTGAAGCCCACACACGAGCGGACTGTCCGCTGAAATGTGTTTCGGCGGACTAAGTAGGCCATACAGTCCGCCCGTGTGTACGCAGCATTACAGTTACAAAGAAATAATCTGCAAACTAGAAAAATAATATGTATCCCTATATGTACTATTTTTTTTAAAGGCATCACATCAGTAGCAAAAGGTGCAATAGGTCCCTCATTTTCTGAAATGGCCTGGCCCAAGAAAAGTGTCTCCAAATTAAAGTAGAACTATGGACATTTTTTTTATTTTGGATAGAGCAAGGAGGGGTTATGTACATGTACACAATTCCACCAGGATTCTAGTTGGGTCCTTTGCTGATAATGCCTGTTTGCACATTGATTGTATGTTAACAATTATTAACCACTTGCCGCCATCATTATACTGCAGCAGGTCGGCTTGTTCCCACAAATCGCCATAGCTGTACATCGGCCCTAACCTGTGTAATGTAAACCTCATTTATGTACATGTGTGACCTAACTGCGTATTTCCATGAGTACATACATTAATGATTTTTTTTGGACGTAAACCCAAATCTCATAATCTCTAACAAATTAAAACAACTTTTAAAGTAATTTAAAGTGATTCTAAAGGCAGACGGTTATTTATCTTAAAGTGGAGCTTTAGCCCCCCGCACCAAAAATACTGTAGCTGCTGACTTTTAGCCCCCGTACACACGGTCGGAAATTCCTACAGCAAAATCCATTGAATTTTTTCCGACGGATTTTGTCTGAAACTGGCTTTGCATACACACAGTCGGACAAAGTTGTCGGAAAATCCGTTAGTTCGGAAACATGATGACATTTGTTCGTTAAGGCAGGACTACATTCAGGCTAGTAGCCAATAGCTTTGGTCTCGTAATTTGATCTGAGCATGCGTGGCACTTTGTCCGATCGGAATTCTCTACAAACGATCGGAAAAAGTCAGATTGGATTTTTTTTGACGGAAAATTTGAGATCCTGCTCGAATTTTTTCCGTCAGAATCTCGGACGGAAAAAGTCCGATAGAGCCCACACACGATAGGATTTTCCGACAATATAATCCGATCGGACCTTTTCCGTCTGAATTTTCGACCGCGTGTACAGGGCATTAATGTTAGGACACTTAACTGTCCAGGGATCCTGCAATGTTGGTACCCCAGCCGATTTTTCAATTAGCTCCCGGGTGCTACCGCAGCCATTCCTTGTAAGGCCGCGTACACACGGGCGGACTGTTCGCCCAACTTAGTCCGCTGAACAGTGTTTCAGCGGACAATCCGCTCATGTGTGGGCTTCAGCGGACTGTTTCAGCGGACAGTCTGACGAACAAAGTCTTACGGAATTTCCGTAAGACAGTCCGTCCAAACTTGGTTTCAGCGGACAGTCCGCTCGTGTGTAGGCTAGTTCGACAGACTAAGTTTGGCGCATGCTCAGAAAGGATTTACACGGCGAAGGTTGCATTGCAGTGTATTGGACGTCGAATTTCTCGTCCCGTCGTACGTGCCGTTCACGTCATCGCGCACGCTTTCAGCGGACTGTCTGCTCATCGTGTGTGGTCAAGTCCGTTCATGCAAATTTTGAACGGACTGTTTGTCGGATTGTCTGACGAACTTAGTTGGGCGAACAGTCCGCCCGTGTGTACGCGGCCTAAGGAAACTGAAATACTTCTAATGTCTTTTTTCTGCAATAGTCTCTTGTATGCATTCCACTTATGTGAATAGCACTTCTACTAACCTCACTCAGACTTTGACTACTATAGAAACTGAAAATGTCACTGTCACAATTGTGGATTTAAACTGACACTTCAATTATAAATTCTTCCACTTCCTTTTATGACCTTTGATGTATTTGCAGTCATCAAGAGTAATGCCCTGTACACACGGTCGGAAATTCCAACAGAAAAGGTCCGATCGGATTCTGTTGTCGGAAAACCCGCTCGTGTGTGGGCTCTATCGAACTTTTTTCGTCGGAAATCCAGATGGAAAAAGTTTGAGAGCCTTGATCTAAAATTTCCCGACAACAAAATCCCATGTTTTTCCGACGGACAAAGTGCCACGCATGCTCAGATTAAATTACGAGACCAAAGCTATTGGCTACTAGTCTCTACGTAGTCTCGTTGTACGTTTTGTACGTCAACTCTTTCCGAAAGATCAGATTTTCTGCCAACTTTGTCAGACCGTGTGTATGCAACACAAGTTTTGGCCAAAATCCGTTGGAAAAAATTAGATGGATTTTGTGGTCGGAATGTCCGACTGTGTGTATAGGGCATTACTGACATATATTCCTTTAGTGGCTTTGATTGGAACAAGAGATCACATCTAAAACAAGGATCTGTTTAGAAACAAAACTACACTAACACATGAACATTTTACCTCCCACTGTACAGCATTACGTCTAAGCAACTATCATTTGCCTCTAGAAATTCTAAAATTAGTGACAAATCTATCCAAAAATGTATATGGCCCGGTAAATTGTATTTAATTTGGTTTACAACAGCCCATACATCCTGTCCACCAATTAATATGAGCGTGGACACAAGGTTCTATCATCTATGCCAAGCATAGAACAAAATGGAACAGATTTTCATAAAAATGGGCACAATTATCTGATATCAGTGCCGTATAAACCGTAATCCTGGGAAAAACACCCCGCATCAGACACTTAGCTGTTGTCTCGTACATTTGCATGACCATATGAAAAACTTTGATTTACTTTAAAAAGGAGCAGACATTTATTAAAGTATATCTATATCTACAGCTTTGTTCTTTCATTGCAATAAAGTCTATATGCAGGCACAGAAAATAGACTTTATAGAACTACATTTCATGAAACTACATTGTGATAATGTTCATAATTAAAAAGAAATCAAATAAAATTACACAGTCACCTATACAGTCTGATAAATCCAAAGAGATTAAGAAAAATGTGCATTACTATGTCCCTACTTATCTGAAAGAAGACAATAAAACCTGAAAACATTAATCAGTGATATTATCAATGATGAAACAATGCCTAGATCAACAGCCTACAAACTTAAGATATATCTGAGTATACCATCACTATCAACAAATACCACTGTGAAAGCTTCACATTTTTATAAGACACAGTTTATGTTGTCAGTAAAACTTTTTAAATGTAAGATTAAAATGTATCATATGTCCTTTACAGGGGCCATAAGTAAATAGAATGTCATTACAGTTTATTTAATTACATTTGACGAATTAGCACATTGTGCTCATGTCTCCATAAAACATTTTTCCCACAAGCCACATATCGGTGATAAGGCTAACCCAATGTTTAATGAAGTAACAAAACTATAGATTGATCCCACACTAATATATATATATATATATATATACACACACACACACACACACACACACACACACACACACATATACACATACACACACATACTCCTTGTACAATAATGTATTATACTTAATTGATTGGTTGCAGATTTACATTGCATGCTATTACTTTTTATGATCCCCAAAAATCCCAATTTTAATATAATGAAATTCAGAAGAGCCCCTCCTAAAATATGTCTCATGTATTTTGCACCCATAGCTTTCAGGTCTTTCAAAATTGTATTAGTTAACTAGAGTTTCCTTAAGAATAATTATATGCACATTTTATTGATCATATTAATGCAGAGTGACCCTAATCCAAAAACTGACTTTGCCACCTGTAGTAGCATAACTAGGAATAATAAAAAAACAAAAAGGAGGGAAATTTTACAAAGTATAACTGTACATATGAAAATGTGCTAGCTGCTCCTGGAATAAAGAAACAAATTATTACTTTAGTCAAACTAATAATCATCCTGATGATTAATAAATATTATAATCAGGTAGGACAAAATAAGTTATAGTCAACATCAATAAGGGACCTTGCTCACTGGAACTTTAAAAGCTAATATTAAAAATTAAGACTAATTAACTCACCCCACTGTAAGTGATACATATAGCACATATAATAGGATGGTAGTAATGTTTTTACCATGCATCACTCTTCACTATTCTTTTTTTTTTTTAATAAGAAACAAATATAAAAGTTCCCTTTTACCAAATAAATAAATCCCATTGCTATCTTTGTTAATACTACTAAGTAGACAAATATATAAAGATGACAGTATACATAATAGTGTACAATAAGATAGGGACATGACAAAATAAACAACAAAAGCTACTAAGGAGAATAAGCACCCTCCCTACAAGAGTGATAATTTTCTTTTTAGAAGCATAAAAAAATTAAAAATGAACAACAATTAAGAATGAGAACCTATTCTGAGATTTTTCTGGTCAGCTCATAAAGTTCCTGTCTAAATTCACCAGACATAACTCACTAAACATGCCCCTTAAAAAGATAGAAAAGTACTGAGATGAACTGTCAAACGGGATTTAATGTTTTTGCCCTTACGTGCAGACAGCTATTTCTAAAATGGTGGCTATACCTTCTACTCTCCTACACACATACTGAAAGAAATAGATTATCTTGTCTAACATGTAAAACTTAAAATTGCAAAAATCTTATTTTTTAAGCATGCCATTAATTAGTTTAGCAGAATTGAATTTATCTACAGATTCAAGCTATGCTGGAACTTGTGGTTCTACATCAGATAGTACTCAGAGAGCAGCTACAACAACAATATACACAAATTGTATCTAAGCAACCAATCAGGAGAGAGATCATTACAGTCATCTGTACTATCAAAATGTCTACAATTCCTATGACTCTAAACTTCAGTATTATTTATGTCATATTGAACCATCTGCCTATTGCAGTATTTCAGCAAGAAAAGGGGGTTAATGACTTGCCACAGCGATCAGGAATGTCTCAACCTGATCTTAACTCAGTTAGCACCCAGACAACAAAGACTGGTATACCAGATACATATAAACATATGTACACCTATATTACAAAGATGATACATATCTTTTAACTATGTTAACAAATGGAGCTCCAAATCCTTTATCTTATTTACCTGTCAGGACTTACCTTCCTGACATTTCTAAACTCATGAGTATTGTTTTACACTACAACTTTTATGCTCTGTTATCTTTTCACAGACAATAAAAATGGTACCTTTTTCTACTAGTAACTACATATCAGTACTCATCCTAAAAAATATTTAACTTAGGCTTTCCAGGGGTCTGATAACCCCAAAGCCTCCTCCAGACTGATTACCAATCCAATAAATGCAGGTTCTCCAGGGGTCTTTAAATCCCCAAAACCTCTTCCTGACTACTTTTTGCAGTGCAGGGAACCAACATGCATGTAAAACCTAGGTTTACATAGAGAGTAATCAACCCTCTACAGGGGTACCCCTTCGAGAAAAAAGAAAACATTTCCACCCAGGGTATCCCATCCTGTAACATGCACCTTACGGCACCCACAGTTGAGAAAACACAACCTGCTATCACAAAGACCTGCCTGGTGGACAGCGATACCCCAATAACAACCACCTGCCCTTTCTAGTGCTAGCTAAACACGGCACAACGTAATGCAGAACTTTCAATAATAGGTTTCTGCTAGCCTGATATAAATTGCGCAATATTGTGTTGAGCTTAGTGCCTTACCAGCATGGAGTTAGGCAAGATCGGAGTTGAGGTGATGCTGTCCCCGTACGGGCCACCAAATGAAGTAGAATAATAACATATCGAACTAGGCAGGACTTCAGTGATGCAGGTTTATTAACAGCTGGGAACATACAGGATTATGGTGAAAGTATTACAAGATGCAGGTCTAATTCATACAGTTTCTTACAATGCAAGCATATTAGGTACAACACGATTGGTTGCTAAGATCTACGCAAATGTAACTATAAATCTGACACTTGTCATATAACCAGACAAACTTATTCATTCCCAGAATTCCTACATGTTTATTAAAATGATTTATAACTGTTTTTGTCTATGGCTTTACCCATTAAAATACTTGTATAGAGACAATATGGCACGCAGTCATGTTAAATCAAACTCTCCTTGTCCTAATAAGGCTTTACCAACTTAAAGATAACAGATTTATGACTTTGGGAAAATTAACTTGCAATAACCCCATTTTATGTGTTATATGTGTTTTTTTTTTTTTTTTTCACTATACAGTCCTATGTGTATGTATTCATATATTGGTTTCACAAAAAGGTACAATATTATTTACATTATATAGATATATAGATATATAGATATATATATATATAGAGAGAGAGAGAGTATATACACATACATACACACATAAAGCTAATTACTTTATTCAATATTGTCTATTTATTAATATATACATACACATCAGTGTTATCTTATTTAATGTATTTTAACAGTTTTAATGAGGGCACAAGCAGACCTTTTGACCCTGTCAAACTAAATTAAAGTACATAACATTCCCATATTCCACATAATTATTTTAAAACCATCAGTATAGGATGTTTTTAGCACTTTTTCTAGACAATGATTATTTATTATCTTTTAAAGTGGTTGTAAACCCTTACAACCAACTTTGACCTACAGGTAAGCCTAGATTAAGGCTTTCCTGTAGGTCCAAGAAATATCTCCTAAAACTACACGGTTTAGGAGATATTTGCCGAAAGACAGGCACTGCTGTCTACGGCTCCTGTGTCAGGTAAGTGACACATAATGGACTACTATGCGATGCATAGTAGTCCATTATGCTTTACCTTTGCAGGGAATGAAAGAGGAAGTAAACCCATCAGGGCTTACTTCCTCTTTAAGCAATATTATCTTATCAGGCTGTAATTCAACTGCTGTCAAAGTATTTTCTGTTCTTTGTATTAGTGAATTTAAAAACTATGAAGTATCCTGAAACACTTTCACCCAGTAAACTCTCTTATAAAAAATATCAGAAAGAAGCAGAGAGGTCATCTAAAGTTCAACATTTAAAAATGAACACTTTCTATATTTATGGAATAACATAGTATAAATTAATACAAATTAATAACTATTGCTTTACTATTGAATAATAATATTGATAAGACCACTACTATATAATAATAATAATAATAATAATAATAATAATAATAATAATAATAATTATATTACCAATAAAACATATGCAAATTAATGTGAAAAACATAAAATATATTGGTTAATATGAAATTCTACTACACTACCTGTACTCGAGTGCCTGACCGTACGGCAGGGCATGCGTGAACTGAGCAAAGAAAACAGGTACTTGTGTTTTGGCAGACGGGCAGAGTGGTTCAATGACAGACCAGGTAAAAGGCAGACAGAGTTCAGAGAATAGTCGTTATCTGATCCAAAGTCATACACAGGGAAATCCAATCTAGCAAAGCAGGGAAGATAGGTAGACAGGGAGCCTGATCAGATAATACACATGTCATCACAAGTGTGAGCATGTAGGTTTGGCTGGCTTAAATCAGGCCTGGTCTTCACCCAGAGGCTGACTACATCAATCACCTTGCAGGTGGAGAGACAGACAAGAATAAAACCAAACCATAGCCAAAACCAGGATGCTAGAATGAGGAGCAGGAGCACTAGACGTTCCTGACAGGTGATTAACAAAGATCTATTTGTCTGGAACCTGTGCTGCTCTTGTCTTTTCAATGTACTCAACATTGGCATCCTGCAGACCCCCAGAGGTTTAGAGGCATCAAGAGAGCAGCCTTCCATTTAGACTGATTCTACCTCTGTTGTTCATATGCTTCTGAAGCCCATACATTTAGATGACGTGCAGCTGTCGCCAACCAAAATGTAGTCAGGAAGTTATTGTAAAGAGGATGGAGTAGATCACCAACACTAAGGTGTATAAAAAAAAGTAAAAACACTATTTCTAAAAAAAATTAAAATAAATAAATAAATAAGGTAAACATGCTGATTGTTAATGATTCATGGGGCTTTAGCAGACTAAATCTCATTTAGTTAGGGTTGACATTTACTTTAATGTAGCAGCCCACAGGGAAGTAGGTTTTAAAATCATTGACAGTTTCAATAGCATTCCTTACTATGTGTGTACTGTACTGTAATTCCTCAGAGTAAGATTTCTATATTAAATCTAATAAAACATGCATTCATGGCAATGCAATCGATTTAGTCTTCCAGTATTTAGCTAAGTATACAAAACAAGCACCATGCATTTAAAATGTATTTATAGTAGGCTTCTTAAAAGCTTTGCTGCAATTATCGTAAAAGGTATTTCAACCTTCAAAACTACATGGATGGTAAGATCAAAGCGTATAGAAAACATAACCACAGAGCAGCATGACAGGAAAAACAAGCTGTAATTTAGGCAGGAAACCACAGAACTCAGTAATCAAATGAAATTTCTCATACAATGGCAAGCAGGATAACAAATGCAGTTGTAGTAAGCTTAGATTACTTAGTGGATGGTAAAGGATGTAGATTATTTTATTCTGCATTTCCTAAGCTTTGGTTAAAGGCCAGCTCTGAGCTAAACTTTTAGTTTTTATAAAGATCCCCAAGGTGGTGTAAAATAAATAAATAAATAAATAAAAATATAACAGCCCTGGCTGCAATACTTCTCTATACTCCCAAGCTGTCCTCTGCAGTACCTATTCATGGCCACTAGTGTGCCGTTCTTTTGGGGTGTAACGGTGCAGCACTCTACATCAGTCATGTGAGCAGCCTGAAAACATAAGAAATGATAAGTATAATAAAAAAAATAATAGCAAATATATAATCTATGGGGGCCACAAGGGGGGCTAACTCAGTGGGGCGAGAAGGGGAGCACAGAGTGTGTATAATGCTAACATTGGTGCATTTATAGAAGGAAAGGGTATTATTTCTGGAAGTGGAGGTGGGGGAGGGGTCTGTGATTATAATGGTGCCGTGCTGCACGCTTGCAAAATATATGGCGCGACTAAGTTCACAAAATTTTTTTAACAAATTATAGTAAAAGTATCTCTATGTCATACGAATTAGAAATCAGTGAATTGGGTACTGGTGATGCGTGAAATTGACATTTTAACTGAATTTTTGTTTCAGAAATCTGAATATTTTGCCAAAATTTTGCTATTGAAACATACATTGCAGCCAAAAATGCAAAATTAGGGAGGTTTTTAAGGGTGCAATTGGTTATTCTTGTGTCGAAAAATGGCCAAGAAATTGCTGGGAAATTTATGTTTGATATTGAGGGCAGGGCCACCCTAAGGGGGGTACAGCCCATACACTTGTAAGGGGCCCAAGTGTCTGATGGGCCCCGCTGCCTAGCGGGCATGGGAGAAGGCAGGGGCGGGTGCAGGGGAGCTCCATGGCTGCACTGGCTTTCTGAATGAGCATGAGTTGCCAGCTGCTGCTCTGTGTCATTGAGCTCTTTGCTGCCACCTCTGGCAAATTCCTGCATGGGAACTCCTCGTGTGTGCTGGAACCAGGAACACCACCTTACAAGTAATGGCTGTTATACAAATGAAGGGTACGTGTGTGTGTCATACATATACACATGTGAGGGGGCGAAGGACCGTACAGGCATTAGGGGGCTGAGCACAAACAAGTGTGAGGGGGTGGCTGAGAGCATACCACTGTGATGGGGTTGCTGAGAGCATACAGGTGTGAGGGGGTGGCTGAGAGCATACAGGTGTGAGGGGGTGGCTGAGAGCATACAGGTGTGAGGGGGTGGCTGAGAGTGTACCGGTGTGAGGGGGGATTCGAGCATACAGGTGTGGAGGGGTTGGGGATGTCTCTTTTGGGCAGAATATAATTTCCTGCTGTTAAACCTTGAAAGTACTGATGACTTATAATGCAACGTCTTATAAAAAGGATTTGGTGGGATGGCTAGTGGGCGGATTCGGTGGGACGGCCAGTGGGCAGACCCTGGGGAATGTTGGTGGTTAGGCCCATGGGGGGTGGAATGGCCCAGGGCTAAAGCTATCTAAGGGGCCCCACAATTTCTGAAGGCTACCCTAATTGAGGGACACCTAGGCTGGCTTCACGCCTTTTCGTTGTGGTCAGTGCTGTGTTTTGGCCTAGGGCGGCACTTTGCAGGAGAGGGCAAAAAAGCCGCCCTCCCCACATGAAAAAAAAGCACCCGTGCCCTCCTCCCGCACGCAGGGCCACCATCAGGACAGTACAGCTGAAGAGAGCAGTGGCGTCAGGGGGTTCGGGGGATGTGACACCAGGAAGCATGCTATCGAGCCGCCCCCCTCCCCTTGGTAAGGCGATGACAGCGCTGCTGCTCCATTTGCCAGAGAACTTGCAGCTTTGCTATGACAGGGAGAGGTGAGCTGCGGGCTGTCTGTGCATCTTCCCGCTCACCCCCTTCCCATTTCTCCTGTAAGCTGAAGGTAGAGAGTGGCTCTAATTGGGTTTTCTGCAATGCCACCCAGCTTCCTGCCTGCTGTTTCTCTTCTCATTGGTCAAAGCAGAAGGCCAATCAGAAAACACTGGCGGGGGGGGCATCATGGAAAATGTAGTCCCTCAAGATTGGCGCCCCCAGTGATTCCACAGACAGCATGCTACACTCCCCCAGCATGCATGCACTCTGCTGGGGGGGGGGGGGTGCTGGAATCTGGCAAAAAGCAGAGGAATTGAGTGCTACAGGGGAAGAGAAAAAGTCACGCTGTACCTGCACTGTCCTGTAGGCCTTATTGAGTGCCACAACAAGCTCCAACACTGGGCCTCTGGCCCAAAAATAGGGAGTGACACCATTTTTACCACAACAGGTGACACCAACCCTAGTGATGCCACTGTTCTGGAACCCAGTGCCACAACAAGTTCCAGTACTGAGCTCTGGTAATGGGGTACGCTAGCGTGAGCACCCGGGACATCTGCCGTCTGTGGTCCTACAAGCGGTGATCGGCTTTCAGTAGCAGCCGACGCCTCTCTCCCCACTGACAGCCACACACAATCCTTGGCTCCTCCTCGTCTCCTATGTTCTAGTGTACAGAAGGAGCCACAGAGGAGGGACACGACTTCAGTGCAAGAGCCATGCTGTTTGGTCTGAGGTCTGTGTATAGGGGAAAGGGGGGCAGATAACAGATGCACACAGGGAGTGATGGGAGGAGAGGTAGGGGTAAGGGGATATGTGCTTGGTGCTTCGGGAGGGGGGAAGATATGTGCTAGAGGGGGGGTCTTATCCTCCCCCACCACTAGCATATGTCCTCTCCCCCAATTGAAAAGATGCCGCATCCCTCTCTGCCCTCTTCCCGCAGCGCCTCTCTGTCCCCCCCCATGAAGATGACAGGGCGGATCTTAAAAAGGAAAAGGTGTGGCCTTGACAGGAAGGGGTAGGTCATATTTAAATTAGGGGTTGCACGAGTCTAGTCAGGCCTAAGGCAGCACCTAAATACCTAAATACCTAGTTGTAGTTATGTACACCTTGCAACACAACATAGGATGTGTTGGAATGAGCTCCTGTGCTTTTATTTAGGGGCTCTTTAAATAAAAAAAAAAGAAGAAAAAGGAAAAAAGGGTCAGGTTTGGTTTCCTATGTACTAAGGTGCATTAGCAGCAATTTAAAATGAATGCATATGTATGCTGTATATTTACAATCTCAATACAGGACACTTTCATCCCCTTCCTGTCCAGGCTATTTTTAAGTTTTCAGTGCTATCTCATTTTGAATGACAATTACTCAGTCATGCAGCATTGTGCCCAAATGCCATTTTTTATCTTTTTTTTGCAACAACTAGAGCTTTCTTTTGGTGGTATTTACCCACCACTGTTTTTTTTTTTTTTTTTTGCTATATAAATAAATACTGAAAATGTAAAAAAAAAATAACTTAGGTTCTGCTATAAAATTTTGTAAATAAATAATCTTTCTTTATAAATTTAGACCAAAATATATTCTGCTACACTTCTTGGGTAAAATAACCCAAATCAGTGTAAATGATTTAGTCTGTGTGAGTCTACAATCTGTGTGTCCAGGCTTGCACATTTGTCCCTATCCAGAGCTAACTACTCTGTGTGCAGCTTCAGTACATGTGAACAGCATGTACCCACAGCACATGTGAATAGCATGTACCTACCATTACATGTGAACAGCAGCAGCCGCTGTCAGCCCACCATTAGTTTAAAAAGGCTGAGTGGCCACTGCTGATTGCATTACCCAGTCATTCCAGCAGCAAGACTCTGCAGAGTCTTGCAGCAGAAATCCAGTGGCCACAACTAACCCGGCCATGTGAAAGGGACACTCTCTGGGAAGGTGACTGGGATTTTTTTTTCACACTGTGATTGCTTGTTACAGTGATGATCACTGTAATAGCAATCATTTTAACTGTCATGAATGGCTTCTTGTTTTACTTTTTTTTTTACTATTGTGATGCTGTGATTGGCCACATGGTACACGACCACTATGATTAGCCATGTACAATATGTGATCCCTGTGACCAATCACAGAGATTACAATAGTATATCATGAATCATGATTGGCTTCCATTCATTAAAGTTTTTACTTGGTGAGCATGTGATCACTGTGATTTGTCACAGCAATCACATAGTACCTAGGATGATCACAGTGGCCCAGTACTGATCACTCAGTTCCACTGTATTGGGACACAGTGGTCACAGATTGCGCCCCTATGTGCCCCAGAGGACTGGTAGGACATCATATGACGTCCACTCAGGATATGAGAACACCTGGTTATCATTTTACAATAGGCTTGACAGCAAGGGGTTAAAGCAATGGGCAGAAAGACATAGCAATGCAGTGTAATCTCTACCAAACTTTGCCTACATCACTACATAGGCAGAGTTTGAGAGGAAAAATTAAGGGTAAACAGACTATATGGCTTAAAGCTGACCATATCTTAGTAGAATTTTGTTCAAAGTTGTTTGATTTCTAACAACGTTTGTTCAATTTTCTAATCATTAGTGTCAGCGTGAAATTTGTGTTCTTTTTAGAACGCAATGATGAGAAAATTCAAAATGTGGACAGAGCAGTGGTGGGCTGAGCCATGCTTCATGTGTGAAAGGACACACAGAGCAGCGCCTCAGGTGCCACCTTAGCAAGCTGCTTGCTATGGGGGCACTTGGCAGGATGGAGGGGCTAGGAGCACCGGCAGGGGACCTGAAAAGAGAAGGATGGGGGCTGCTCTGTGCAAAACCATTACACAAAGCAGGTAAGTATAACATGTTTGTTGAAAAAAAAATATCTGCCTGTAATATCTCTTTAAAGGGGTTGTAAAGCCCACTTATTTTAGGCTTACCTGTAGGTAAAATGAATATATCCTAAACATGCACCGTTTAGGAGATATTCACCCATGTCAGCAGTGCGGCTCCTGCCACTCACAGTGCCAAAGTCTGCGACCCCAGAAGAAAGGATGGGAGATGTCAGTGGTGACCGGGTGCAGCTGAGAGGTCTTCTTTCTAGGATGAGTATTTCATAATGTGCTAGTAAGTGATGCCTACTAGCACATTATGGCATTGCAGTTTTTTGGTTTTTTTTGTTCAGCGGTTTTTCAATGGCTTTAATGGTGAATGAAAATTTTTTCACAAAAGAATGAAATTCTAATTGTGAATGTGATTTTTGTTCGGGAGAGATACTTTTTGTACTGCACTTTTGCATCCCAAAATTGAATTCTAAACATTGGCTTGGCAATCAAACAAATGTTTTCTGAATTTTCCAATGAAAATTGTTGAATTGGTATAGTTGACCCATAGTGATCAAAACAAGGGTAAGCAGGACAACTTTATGCGAAGCTCCAGGCACAGTCCTTCTCTATGCCACTTAGGCCGCGTACACACGGGCGGACTGTTCGCCCAACTAAGTTCGTCAGACAATCCGACAAACAGTCCGTTCAAAATTTGCATGAACGGACTTGACCACACACGATGAGCAGACAGTCCGCTGAAAGCGTGCGCGATGACGTGAACGGCACGTACGACGGGACGAGAAATTCGACGTCCAATACACTGCAATGCAACCTTCGCCGTGTAAATCCTTTCTGAGCATGCGCCAAACTTAGTCTGTCGAACTAGCCTACACACGAGCGGACTGTCCGCTGAAACCAAGTTTGGACGGACTGTCTTACGGAAATTCCGTAAGACTTTGTTCGTCAGACTGTCCGCTGAAACAGTCCGCTGAAGCCCACACACGAGCGGATTGTCTGCTGAAACACTGTTCAGCGGACTAAGTTGGTTGAACAGTCCGCCCGTGTGTACGCGGCCTTAGGCCTCTGATTGGTACAAGTATACTGTACCTTTTGTCATTCTAGATCTTTTTAAGTATGAAGCAAAGCCCCTGGGTGGGCAGAATGATACTTCTTATACTTTAAAAAAGATTCAACTATCATGTATCCACTTCCACTTTATTATGTCTGTAACTTTCTGTTGCACAAAAAGTTTATTTTGAAACTTGTAGAGCAGTCATTCTCAACCAGGGTTCCATGGAACCCTGGGGTTCCTCCAGAGGTTGCTAGGGGTCCCTTGAGGTGTGGCTGGTGGACCACCTATTTGATGATGCCTACAGACTTCAAGATTCAGCACCACTTAGAAAAGCCAGCAGCATGACACCAAATATCTTTTTAGCTGTCTTTAAAGTGGTTGTAAACCCTTACAACCAACTTTGACCTACAGGTAAGCCTAGATTAAGGCTTACCTGTAGGCCCAAGAAATATCTCCTAAACATACATGGTTTAGGAGATATTTGCCGAAAGACAGGCACCGCTGTCTACGGCGCATGAGTCGCAGACAATGGCGCGCAGGCGCACTGAGCGCGCCGCTGTCAACGGCGATATGCCGCGAGTGGCGGCTCCCGTGCGCATGCGCGGCAGTGACGTCATTGCGGCTTCGCCGAATGACAGCGCCGGAGCAGCGAGACCCACCGAGAAGATGGATGCTCCGGACTACAGGGGACAGCCGTGACATCGCTGGCTCCTGTGTCAGGTAAGTGACACATAATGGACTACAATGCGATGCATAGTAGTCCATTATGCTTTACCTTTGCAGGGAATCAAAGAGGAAGTAAACCCATCAGGGTTTACTTCCTCTTTAAAGTGGTTGTAAACCCTTAAAAAAACACTTTTACCTACAGGTAAGCCTAGATTAAGGCTTACCTGTAGGTCCAAGAAATTTTTTAAAAAGACAGCCGCCGCTGTCTACGGCGCATGCGCCGTAGACAGCGGTGCGCAGGCGCACTGTGCAGGCCGCAGATCGTGTCGGATCCCGTGCACATGGCGCGGGAGTGATGTCATCGCAGCTCCGGCGAATCACAGCGCTGGAGCAACGAGACCTGGAAGTCGCTCCAGGATACATGGCAACGGCGAAGAGGAAGACGGAGGACCGCTTCGGGGGCTTTGTTCTCTGGTAAGTTATTCATAATGAGCTAGTATGCTATGCACACTAGCTCATTATGCCTTTGCCTTACAGGGTGTGTTTTTCTTTTGTTTTGTTTTTTGTTGTTTTTTAGATTGCCTTTACTTCCTCTTGAAGGGTGGCATTCTGAACACCACTTTAGGCCCGATTCACACCTATGCATTTTTAGTGCTTTTTGCATTTTGTAGATTTGCACTACAGAACGTGTTCCATAGGAAACCATGGTGAATGGACTGTAGTGCAAATCTGCAAAATGCAAAAAGCACTAAAACTGCACAGGTGTGAATCCAGCCTAAAGGGGGACATTCTTCCCATTGACCACTAATATAAGCAGCATTGTTCCTATTGAGCCCTGCTGATTTGGTTTCATAAGGGTTCCTCGAGACATGACAATTATTTTTAGGGTTCCTCTAGGGTTAAAAGGTTGAGAAAGCCTGTTGTAGAGTCTATAATGGTACTATTAAAAGTTCTGGCAGATTTATCCTTCATTCATGCAAGATTTTCCTGGTGTATGGCCAGCTTTATGCATGGCATTGTGGGACTGTTGCAGGGTCTGGTGGCGGGACTGTCTAAACCAGTGAGCTCAAAGCCACTGCCCTATATTATTATGGTTATAGATTTGCCTGAATACATAGTGATCTGGTCTAAACGAGCCCTGGGTATTGTAGCGTGGCTTGCTGAGTGAGGCAGATTGCATTATGTTCCTGTAAATGTATTATATTGATTGGTTTACTCCATACAGTTGCAAATTTTATTCCAGTTTAGATTCTGTAAGACGAGCATTTTTTCTCCATAAGCAAGCCATATACTGGAAGAACTTTTGATATGGGAATATTCAGTTAATTTTCAAATTGTTAATGTAGTCAAATTAATGTTTCTTTTAGGCTCCTTTCACACCGAGGCAGGAGGTGCATTGGTGGTAAAGCGCCGCTATTTTAGAGGCGCTTTACCGTCGGATTTGCACCGCTATTTGCTCACTAGCGGGGCGTTTTTACCCCCCCATTAGTGGCCGATTAAAAATCACTGCAAAGTGCCTCTGCCGTGGTGTCCCATTGATTTCAATGGGCATGAGCAGTTGAGGGGTGCTGTATACAAACCGCTCCTTCACCGCTCCAAAGATGCTGCTATCAGGACTTTTTTTACCGTCCTGCTAGTGCACCGCTCCAGTGTGAAAGCCCTTGGAGCTTTCACACTGGAGACACAGCAGCGGCTGTTTCAGGTTGGTTTGCAGGCGCTATTTTTAGCGCAATAGCACCTGCAAAATGACCCAGTGTGAAAGGGGTCTAAGGCTGGTGAACAAGCACCAGACCCCAGGCACCAAACCGCGGCCACACATATGTGAACTAGGGTTTCACCGATACTAGTACCGGTTCCGATACTGATTATTTGCACAAGTATCGGTACTCATTCAAATGCACTGATACCTGAAACCGATACTTTCAAGCTTGGCTCTTTGAGCTGTCAGTGGGTCTCCCCAGTGGTTAACCACTTCAGCCCCGGAGCATTTGGCTGGTCAAAGACCAGAGTACTTTTTGCGATTCGGCACTGCGTCGCTTTAACTGACAATTGCGCGGTCGTGCAACGTGGTTCCTAAATAAAATTGATGTGCTTTTTTCCCCACAAATAGAGCTTTCTTTTGGTGGTATTTGATCACCCCTGCGGTTTTTATTTTTTGCGCTATAAACAAAAAAGGGTGACAATTTTGAAAAAAAATCTTTTTTTTTACTTTTTGCTATAATAAATATCCCCGGAAAATATATATATATAAAAAACATTTTTTTCCCCTCAGTTTAGGCCCATACATATTCTTCTAAATATTTTTGGTAAAAAAAAAAAAAAATCACAATAAGCGTTTATTGATTGGTTTGAGCCAAAGTTATAGCATCTACAAAATAGAAGATAGTTTTATGGCATTTTTATTATTATTATTTTTTTTTACTAGTAATGGCGGCGATCAGCGATTTTTATCATGACTGTGACATTATGGCGGACACATTGGACACTTTTGGCGCTATTTTGGAACCATTCACATTTATACAGCGATCAGTGCTATTAAAAATGCACTGATTACTGTATAAATGTGACTGGCAGTGAAGGGGTTGACCAATAGGTGGCGCTGTAGGGGTTAAGTGTGTCCTAGGGAGTGATTCTAACTGTGGGGAGAGGGGTATGTGTGACACGTCACTGATCACCGGGAGCTGTGATCAGTGTCCAGTCACTAGGCAGAACTGGGAAATGCTTGTTTACATTAGCATTTCCCCGTTCTTCCTCTCCGTGAGACGATCGCGGTTATCCCTCCGCATATCGAGTCCGTGGGACCCGCGGTCGGACTCACGGAGCTTGCGGCGGGCATGCGCGCCTGATATACAAGCCTCGCAAGATCATGTACAATAATGTGATTTCGTGCAGCGGAGCCAACCTGCCGCAGTAAAACTGCGTCGCCTGGTCCACAAGCGATTAAAAAGTATGGTAACTGGAGCTGTAAAAAAAAAAAAAGCCACCAGCAATTGTTTATTAACAACATTGCTCAGCCCTGAAACACTAAAATAAAAATTGTTTCTTTTTGTATATTTCTGTTTGAATGTTCCTCTTTTTTAACCCCTTAATAATCCTTAATTTACTCTAATCAGCCTTAACTCCCTATTCACCTCCATTTAATTATTATTTTCCTGCTTTTTTCTTTTGTTCACGTCTATTTGATAAACGATAAACAATTAAAACTTTTTTTTTGTTTGCTTTTTTAGTGAATATTTTTACACATATATATTAACATACATTTACACATTTCACTTTGAAAAAGTTCTAAATAAATAGAAAAAAACAAAAAAACTATTTATTTCATTTGTAAATAACTTTTCAATGCTTTGTACCAGTGCTGACACCTGAAGTTAAAACAAAACAGTTGCCGTAGGTATCATTAATTGGTATCGGTGAGAGATAAAAAAAAAAAAAAAGTATTGTTACTTGTACTCATTGTAAATAAAATCGGTGCATTGATGCTTTTTCTGGTGACAAGGGTTTCCCTCACTTTGGAGGGATTTCTCATACACTGTTTTGGCTATGGGCCAGGGACTGCAGGGAAATCTAGCCACAGATGGCAAAAATAAAACTGTCAAGGGGGATAACCCTCCCTTAACCACTTGAGACCCGCGCTATAGCCGAATGACGGCTACAGCGCGGATCTCCTTTTCCGGGACTACGTCTATTGACGTCGTCCCGTGCACGAGCGGCCTGCGCGCCCCCTGAGGGGCGCGCGCGGCACGCTCTGTGATCGGCGAGTCTATAAGACTCGCCTGATCACCGATCCATGCAAGGGGTCGATCCCGACCGCCTTATCACGTGATCAGCTGTCAGCCAATGACAGCTGATCATGTGATATAACGGAGCCGGTAATCGGCTATTATTCGCGAGGAGAAAAAAAAAAAAGCCGATCACCGGAGGCCGTGATCGGGACATCAGTCCCGATCACGGCCAGCCCTGCTAGTGCCCATCTGCCCCATGCCAGTGCCACATTAATAAAAAGTAAGTGCCCCCCGTCAGTGCCACCCAGCAGTGCCCATAGTGCCACCCAGCAGTGCCCACAGTGCCACCCAGCAGTGCCCACAATCTGCCTCAACAAAGGTGCTGCACCCCAGTGCCACATATCCGTGCCCATCGGTGTCATCTACCAGTGCCCAGCAGTGCCGCCCATCAGTGCCCAGCAGTGCCACCTATCAGAGCCACCTATCAGTGCCCATCAGTCCCATCTATCAGTGGTACCTATCAGTGCTCATCCGTGCCATCCATCCGTGCCACCCATCTGTGCCCCCCATCCGTGCCATCTTATCTGTGCCCATCTTTGCCCATCAGTGCCGCCTTATCTGTGCCCATTGGTGCCGCCTTATCTGTGCCTATTAGTGCCGCCTTAACTATGCCTATCAGTGCCCACCAGTGCAGCCTATCAGTGCCCACCAATGCAGCCTATCAGTGCCCACCAATGCAGCCCATCAGTGCTCACCAGTGCAGCCTATCAGTGCCGCCTCATCAGCGCACTTCAATGAAGGAGAAAAATGACCCGTTTGCAAAATTTTATAACAAACTATTAAACATGATTTTTTTTTTTTTTGCATCTTTTTTTGTTTGTTTAGCAAAAAATAAAACTCCGAGCTGTAACTAAATACCACCAAAAGAAAGCTTTATTTGTGGGAAAAAAATGATAAAAATTTCATTTGGGTACAGTGTTGTATGACCGCGTAATTGTCATTCAAAATGCATCAGCGCTGAAAGCTGAAAATTGGTCTGGGACTGAGGGGGGTTTAAGTGCCCAGTAAGCAAGTGGTTAATCTACCTGGATTTTTTTTTTTAATTTTGCCTTTAGTTCTACTTTAATCTACAGGTTCTAATGGACAGATACTAATATATGGGTAACAATGCACAGATAATAATGGACAGACAGTAATGGAAAGGAAATAATGTACAGATCATAATTGGAAGTATCATAGAGGCAAAAATGGACAGATAATAATGATATAAAAGTAAACAACAGAAAATAATGTACAGGTAATAGTGTACAAGTAACAATAGACAGGCAATGGTGTGTAATAAGAATAGTGATTATGTAAAGGAAATAAAGGACAAGTAATAGTGTACAGGTAATTATGGACAGGAAATAATGTATAAGCAATAGCATATAGGTAATAATTGAGAGGTATTAGTAGGTAACAATGGCCTGACAGGTAATATTGTAAAGATAATAATGCACAAGTAAGGTAATAATAGACAGGAAATAGTGGACAGCTAACAATGTATAGGTAATAATTTAAAGGTAATAGTGCATAGGTAATAATATAAAGGTAATAATATCAAAAGTAATAGTGTATAGGTAATTATATAAAAGGTAATAGTATAAAGGTAATAGTGTATAAGTAATAATATCAAAGGTAATAGTGTATAGGTAATAATATAAAGGTGATAGGGAATAGGTAATAGTACACAGGTAATAATACAGAGGTAATACTACAGAGGTAATAGTACACAGGTGGCACTGGACAGGTGATATGTGACCCTCCGTGGCCCTTCTGCACCTGTTCGCCTAGCTTATTTCTATCCCTATCCAGAAGGAAAGTCCCACATGAAACCGGGGGGGAGGGGGGAGGGGGAGTGTAATTTCGGTCAAGCCGTTTAATACTGAATGTATTAGGTTGGTACGAAAATCACACATGAATGACATAAATGACTATAACGAGTGACATGATTTTCTCTTCTCTCGGAGCTCCCAGTAATCACCGCACAGTGGTACGGTCCGCCCTGTGAGAGGCGGGGCCTTGTGTGTCCTGCTGAATCCAAGGAGCGGGTGACGTCACTGGGACAATGGAGCCGACGGAGCTCGGAGGGGAGCGGCGCCAATTTCAAATGTTCCGCCGCAGTGAGCGTTATCGGGCCACCGTATCCAAGTGTTCCGCCCTGGGGATGGAGATCAAGAGGAAGAAGATCCGGGAGAGCGCCGTCTTCCCTGCACAGGAAGTGAGTGCCGCCTGCAGTCTGACCCGATACAACTCCGTCTATTGTTATTATTATTGTCTGTGCGGTACAATGAGCAGCCCCTGTATACAGCACGGGTTCATTCACCACAGACACCGCATGGAAGCCTGGGATCGGAATGGCATGCTGGGGGATTGTAGAGCCACACTTTACGGATAACCCTCGCCCACCACCCCCCCCTTCGGTTGCCGCTGTCTTGCGCCTCCCCCCCCTCTGGTGGCCGCTGTCTTGCGCGCGCCCCCCGGTTGCCGCGCGCAAGCTGTCTTGCGCCCCCCCCCTCCGGTGGCCGCTGTCTTGCGCCCCCCCCCCTCCGGTTGCCGCTGTCTTGCGCCCCCCCCCCTCCGGTTGCCGCTGTCTTGCGCCCCCCCCCCTCCGGTTGCCGCTGTCTTGCGCCCCCCCCCCTCCGGTTGCCGCTGTCTTGCGCCCCCCCCCCTCCGGTTGCCGCTGTCTTGCGCCCCCCCCCCTCCGGTTGCCGCTGTCTTGCGCCCCCCCCCCCCTCCGGTTGCCGCTGTCTTGCGCCCCCCCCCCGCTCCGGTTGCCGCTGTCTTGCGCCCCCCCCCGCTCCGGTTGCCGCTGTCTTGCGCCCCCCCCCCCCCGCTCCGGTTGCCGCTGTCTTGCGCCCCCCCCCCCCCGCTCCGGTTGCCGCTGTCTTGCGCCCCCCTCCCTCCGGTGGCCGCTGTCTTGCGCCCCCCCCCTCCCTCCGGTGGCCGCTGTCTTGCGCCCCCCCCTCCCTCCGGTGGCCGCTGTCTTGCGCCCCCCCCCCTCCCTCCGGTGGCCGCTGTCTTGCGCCCCCCCCTCCCTCCGGTGGCCGCTGTCTTGCGCCCCCCCCTCCCTCCGGTGGCCGCTGTCTTGCGCACCCCCCCTCCCTCCGGTGGCCGCTGTCTTGCACACCCCCCCTCCCTCCGGTGGCCGCTGTCTTGCGCCCCCCCCCTCCCTCCGGTGGCCGCTGTCTTGCGCCCCCCCCCTCCCTCCGGTGGCCGCTGTCTTGCGCCCCCCCCCCCTCCCTCCGGTGGCCGCTGTCTTGCGCCCCCCCCCCCTCCCTCCGGTGGCCGCTGTCTTGCGCCCCCCCCCCCCTCCCTCCGGTGGCCGCTGTCTTGCGCCCCCCCCCCCTCCCTCCGGTGGCCGCTGTCTTGCGCCCCCCCCCTCCCTCCGGTGGCCGCTGTCTTGCGCCCCCCCCCTCCCTCCGGTGGCCGCTGTCTTGCGCCCCCCCCCTCCCTCCGGTGGCCGCTGTCTTGCGCCCCCCCCCTCCCTCCGGTGGCCGCTGTCTTGCGCCCCCCGCCCCCCGGTGGCCGCTGTCTTGCGCGCGCCCGCCCCCCGGTGGCCGCTGTCTTGCGCGCGCCCGCCCCCCCGGTGGCCGCTGTCTTGCTGAGAGCCATGGGCACTGATTCCTTGGATAGAGAGTACAATTTCTCTGCCTCCATTGCTGCACATGAAAAGGTGCTGGTGCCTGAATTGTTAATTGGGGATCCCACTGGGGCTGCTGAGGAAATGGCTGTGCTCTTTGATACCCATACCCTCCTCTGCAACTATTTTTTCATTGGATCAAGCAGACAGTTGGCCAAGCCTATGCCATCAATGGTCGGTCTCCTCCTTTCCCTGTTATAGTACATTCTGCTAGGGTGATTTAGTGACTCCTGGGCTTTCTAGCATCAGGCGCCTCTGTCTCAAGTTTGCAAGGCTGGTTGTCTATTCACAACTTTACCAGGTATTACAAAGTTGATGTTTTGGCATTCTCGGGTGGGTGTTTTTGCTGATTAACAGACCCTGTCTTGAAGGAGATGGCAATCTAAGGTCCATAACTCATTCATTCACCTACAAGTCAATTTAGACAGGAGCCAATTAACCTACCAGCATGTCTTTTGGAATGTGGAAGGAAAACCAGAGTACCTGGAAGAAACCCACACATGCACAGGGAGAACATGCAAACTCCAGGCAGGTAGTGTCCTTTCTTGGAGGTAATTGACTCAGCGCCCACCCCTTGGTTGGTGGTTTTTCTTGTACTGCTTTGTGACTGTCTATAGCAGAGAGGGTACCAGCTAGGACCACCCATAGGCCGTGCTGTGTTTTTTTTTTTTTTTCTGCATAGTGTCCTACCCCTGAAGGTGGTGCTATAACCCTGCGGTCCAGAATTATGGAGGAGCCTTGTCTCTGGAGGAGGAGATTTCTTCCTTCCTGGTGAAAAAGCCTTTGGGGAAGTATCGGTTTCTTCTGAAATTAACAGGTCTATTTTCCCCCCCTTACAAACATTTCAGAATGCTTTCTTCGTCTGGCCCTCAACTTGCAAACTTCAGTCTGGTATCTCCAATTCAGAGCTCTGCCTTTTCGGACTTTCATTCCCCCGGCTCCCCATTTCTCTCTTTCCCTTCCCCCCCCCCCCCCCCTTCCCTACAAAGATAATGTCAGAAGCCCTGGAACCTCTGAAGCTAAGCCATTTCAGTCAACCCATATCTGTACGACCTGTCTTTTGCAGACTTCAAAGAACAAGTCTTGACAAATCTCGCAAGTGTCTCAGGCTCACCTCAAGAATTTGGGGTGGCTCTTGAATCTAGAAAAATCAAATCTAGAACCCACACAGGAGATGACGTTTCTGGGCTATACGATAAACTCTGCTTCAAAAGGTGTTTCTGCCACAGGAGAAGGTCCATATCGCTCAGTTCCAGTCCACTCAACCATGGCAGTCTTATGCCGCGTACACACGAGCGGACTTTTCGACATCCAAAGTCCGACGGACTGAGTCCGTCAGACTATTCGATCGTGTGTGGGCTGCAACGGACTTTAGCTTCGCAAAAGTCTGACGGACTTTAGAAATGAAGCATGCTTCAAATTTTCCCGACGGAACTCCGCCGGACCCGGTCCCCTTCGAAAAATCCGCTCGTGTGTATGCTACTCCGATGGACTAAAACCGACGCTAGGGCAGCTATTGGCTACTGGCTATGAAATTCCTTATTCGAATCCAGTCGTACGTCATCACGTTCGACTCCGTCGGAGTTTGGTGTGATGGTGTGTGTCCAAGTCCGTTCGGTCGAAAAGTCCGCCAGAACTCCGTCGGAACTCCGGCGGAACTCCTTTGGAAGTCTGCCGGACATAAGTCCTCTCGTGTGTACGCGGCATTAGGCCTTCTCGTGGCATCGATTCCAGCTATTCAGTGGGCCAGATGAATATCTTACAAAGATGGTCGCACCAGGAGTCGCTAGAAGAACACATCAAACTTGCTTCAAGCGTAAAATGGACACTCTAGTGATTAGAGGAATCCAACCAAACTAGCAAAGGATCTTTCCCCTAGACAAGCATCTAACGGACTGGGGAGCCCACCTGAATGGAAACCCAAAAGTCCTCAAATTGGCTTGAACCAAAGGCCAATTTTCTTAGTCTCTAGGCTTTCCAAAAAGTGGTAAAGGGACAACACGTTCAGGTTCTCTCAGACAATACAACTGCAATAGCTTATGTATTGAAACGGGGAGGAACCAGGAGCAGAGGACTCCTAGAACTGGCCAGTGCGCTACTTACATGGGCCGAACAGAATGTGGCCGCCTCAGCAGTCAATCTGAAGGGATCCCAAATCTGTTTGCAGACCTACTAAGCCAAAGGAGAGTGGTGGAAGCAGAATGGAGTCTGAACCAAGAAGTGTTTGTTTTTTTTGTATTTTTTTTTCCCGATCTCAGAAGCTTGGTGGCAGCCTCATATAGATCTGCTTGCCAGTCAACACAACTCGAAAGTACAGAAGTTCTGTGCACCACCCAGAAGCAGACCGGCTACATGTGCTTGGTTTCTGAAGAAAGCCAAGGGCCTCTCCGATTAAATTAGTGAAGACCCTACTTTCCAGTAGAAAGGAGGTAACTCGGCCATATACCTGAAAGTTTGGAAAAAGTTCAATTTCTGGTGCACTTCTAAGGATCAACATTTTTAGTATCGGTCTTAGAATTTCTCCATGACGGAATGGAGAAGTGGCTGGCAGCCAGCTCCCCTGAAAACCAAGGGGGTTTGTGCTCAGTGTGGTGTGGGTTGTGTTTTTAAGGCTCTATCCAGAGAAGTCTTAAGTTCAAGATTTTATTTATTTTTAAGGCACTTGCATGAAATAGGCCGGTAGCTCTTAAAGTTTTTCCCAGTTAGGATTTGTCTGTTTTACAGGGTCTCATGGGAGCTCCGCTTTGAACCCTTACAGGAAGCATCCTTACAAAACTTCTTAAAACGATTTTTCCTGTAGCCATCATGTTGGCAAGAAGAGTCAGCGAGCTTCAGGCCCTGGCAGTCACAAAACCCTTTATAAAAGTTTTTTCAGACCGAGTGATCCTTCAATCAGATACGGCGTTTCTACCTAAGGTTTCTACAACTTTTCACTGTTCACAGGAAATAGTCTTGCCCACTTTCTCCTCAGCTTCTGCCAGTCCAGGAGAAGAAGCTTTCAACACATGGATGTGAGGAGATGCCTGCTACACTTTCCAACAGTCACCAAAGAATTCAGAAAGTCAAATGCTCTTTTTGTGATATTCTCAGGCTCACATAAAGGGGAGTAAGCTTCCAAAAGCACACTGGGCAGATGGCTTAGATCAGCAATCACGGAGGTCTACAAAGCGAAGGGAGAAATGCCCCCCTTAGGTATTGCTCATTCGGTGTTGCGCCTGAACAAATTTGCAAGGCTGCCACTTGGTCCAACTACTCAATATTTCTCATAAGTTAGACTTGCTGTATGCTGCAGATCAAGCCTTCGGCAAGAAGGTACTGCAGGCAGTAGTCCCACCCTAGGGTAAGTTTCTTGGTTATCCTCTCCAAGGTTTGTCCTGAAAAGTGATTTTAAGAGACTTGGTTAGACGTGACAGTGTTTCTAAGAGCCTTTCAGGACATCTTAGAAGTGCTTTTACATGTCGGTCATGGTTGTTGGTTTTCTGTGCTTTGTTTTCCAGTATGTCTGAGACCACACAATAATACAAATATTGAGAACCATCTGGTTTTTGACTTGCCTAGTCTGGGTGTCGAGGGCCGGAACCACCGGTTGACAGACCCGCCCCCTGGTCTCTGCATTCCAAGTGTTTGGAACCACTTGCGCCACGCCCCATCACCGCACATGACGTCGCCGGCCGGGACCCGGAACCAACAGGTGGGACGCATCACTGACCAGCGGCGCCCAGCCGCCAGGGCCATGCCAGTGGACCCCGGGCACATAGACGTCGCTGCTTCCAGCGGGCCCTTGCATCCCCCTGAGCTGGAGAGACTGGCGACTCCAGAACACCCCCTGCCCGTATGGTGGGGGGTGGGGGGTGTGCTGGTATGGTCACTGCACACAAATCACAAAGGTAAGCCTTCTCCCTCCACCTTGGAGAGAGCAGCTCCCTGATTCCAGCATGCACTTCCACCATGGCGGAGGAGACACAATAAATGAAGCCATGATGGAAGAGGAGGAATTTAAAGGCTACATGTGTTTCCTGGAAATTGGGGGGGGGGGGGGCTGCGCTCTAAGGTTTCCCTGAAAGGTTCTTAGACTTACCGGTGACAGTATTTAGAAGTCCTCCCTCCTTTTTTTTTTTTTCCCCATTTAAAAAGTGTACATTTATATTATCTGCTCTGGTCTACTCATGATCCCACACCTCCAACTCCCCTGTGTCAATGAGTGGCTGCTTAAAGGGAGAGGAGGGAGCTGCAACAACAGATGGGCCATGGCAGCCTAGGGGTGATGCATGGCTCCTGGAATTTACCACTGTTGTCAAATGCTCCCTTAGACCCCATTCACATCTGGCCATTCCATAAACTCATGCAAAAGCATGCATTTATTGCACTTACAGTGCCATAAGTTGTTAATGGCACCACAAACGTGGCTGACAAACATGGTGTAAGCCATCTGGTCTCGGTGACTTATTGAATGTTATGTTTTTCAAGTCTATTTCTAATTCTATCCTCTTAGCCATGAGGGTAAACATTGCTGTTTTGGTTATTGAATTCCCCCCCCCCCCCACAGTGCGGTGGATGAAGGAATCCCCATTCTCCCCTCAGACATTGCATGCTGACAGCAGCACAGGCCCATGTCAAAATACACCAATCATGAGTTGCAGCTTATAGACGGAAATGTTTTAAACCTGTTCTTTCACACAGGTCTGTTTAAACAACTAACTTCTGTTAAAGCGTAACTTGACTTTTGTTGAGAAAAAAAAATTCCCCTCTGGGTGATCGATGTACATTGCAAGGATTATAACAACCTTTGTTGCAGATTCCTATACCTTTTTTTTTTTATTTTTTTATTTTTTTTTTATATTTACAGTTGAATGCGGATTGTAATTGCTAATACATTGCTGTTTATGGCCAGCTAGAAGAATACATTGCTTGGATCTTGTACTCTCAGGTCTCTAACTTTTGTATTTTGTGGTCCTCCCTGCGTTTTTTAATATTCGGTGCTCTGATGCCCTAACTCATCATGGTTGCTCGACCTGTGGCCCTCTAGCTGTTGCAGAACTCAGTCCCATCATGTCTCTGCCATTTAGAGTCATGCTTGTAACTGTCAGCAGCTTGCAATGCCTCATGGGACTTGTAGTTCTGCAACAGCTGGTGGGCTGCAGGTTGAACGCCCATGTTATAAATAGACCCATTAGTATAATGCTGTGCTTTCTGTAGGTCTATATAGTGCATACTTTCATACAAGGTGCTCAGATGCTGTATGGCAGTAGGCAATAAACATGAATTCCACCACTTGCTGGTTCATACACATGCTCTAAATGTTATTGTTATAGGAAAAATAATTAGCATTTCAAATGTGTTAATCTCAAATTTGTGTTTTATTTTCCTATGTATTAATGATATTATGTTAACGGTTTTCCTTAGGACAGCTGCATTCAAGAAAAGCTAGACTTTGAAGTTCGAATGCGGGAAGGAATCTGCAAGTTGTTATCAGTCAGCACTCAGAAACCTCAAATATTGAATGCGGTGAAAAATCTTATGATCTGCAATGCACGTATTCAGGTTTATATGAAACAGCTCAATTCTCAGGAAGAAAGCAGTGTGATTAATGCTGGACGACGGTGAGACTTATTTTTTGTGTATGCTTGGCACAGTGTTTTGGCACTATCTTGCCCGCAGTACATAGGTCCGAAATTACAATCCTGCTATTGATTAATCGCATTAACCACGATCAAAAATAATCTGTCAAAAAGCAACTTCTTACTGTGTGGAAGGCTCTGACTGAAAACCTTGGCATACTTGCTCACAATTTGCATATTAGCCACAGGGCAGTGGGCTTGAAACAATTCAGGTTTACTATTATACAGAATTTATATAGTGCCAACAGTTTGGGCAGCGCTTTACAATGTTAGGGCAGACAGTACAGTTACAATACAACTCAATACAGGAGAAGAATATCACTGCTCCAGCATTAGTAGTGTGTTTTCTATCAATGATTTATATAGCAGTCATTTTATTTTTGGGGGGGGGGAGGGTATAAGTACCACAGCGCTGACGGCCTGAATAAATACAATAAAGTGCAACTGTAGTGCATACAAAATTAAGTGCAGAATTGATCCCAAAAATATATATCAAGCATGTAGCCAGTGAAAGCTTAAAAAAATGCAAATATGTAGAGCTGCACGATTCTGGCTAAAATGAGAATCACTATTTATTTTTTTTTTGCTTAAAAGATCATGATTCTCTCACGATTCAGGTGGCGTAACATCTTTCACATTAAAACAAAAAATGGGCTAACTTTAAGTGGTTAAAATTCCACCATTTACAGGTTGTTTAAAAACTTGGCAGACTGCCTGGATTTTCTTCTTTTACACACACATTTTCCCTTTGATCTAAAGAAGGAAGTTGGTTACAATGTTTCATTTTAAAAACTTGGCAGACTGTCCAGATGTTTTGTTTTGACAGCTGAGTGAGCAGATAAGTCTCTCCACTTGTTATATGAAAGGATCGGCAAACTGTGCAATAGAGATCGCCAGAGGGTTGAATCGAGATCACGATTTTATTCTATTTTGTTAACGATTAATTGTGCAGATCTACAAATCCTGTATAAACTTCTAGTTGGAAGGTTCCTTTCACAGGTGCTGCTGTGATAGAAATAGAGCAAATCAATATTAAATATGTGACAAGTGAAAGTCCAAAAAAAGACATGCACATAAACATATAGCAGTTCTTAGTTGATAAGCTCCTTTCCCAAGTTCCTTTCAAAAGTGCTGCTGTGCTAAAAAAAATATCCTGTAAACAGGTGCATACAGGACCCACACCCCCCTTATGGTTGAACTTGCCAGATCCAATGGACCCCCTCCCCCCCCCCCCCCCCCAAGCAGTAGGGGGTTGCGGGTCAGGTAGGCTTATGCCCCTCATACACATGGTCGGACACTCCGACCACAAAATCCATCTTCCTCTTCCCTTTTTTTTTTCCTCGACTAATTTTGGCCGAAACTTGTCTAGCATACACACTGTTGCACAAAGTTGTCGGAAAATCCGATCGTTTGGAACGAGGCGACGGTACAAAACGTACGATGGGACTACGCAGAGGCCAGTAGCCAATGGCTTTCGTCTCCAAATTTTTTCTGAGCAAGCGTGGCACTTTGGGTGTCGGAAAATTTTAGATCCAGCTCTCAAAATTTTTTAGTCGGAAATTCCGACAGAAAAAGTCTGATAGAGCCCACACACGATCGGATTTTCAGACTTTTTCCGTTTTTGAATTTCCGACCGTGTGTATGGGGCATAAGTATGGTGAGTGGGGTGATGAAAATGCCAACTCCTGGGTGCAATCCTTCCTGGGGTGTTTTCAGGCACAAACCTATGGAGAAAGAGCCCACATAGTAAGGTACGTCTTGTTTAATTCATTAAAATCAATCTTTCCAAGGTGGAGGGAAAACTGATGAACATCAATTACCAGTCCATTAATCCAATAGGTTCTCTTACAACCTAACTGTAATTGAACGGGCATCGGATGTGATGTCACCGTGGTCCAGCAAGCTGCGTTTCTCCCTTCCCACAGGGCGTTATCAAAGACAGACAGTTTTTTATTTTTGTAACCGTTTCTTTTAAATGATTCTAGGGGAAAAAAAAGCTACTTGTTGGGTGTATGTCTCCTAGATGGCTGTCTATTATTTATGATTTACAACTTCACTGGTGCCAGGAAGTACTCCTGACTAAAGACTTGCAGCCATCATACAGACACCATCCTCTCTGCTCCTCCTCTTTCCCTGTCCATTCATGGAATACTTTGTATTCTGTGAGCAGACAAGGGGTGAGAAGGGTTGGACAAATGACAAGGCAGCTGCTGTATATGAGAGTAGAGGTCGACCGATGTGGGTTTTTCTCTGGCCGATGCCGATATTTAGAAATCATGGCGGCCGATAGCCGATATATGATGCCGAATTTTTTGGGCCGATATGTTAGGCCGATTTTATTTTATTTATTTATTTTTAATCCCCCTTGATCTAACACACCTTTCCCACTGGGGCGTTTTAAGGCGCTTTTGGGCTAAAAATAGCGCCTGTAAAGTGCCTGTAAAATGGCTCACCTGCAGTCTGTGTGAAAGACAGAGTGCTTTCACACTGAGGCGATGCGCTGGCAGGATCTTAAAAAAAAGTCCTGCAAGCAGCATGTTTGGAGTGGTGTATACCGCTCCTCCACCACTCCTGCCCATTGATATGAATGGGCACCACTGCCGAAGCGCATGCAATGCGATTTGGCAGCGGTGCTTCATGGGCGCATTTAACCTCTTCCTTGGCCGCTAGCTGGGTTATATGTGCCCCACTAGCAGCCAAATAGCACCGCTAAAATGATGGTAAAGAGCCGCTAAAACTTGCGTTTTACCATCAACGCCTGCCCGCTCCAGTGTGAAAGCGGCCTTTATACGTGATACAGAAAATTTCTTACACTTAAACATTTATTAAACAAAACAAACCTCCAATCAGTTTACTTGTATGTATGATTTAGATTAAAAAAAAAAAAAAAAAAATTTTATATATATATATATATATATATATATATATATATATATATATATATATATATATATATATATATATATATATATATATATAGTTTAAATAAAAACAGGTAGTCAAAACTTTACTGTTTTTTTTATTTTATTTTTATTTTTTAAATGGTGTATTTTTTTTCCCAAAAAAATGCATTTGAAAGACCTCTGTGCAAATGCCGTGTGACATAAAATATTGCAACAACCGCTATTTTATTCCCTAGGATCTCTGCTAAAAAAATATATATAATTTTTGGGGGGTCTAAGTGATTTTCTGGCAGAAAATACAGGATTTTTTACTTGTAAGCAACAAGTGTCAGAAAAGATTTAGTCTTTAAATGGTTAAACTGAGAACTTCTACACAGAGATGACTTAATTCATTCAAGTGTAAACATTGTATCTTTCTGTTCTTTTCTTGGCAGTCTGCCCAGAGTGGAGGAAAGGGTTGCTATGACGACTCAGTCAACTTAGACCATTCTATACAGAAGTCATTTCAAAATCTGGCTGTAGTTCTAAATCGGCTTTTTATCAGCACAAATCGGCCGATGCCGATTATTTAAAAAACGGCAAATATCGGCCGATATATCTGTCGACCTCTATATGAGAGCCCTAGTTGGAGTGGCAGAATTGTAGCAAAAGCTATGTTTTCTGATATTGAAATGGTAAAGAACAGACAGTGATTCAGGAGGTGGCATAACCCCCCGACATGCAACTATTTGTAACCCAGCAGTAATTTAGCACTCGTAAGAGAAATGTTTCGGGGGAAAAAAAATATGTTTTGGGTTCACTGCTTTGCCCAAGGAGGGCAACATTTTGCAGAGAATAAACCAATTATAATATATACAATATAAGTGAAAATGATGAACATAAGAATCCATATAAAGTTCTTCAGAATTCCAGGTGCACCACACCACCCCTTCCTGTGTCCCCACTCACCAAATCAAATCAAAACGATCCCCAGCTTTTCAGTCTAGGGGTCAATTCAGGATTAATAGTGATGGCCAGGAATGTCGGGTTTGGCTTCAGATCACCAGTTAAAACTTCTTTGAAAAGGTTCTCAGCCAGACACAGGTGCCCAAAATGAAAAAGGAATGGACTGATGGTGAAGTACCGCAAAAAATGGGTCTATTGCGCAAGAGAATGGATACTTACAAAAAGTAAGATAAAAACGGGCAAAAATGCTGTTCATGGCATCCGTTCCGCAAAACCGGAAGTGACATCAATAGGAACCAGAAATTATGTCTACGCGCTTCACCCTCCCACAGGACGTCAAGGACCTTGCAGGTCGTTGTGGTACACCTGAAAATTTCTGAAGCTTTTTGTACTTTTGGATCGGAGCACTTCAGTCGCTTTATAGGGACTGTCATGTTCATAATTTTCACTTATATTGTATTTGCTAGCGCTGTATTGTATACTGTATTTATCGGCGTATAACACGCACCCCAAGTTTAGGAGGGAATTTTAAGGAAAAAAAATTACATTTAAATGCCCATCAATGCAGCCTTGCCCATATGCAGCTTTCTCATGCAGCCTTGTCCACCGTTGTACCCTTGTCAGTGTCAATTGCAGCTTTGTCAAAACGGCGGAGGATCGGTGTAGGAGGATCAGTGTATAAAACGCACCCGTGATTATTCCCTGATTTTAAGGGGGAAAAATGTGCGTGTTATACGCCGATAAATACAGTATATTTGCATTTTCATTTATATTTTGCACACCATTAGCACGAGTATATATTTAGAATATAATTTCACAATGAACCAATTCTGCTGACAGGCATTTCATCCAATTATGGTCTCTGATTGTGTTCTGTTGTCTGCTTTTACACTGTCAAAACTGCTAGTGGATACTTTTTTAGTAGTTCTTAAAACGGGCCTAGATCTAGCCCTTTTTTTTTTTATTTTTTTTTTTTTACGTTGTAGGTCAATAGTTTGCAGGACAGGGGGTGTGCAAGAACATAAGTTGGACGTTCCTGCCTGCGAAAAAGTGCCACAGCAAAAATTAGGTGTGGCTTTCATTCTACTAAATAGTGGCCGTGGCTTAAAGGGACCGAGTGCAGGGGTTAATTTAGTAAAGGATGCCAAGGGTCAATAGAAGGTGGGGTTCAGGGGTCAATAGAAGGTGAGGCAGAGTCTAGTAGGCAATGAAGATGCCAGATTTTGCCTAACGGTCCCCCTACCTCCCCTCCCCAACTCCTGCTTCTAGCACAAATCCACTTGCACCCCCCCACCCCCTTCCCAAACTCCTTTCCAAGCACAGATTGTACCCACCCCTAACCAAATCGCCCTCTTTCTAGTGCAAATGTTACAATAAATCCTGTTATTGTAAACCTTTGCATTGCCCAAGCATGTACACTTAATACCAGTAGTAGTAGTAGTAGTAGAGATCTATCTATCCCTCACTCCTCACCTACATATTGCCCTCCCCCTTCATGTGTGTTAGTGGTTAAAAACCTCACATGAAACATGAACAAAGCAAATCCCACTATAGTGTGTACTTTTAAGCCATGCACACTGGCTTAAAAATCTCTGCTACTACAGGAGTTTTGAGTTCTATCTATAGAAGCAGCTCAGTGTTATCCTATGGGTCCATGCACATTAGGACGATTGCATGCATATTTTGATCTCAAAGTTTATAGGCTGAGGGAAAACCAAACCCTTCTGGTTTGCGGTTCTGATTGCAGCTTTCTGGCTTAAAAAAACAAACTTGTCGAAACTATGTAAAATAAAATAAAAATGCTCTGTATGATCGTTTTGTTTTCTGCCAAAGGAACTGCCATTTTTAAAGCCCAGTGTGCATCGAGCCTAATTTCTCTCTGCGGCTTCATTCCGCTACTGTCAGCATGACTACAGGTTTTCCTGACACCAAGAGAAAAACTGTGACATGGGAGGGGTCATCAGTAGATTGACAGCCCCAGCTCTGTTTCTGTGAACTGTGTGGATCTTTTAGCGGGGGGAAGTAGAAATAAAAAAACTAAAATATGTTAGTGTGGTTACATAAGTATGCACACCTTCTTGTAACTGGGGCTGTAGCTGTTGTGTTCAGAATTAGGCAATCACATTCAAACTCATGTTAAATAGGAGTCAGTACACACCTGCCATCATTTAAAGTGCCTCTAATTAACCCCAAATAAAGTTCAGCTGTTTTAGTAGGTCTTTCTTGACATTTTTCTTAGTCGCATCGTACAGCAAAAGCCATGGTCTGCAGAGAGCTTCCAAAGCATCAGAGGGATCTCGTTGTTAAAGTATCAGTCAGGAGAAGGGTGCAAAAGAATTTCCAAGGAATTAGATATACCATGGAACACAGTGAAATCAGTCATCATCAAGTGGTGAAAAATATGGCACAACAGAGACATTACCAAGGACTGGCCGTCCCTCCAAAATTGATGAAAAGACAAGAAGAAAAATGGCCAGGGAGGCTGCCAAGAGGCCTACAGCAACATTAACTAAACGACTGCGCTATAGCCGAATGATGGCTACAGCGAGACTCTAACTTTGGAAGGGCGTACATTGACCACCTCCCAGAACCTTGGTCCCCCGCGCTCCCTGGGGTGCGCACAAGGAAACATCTGTGACCAGGTAACTTCCTGAGGCCGGCCAATCTAGTAGGCCGAAATGCATAAAGGCTGAGTCACGTGATCGTGACCACTTCCGCCCATACCCAGAAATCGATCCCTTTGCTGCACAAACTGATCAGGCAGCTTTCACCGATGATATTTTTACCTGCTATTCACTCCGGGTGCCATGATATCAGGCACTCATACATGTGAGTTGAATATATTTAAATTCTTTGGAATAAAAGTTATTTTTAAACGGTACTGCGTAATGAGGGGTGTGTGTGTGTGTGTGTGTGTATATATATGTATACACACACACACACACACACACACACACACACACACACACACACACGTGTATATATATTTTATTTCAGGGTTATGCAAGTAGCGGACCTCCAGCTGTTGCAGAGCTACAAGTCCCATCATGCTTGTGGCTGTCAGTCTTGCTATGCCTCATGGGACTTGTAGTTCTGCAACAGCTGGAGGTCCGCTAATTGCATATCCCTGAGAGATAGATCTAATCTATCTCTATCAATCTATATGAGGAACATTCATTATAGTTCAACGGTCCAGAGGAGATCTACAGGGGTCGCCCCACACGCATTTAACCTAACTAGCTGGTCCAATCCTATGGGTGAGTGCACATCTACTAGGGGGCACCCTATTTAAGCACATAAGGAGCACGCAAACCACATATATTATGAAGTGTGTGTGTGTGTTGTTGCACCCACCAGAGTTTTGCATTTCACATGTTATTTTTAACAGTAAACTGAGTTTATTTAGTGAAATACAGTATTTAAAAATCCGTGTGACTGTTTAGATTTTTAATCTGGCAGAACACCGCTGTTTTGAAGAATCTGCATTAAAACGGATTTCAAAATACTGAATTACACTATATAAGCTGAGTTAACTGGTAAAAATGTATGACATGCAAGACTCTGTTGCGTGTAAAAAGATGTCCGCTTGCCGCCTTCTCAATGTATCCTTACTGTGGACGAGTGCAGGGTGTAGCAAGATTGCGATGACGAAACGTCACTTCCATTAGAAAATCTGATGAAACACCTCCACTTAAAATTTCAGTTTGTTGTTCAACTGAGTTGTACGGTTTATAGGTCAGTGTCACCTTAACCACTTCAATACAGGGCATCTATACATCTTCCCACCCAGGACCAAGTTTCGGCTTTCAGTGCTCTCGCATGCTACACTGTGCTCAAACAAAATTGTTATCCTTTTTCTTTTTTTCACAAATAGAGCTTTCTTTTGGTGGTATTTACTGCTGGGCTGTTTATTTTTTGTGATTATAAGCGAAAATTTTGAAAACCAATCTCTATTCAATTTTGAAAAAAGTAATTTTTCTTCATAAATTTGGAATTTGCACCATGGATACCCTGGGCAAAATGCCCCCCAGAATTTTCACAACACCCACTCATTAAAGCTACCCTGAAGGCCTTCCACAAGACAGTCTCGTGCCACCAGATTGCCACTTCGCCCGGACCCTTAACACCCCTACTGAATAACCTGGATTTTCTCCCGGGAATGGGCACGAAAACCTTTTGCCTTGAGGTAATTCACCCCTTCTAACTTCACACCTGGTACAGGCAGGACAGATCCTCCCGCATGATGGTCTGCTGGATGGCCTCTCACATTGAGAACTACCTTTTTGGAATTATAGACAAGCATGCCACTACCTGCTTACCCCCACAAGAAAAAGGAGACATTGAGGGACCTTACCCCCTTTGAATCAATATGCTCTGAGAGCAAAACCATTGAGCGAACAACCTACCTTATGTATGCATGTCTCCAGCAGCATGACAACACAGATTCAGTCAGGTTCAGGGACCAATGGGAGACAGGACTTCAGATCCGCTTTACTGATATGCAGTGGCAAAATGCATGTATTCTGGCCCATAAATGCTCCATCAGCACTAGGTTGTTATCACAATGGTACCCTTCGTCCACAGACCTTTGCTAGAGATGTGGGGAGGCTAAAGGAGACATGCTGCATATTTGGTGGAATTGCCCCCAGATATCCATCTTTTGGGGAAAGATATGTGACCTAATTCTACACATTACGGAAACAAAATTGCAACTTGCACCAGCTTGCTGTCTTCTACATATCTCCAATTTCTCCCTTGGAAGATCTAAAATATCTCTGACAAAACCTCTCCTCCTCATTGCTGCAAAATCCCTGATTCCTAGATACTGGAAACTAACATCAACCCCAACAATCAGAGAATGGCTGGCTGAGTTCAGTCAACCACGTTTTTGCAATGGAAGAAACGCTTGCTATAGCCAATGAAACAGCAGAAAATTTCAAACCTGGTCCCAATGGGTACGGTTCAAATATTCAGATGCCTTCGATAGATTGTCTACTGGCTGAGAGGCCACTTGACCCTGGCGGAACAATCCATTACCAGTTCTGTTTACTCCTGACAGTTCTCAATCGAAGGCGAGCTGGCGATTCTCCTCAATGAGGAACCTCATGTCCCGCATTCTTGTGTTTTTTTTTTTTTTTTTTTTTTTTTTCTTTATCTCTCTCCTATCCTTTTTCTGCCTACTCCCTCTGGGACTTCTTTCACCCCCCCCTTACAAACCACCTAACCTATAGGTATAATGCTATTTCAATACGGATGCCGGATACTGTATTGTGTGACTAAGGGTTGCAACGCAAACATCTTTATGTACATTGAATACGTTGTTTACTCAATTCCAAGATATTACGCAACGAGATTGATTTTTGTGTTTAACATACAAAGTTTGTTAACGTTACAAATATAGTGTGGTTCTCTTTATTGTAACTTCACATTTGCTCAATAAAATGTTTTATTGGAAAAAATAAATAAATTGGTGTCAAATGTTATACTGCTACACAACCTAGGTAAAAATACCCCAAATTGGTGTATATTTAGTCTGTGTGAAAGTTATAGAAAGGAAAAGCTATGGTGCTAATCATTGAAAATTGATCACACCTGATGTACTGGCGGCATATCTAAATTTCTTGAGACACTAACAAAACAGTGCAATTACCCCCCAAATGACTTCTATTCGAAAAGTCCAAGGTATTTAGTAAGAGGCATGGGGAGTTTTTTGTTTTGAAGTTGTAATTTCCTAAAATTCTTGGGAAAATTAAGAGAATCTTCTTCTTTCCCCCTTTTTTATTTTTTTTCACGAACTTGTCATATTAACAGGTTATTTCTCACACACAGCATATGCATACTTACAATTACACCCCAAGATACATTCTACTACTCCTCCAGAGTATGGTGATACCACGTGTGTGAGTGAGATTTTTAGAGGCCCAACATCAAGTAGCACTTCCAGGCATTCTTGGAGCATAAATTACACCTAATTTTCTGACTACCGTTCACAATTTTGAAGGCCCTTTAAATTCCTATCGCATAGCATGTACATGCCACATAACAAAAGATTACCTGTGGTTTTAGTAGTGGAGTAGTCCAAGGAGGCAAGCATCAGCCCAGGCAACAGGCAGGGATGTGGTCAGCGACAGCAAAAGCAGTCATCCAGGAAGCAGGCAGGAATACTGTCCGTGGTTAGTACAGGCAGAGATACTGTCGGCACAGACAAAGCATTGGTCCAGGTAGTGGGCAGAGATGTGGTCAGCAGCAGCAAAAGGAATTGTCCAGGGGGAAATACTGTCCATAGTAAGTAGAGGCAACAGGCAGAGATATGGTCAGCACAGCCAAAGTAATGGTCCAGGCAGAAGAAATGATCATCGAGCTTAGGGCCTGGTGGACGGGGGTAGAGACTTCTCCCACCCAAATCTCCTTGAAGCCCCTGGACTCCAGACCCTGTTCTGAGAACACAGAAACCCAAAAAACGTGGTTAACAGGCCGAGTTCGGTGGAAGTCAGAAAAGTGGTTTAAAACGTCAGGCAAAGGCATCGTTGGTAACAGGTCAGGGTCCGTTTAACATGTAGAAACGTGGTAGCAGACAAATGATCCGTACAGGTATTTGAAACAGGAAAAAGACTGTCTGTTAAAAAATAAGGGGAACTAATATCTTATGGATGGATAACTTCTTAAGCAATCTCTGATACATAGGCCAGATTGGGAGGGACATTGGGGATGATAACTGGTATCTCTTCTAACTCCTCCTTTGCTGCATACACGACATCTCTTTTGGCGCTGTCTTCTGGGTTCTGTGGGGGGAAATGTTATAGGAAAAATGTTGCTCTTGAAGTGGAGCGAATGCTTCCTGGGGTGGGTCCTTGCTGGTAAATCGGGGCAGTGACAATTATTTCCATATATTTGAGGTAGGTGATGGGATGTGTTGTGTTGTGGGGTTTTTTTTTTTTTTTTTTGATAGCGGACATACGAATTAAACATGCCCATATGAAAGAGATAAAATGCTACTTTTTTTTTTTTTTTTTTTTTTTTTTATACCGGTAACAGTACATTTGGGATGACAAATACGGTTGTAGCGTCTGGTCATTTGAATCCACGCCCCCCCCATGAGCAGATTATAATTGTGGACACATTTGGACTTCACAATGGGGCAGTGTCTTCTCTGAATCTCCACCATGGTGTCAGTGTGGATGGTAAACATGTGAAAATCTTGCTTGTCGTGCCACTTCATAGCCAACACTTCCTCATTTCTCAAATGCAGATTCCCCGCTTTGTAGCCTTTTTGATAATTCTATGGGAAGCCCTTCCTGTGTTTTTCTGAAGTTAAGCTGCTGTAGTAATGGTCTACGTATAAATTATATATATTTTTTTTAACGGGGTATGCAAGGTCCCAGACCATTTTACCATTGGATTCCGATATATGTTGGGCAATTGGGCTGGAGCTGGGAGTTTCTGCATGTGGAAGGTGTACACCTATCCAGTGGCTCTATCACAAAGTTTATTCCGTTTCCAGACCCATACCTGGCCCTCTTGGAATATATTATTTGAACTGCTCAACTCAAAGTAGATGAGGGATTCATCCCCACAAATATTTTGGTCCGGGACAAACTTCAGCAAATCGTTTGGAAAAAGCATTTATTATAGGGTGTATTTTTTATATTTTATACAATTTATCGTGGTTGGGATGATCTCGGAGTGCATTGCGGATTTCCATTAACCACCACAATACTCGCCCATTGTCATACGACGTCTGCAGATGGGAATCGACGTCCTGGGCTACCTGGCCATCTGGGGGGGTGCATGCGCCACCGCCCCGTCACTCGGGACCCGATGCGCTTGCCTGGTGGCCGCGATTGCCCGTTAACTGAGCAGGACCGAGGACTGTCAGAGGAGAGGAGACCGATCATGTGATCCTAGTACAGAGGAACACCGATCGGTCTCCTCCCCTTGTGAGTCCCCTCCCCCTACAGTTAGAATCACTCCCTAGGACACAGTTAACCCTTTGATTGCCCCCTAGTGTTAACCCCTCCCCTGCCAGTGACATTTATACAGTAATCAATGTATTTTTATGGCATGGGTCGCTGTATAAATGCCAATGGTCCCAAAATGGTGTTAAGTCTCTGATGTGTCCGCCACAATATTGCAGTCACGATGAAAAACGCAGATCGCCGCCATTACTAGTTTACCAATCGAACGCTTATTGCATTTTTTTTATTTTACCAAAAATATGTAGAAGAATACGTATCCTCCTAAACTGAGGGAAATAAACACTTTATATAATTTTTTGGGGCTATTTAATATAGTAAAAATGAATGCTTTTTTTTTCCCCCAAAATTTATCGCTGTTTTTTGTTTATAGCGCAACAAAATAAAAAACGCAGGTGTTCAAATGCCACCAAAAGAAAGCTTTATTTGTGGGGAAAAAGACATCAATTTTGTTTGGGAGCCACGACGTTAAAGAGACGCAGTGCCGAATCACAAAAAGTGCTCTGGTCAGGAAGGGGGTACATTCTTCCGGGGCTGAAGTGGTTAAGAGTAAAGGCATCACATACATTCAGGTTCAGTTTCCCCAAGGAATCTTGGTGTCAAAAAGATTAGAAAAAGAACAGAAGTATGGGAGAGGAGGAGGGATGGGGGTCAAGGACACACTAGAGCAGGGAAAGTTTATGCCTGCTCAGGACAACCAAAGCCATATAAAAACCATCATAAGTTATAATTGTAAGATGTTTGTCAAATGTAGATGGAATTCAGTGTCTGATTCAAGAAGCCCAGATCTTTTTGACGGTGGCTGTTCTTTTTGACAATTTCATTGTCACTTTCTTACAAACCAGTCTGTTCTTTACATCATGGACAGTCAGAGCCAGAGATAAGTAATGATGAGAAAAGCAAGACAATGAGGCCTGGATAAAGTGGGTTGTTTCGACATTTCTTCTCTAATCACTGGAACTTGTCAAAGGCATGTTGGAGTTTAGCACAGTTTTTTTTTTTTTATAAAATTCCTAATCTGAAAATGCTGAAATAATTTAGTACGGGGAGCTCAAATTTTGTCTTGGGAATAATAACCTGAAATAGGTTGATGTTGGTCGAGGAGTGGAATTTATAGAAACAAGTGTGCTTTAACCACTTCAGCTCCGGACCAATAAATACCTTAAGGACCAGAGGTCTTTTTGCAATTTCGCACTGCGCTGCTTTAACTGGTAATTGCGCGGTCATGCAATATTGCACCCAAACGAAATTTGCGTCCTTTTCTTCCCACAAATAGAGCTTTCTTTTGATGGTATTTGATTGCCTCTGCGATTTTTATTTTTATTTTTTTTATTTTTTTTTTTTGCGATATAAATGGAAAAAGAGCGAAAATTTTGAAAAAAAAAAGATATTTTCTTCTTTTTGTTATAAGAAAAATCGAATAAACTAAATTTTAGTCATACATTGAGGGCAAAATTTATTCAGCCACATGTCTTTAGTAAAAAAAAATGTCAATAAGCGTATATTTTTTGGTTTGCGCAAAAGTTATAGCGTCTACAAACTAGAGTACATTTTCTGGAATTTACACAGCTTTTAATTTATGACTGCCGATCTCATTTCTTGAGGTGCTAAAATGGCAGGGCAGTACAAATCCCCCCCAAATGACCCCATTTTGGAAAGTAGACACCCCAAGGAAATTGCTGATGGGTATGTTGAGCCCATTGAATATTTATTTTTTTTGTCCTAAGGGATTGAATAATGACAAAAAAAAAAAAAAAAATTTTTTTACAAAAAGTTGTCACTAAATGATATATTGCTCACACATGCCATGGTTATATGTGGAATTGCACCCCAAAATATATTCCGCTACTTCTCCCGAGTATGGGGATACCACATGTGTGGGACTTTTTGGGAGTCTAGTCGCGCACGGCACCCCGAAAACCAATCACCACCTTCAGGATTTCTAAGGGTGCAAATTTTTGATTTAACTCCTCACTACCTATCACAGTTTCGAAGGCCATAAAATGCCAAAATAGCACAAAACCCCCCCAAATGACCCCATTTTGGAAAGTAGACACCCCAAGCTATTTACTGAGAGGCATATTGAGTCCATGGAATATTTTATATTTTGCCAAAAGTTGCGGGAATATTACAAACTTTTTTTTTTTTTGCACAAAGTTGTCACTAAATGATATATTGCTCACACATGCTATGGGCAGAAGTCAAATTACACCCCAAAATAAATTCAGCTGCTTCTCCCGAGTATGGGGATACCACATGTGGGGGACTTTTTGGGAGCCTAGCCACGTACGGGACCCCGAAAACCAAGCACTGCCTTCCGGATTTGAATATAAAATGCTACCAAAAAACCTGTTAGCGATGGCAGGGATCAGGCCTGACTCTGCGATCGCTGCAGTTATGTGTTTAGTGTTTTGTAAGTGACAGTGATTGATCGATACTGCACTTGGGTGGGCTGGGCAGAGGGGCAAAACGCAGGTGCCAGCAGGTATTTGGGCTGATCCCGCTAACAATGCGTTTTTTTGGAACCCTAAACTGCTGGGGACGCTAGTATAGATCTGATCAGATATTGATCTGTTCAGATTCTATACCACTACGGGAGGTGTATGCTTTGTGTGTGGGTGTTAGCGGTACTGGCACTAACCTAGCGCTGCCTGGGGCGACGCAGACCCTGACCCTAAAACCTAATTGATATCACCCGACGGGTGATCAGGGGGTTAAACCTTTATTGGGTAATAAATGGTGGGTGCCCTGATGCTATAAAAAACAAACTAACCAGAGTCACCCGTAACACTTATACGGTGATCAGTGGTGAAAGGGTTAACTAGGAGCAATCAGGGGGTTCAAATTTTTATTAGGTAGTATATGGGGGTCCCTGGCGCTATATAAAAACCTGACGGGGAACCTAAATAACTAACTGGCTAACCAGCGTCACCAGTGACACTTGTACTGTGATCACTGGTGAAAGGGGGTGAAAGGGTTAACTAGCAGCAATCAGGGGGTTAAAACCATTATTGGGTAGTATATCGGGGTACCTAGCGCTATAAAAACCTGGCGGTGAACCTAAAAAAATAACTAGCTACCTAGCGACACTGATGCAGCGTTCAGAAAAATTATCGCTTAGTGACACTGGCAAAAGGGGGTGAAAAGGTTAACTAGCGGAAATCAGGGGGTTAAAACCATTATTGGGTAGTATATCGGGGTACCTAGCGCTATAAAAACCTGGCGGTGAACCTAAAAAAATAACTAGCTACCTAGCGACTGTAGCGACACTAATGCAGCGATCAGAAAAACGATCGCTTAGTGACACTGGCAAAAGGGGGTGAAAGGGTTAACTAGCGGCAATCAGGGGGTTAAAACCATTATTGGGTAGTATATCGGGGTACCTAGCGCTATAAAAACCTGGCGGTGAACCTAAAAAAATAACTAGCTACCTAGCGACACTAGCGACACTGATGCAGCGTTCAGAAAAATTATCGCTTAGTGACACTGGCAAAAGGGGGTGAAAAGGTTAACTAGCGGAAATCAAGGGGTTAAAACCATTATTGGGTAGTATATCAGGGTACCTAGCGCTATAAAAACCTGGCGGTGAACCTAAAAAAATAACTAGCTACCTAGCGACTGTAGCGACACTAATGCAGCGATCAGAAAAACGATCGCTTAGTGACACTGGCAAAAGGGGGTGAAAGGGTTAACTAGCGGCAATCAGGGGGTTAAAACCATTATTGGGTAGTATATCGGGGTACCTAGCGATATAAAAACCTGGCGGTGAACCTAAAAAAATAACTAGCTACCTAGCGACACATGCAGCGATCAGAAAAATGATCGCTTAGTGACACTGGCAAAAGGGGGTGAAAGGGTTAACTCTAGGGGCAATCAGGGGGTTAAATCTTTATTGGGGGGTGATAGGGGGCTACCCTGGACCTAACACTAACTGTCCTGACAGTTTTTACTGTCACAACTGACACTGAATGCATTGATCAGTAAAGAAATGATCAATGCAATCAGTGACACTGTGACTGGGGGGGGAGGGGGGGCGATCGGGGGGGGGTTTGTGTGCCTGTGTGTACCTACATGTCAGTGTAGTGTTGGTGCACACTTACTTTCTGTCTTCTCCTCGTAGTCCGGTCAAAAAGACCGCCCCGAGGAGAATGACATCACTTCCTCCTTCCTGTGTAAACAATACACAGGGGAGGAAGCTTCTCATTGGCCAGGAGCGATCCAGAGGGGGTGGCCGAAAACCAACGGCCATCCCCTCATCACGGAGCGCTCCTGGACCGAATCGGACCGCCGTAACCAGCGGGAGGGGGTCCGATCGGACCCCCCACCCGCTGGAAGGCAATCACGTAGATGTACGTGATTGTGCCTGCCTGTGCCATTGTGCTGACGTACATTGGCAATACGGCGGTCCTGAAGTGGTTAATCCAGCGTTTTAAATGTCTTTCCATGCCAAGAGCAGATGAGGGAATATTTAAGTCGGAAGGTAGAGGTTGTGTGAGAGAAGACGGCCTGAGTACTTGGTGATGTCTCAAACTCTGAGGAAATTTTAAATATAAAATTTTTTGTTATATTCTCAATGCTCACCCATAAAGGAGTTTGAACAGTAGAATGATATTTTGTTAGTTGGTTAATCTGGGTGGGCAGATAATTAATAAGAAATTGGGTATGCCTAAACCATAATATAGAGGCATGAAAGGTGGTTGAAAAAGGTTTCTTCAGAAGCCAAAGATCACCAGGCACAGTATTGCCCAGTGTCGTCTCCGTACATCTGATTTAAACCTCTAATTGCTGTACTATCATATCGCAATGGCACGCCATTGGCTCCCGCTGCTGACGCTCAGTCAGTGAGCGAATGAGGAGAGAGGGGGCGGGGCTGGTCCATGGCTCCGTGTCTGAATGGACACGGAGCAGTGGCTCAGCTCCGTTGACCCCATAGCAAGCGGCTTGCTGTGGGGGCACTTGACATGAGGGAGGGGCCAGGAGAGCCAAAGAGGGACTGAAAAAAGGAGGATGTGGGCCGCTCTGTGCAAAACCACCGCAGGTAAGTAAAGCAAGACTTTAGTATGACTTTAAGATGGCCATAGAATGAAATTAAGCCGGTTCAGCAGGCACTAGCTGAATTTCGATCCATGTATGGGAAGCCTGTGTGTGTGTTTGTTCCCCATTTGATCAATTCTGGCAACTATATGCGTAAGCAGTGATCACATTAAAAACTAAAACAAAAGGCGCACTGTGAAGTTTACCTGCCCATTTATTTAAAAAAAAAAAAAAAACAGTGACAAACTTATAAGCTCCTCATTTGCAGTATAAACAGTCTTTATATAGTATGAGTCCATAAACTACTGGTAATACTCTGCACACATCCAAGGCTGACTCTTGTGAGACTGAAGTGATCTCTAAAAGAAGAAAAAGGATAGCAGAGGGTGTCAGACTAAGTGCAATAGTATGAGAATACTTCATTGAGGAAAGACCAATTGGCGCCTTTCACATTTGGTTCATTCAAGTAAAGTATATCTCCATCTCAGAACCCCTGCTTTGGTATAGCCCGCTGTCTTTGCTGTGAAGAATGGCAGCAAGGTGATAAACCATTGTGTAAAGAAGCAGGAAGTCCTGGGAACCATGCCGGAACGCATGGGGGCGCTGGACCAGATGTGATGTCACCGTTGGCAGAACCGGAACTAGGGTGTGGTAACGCGTTTCAAAGCTAATTGCCTCCTGTTTCAAACCATATAATACCATAGAGATGGTGTGCACTTATAAGTAGGGCCAGTCAAGAGGTGCAGCCAGGACATTAACTCTACCGCTGCTTATGGAGAGCAAGTATATACCCCCCCCATGGTTGAACATTAACCCATTGTTGGCTAAACTGCATGGAAGTGCAAAAAAGCCTCCAGGTCCTGTAAATGCTTTGGTTTTCAATGTTTCTAAACAGAGGGTGCCATTTGAGTTCCCTTGGGGTGCCACAAGCACAGGACCCAGTTTTGCCCTGGAGAAATGTTAAGCTGCCATGGTACAGGCAAGCTGGCCACCAACACTATAACCAATGACACTCAAGGGCAGGATGCACAGTGCCATTTGTTGCTATGGTGTTAGCAGCCGACGCACACAATGGCAACGCATGATGCTGATCATGCAAACAGCATGTAGGGCCACTTCCCAGCTTTCAGGTGATGATGGAAATCTTTCTCCAGAGCTGCTCCACCTCCCACCCTCTGCCTCACTGCTGGAGCCAAAATGTAGGGCTCTGATGTGAAGAAAGGGCTGTGTGATTGAGGTGCTCTGATGGGGGACTTCAGTGGTGGGGAGACTCTGATGTATTGAGAGGCCCTTGACATAAGGGGACCTCAGGCAGTTGTGCGCATCATCTCAGACTTAGTTTTCCAATTGATGGGTAACATTTATGTTTCTGTTGCAGACTAGGGTTCCATGAGATTTTGCATACCTTTTATAGGGTGTTGAGAAGCTCTGCACATTTTGAGATCTACTCAAAGTGGCCCAATGATGTTGAGGTCAGGAGATTGTGATGGCCACTCCAGAACCCTCCACTTTTTTTTTTTTTTTTTTTTTTTTTTTTTTAAAAGGTATCCTAAACAAACAAAAAAAATCAATACCTGCTTGCTCTGTATGGTTTTGCACAGAGCAGCCTTAATTCTCGGGGCCCCCTGTTGGTGCTCTTGGCTCCTCCCCCCCCCTGTTCCCCCAATAGCAAGCTGCTTGCTAAGGGGGCACTGGTGTGTGCTCACACCCAAGCCCCGCTCTACGCGTCAGTAAGACATATGAGGGTGGCTCACTCCTTATGCGCTCACTGGCTGTGATTGATAGCAGTGGGAGCCAATGGCTCCCGCTGCTGTGTCTAATCCAATGAGGAGAGGAAGACCTGGGATAGCAGAGGCTCCCATGCACTTCGCTGGATCAAGAGGGGGCTCAGGTTGAGTATAAGGAAGGGGCGGTGGTGGGAGCAGCACACAGGTTTTTTACCTTCATGACTAAAGGTAAAAAAAAACTTCAGCCTTTACGACCACTTTAAGCCCAGTGTGCATGGACCCCAAGACCGTTTTTGTACGTAGTTTTCGGGATATTGTAAGTAGGCTGTTTTGTGGGGTTTTTCGTGCAGTCAAAATGGCTAAAATCTTATGCTAACTCTGCTGGGATATGTTAATGTCTAAACACAAATTGTAGTTTTTACTATGGATTATTTTTCAGGAGGGGCTGACAAATGAAAAAGGGCAATTGTGAACATTCAAGACTCCCCGGGTGGACAGTTAGTTACACAATCAGGGATTCTGGCAGGGAGATGTTGAAGTACTGTATACAAGACCTAAAACAAGCACTATATGGAATTAATTTTTACCAGTTTGTACAGAACTTGTATTTTAAAACAATCTGTGAGCTCTCAAAAGACAAATTGCCTTTTGTAAATGTTTCTGCTCATGGATAACTTTGGTAACATCCATGCTGTTTTATGAATGGTTGTTTGGTACCATCTGCTGGCCACATTGTTTCATTACATATTGTATATAGAAAACTTGTATGAAGATCATTGTATGACAAGGCAAACTTAGCTATGTGCTAGCATCTTCCAGGTCATCCTTTCCTCCTGATTATGCATGATATTTTCTATTCAATTATTTCTGTGTGATTACTGGACATGTTAAATGAAAATCGCACATCGTGTTAACTTATGATAAAAATTTTCTATCTTGCCCCTTCGTGTTGTGTTTTTGTTTTTTCCTTGTTTTTTATTTTATTTTCGTCTGTAGAATTGGAATCGGCTGTTAAAATCCATATACAAGTGATGGCGAACTATGGAACCCCAGATGTTTTGAAATTACATTTCCCATGATGCCCATGCATTCTGCAGTGTAGTTGAGCATCATGGGGAAATGTAGTTCCAAAACATCTGGGGTGCCAAGGTTCACCATCACTTCCCTATACTAACAAACAGATAAGGTAAGAGGAACAATCAGATTATCTGTTTGTTAGTATAGGGCAGTGATGATGATGATGGACTAGCCAAGCAGAGGTGGTGAATCCCAGCTGGAAAATTCATGACATTAAGTGTTTCTCATCTCCAGTCCTCAAGGTGCCCCAACAGGTCATGTTTTCAGGATTTCCCTCAGATGAAACAGCTGTGGTAATTACTAAAGCAGTGAAACCAATCAAATCGCCTGTGCAAAATAATGGACAGCCTGAAAACATGACCCGTTGGGGCCCCTTGAGGACTGGAGTTGAGAAACCCTGCAATAAAACCTGATGGGGGGGGGCACACACACATTCTCAAGTTTTTGCTTTACTTACACTTAAAGCAAAACTTTGCAAACTGTTTATTTGTATGCCTTTTTTTTCTGGTGGCCCTACCAACACTGAGTTGGTTTGGATACCCAAAACTCCCAGGTGTTGGGAATTATGGCAAGGAGTGGTCACTGTTGGAATATCCAACAAAGCCAGGGGCTGACATAGCCCATCGGGATCCACCTGGAAGGCCACATTCAGGCTGGGTTCATACCTATGTGAATTGGATGTGGGTTTCTTCGCATAGCAGGAGAATGACTGGCTCTCTATGGAGCCGGTTCACATGTCTCTGGGGAGGCTACACAGAAACGCTGTGAGTCTTTGCCTTCGTTTCAGGGCCGAATTCGGGATTCAAAGATTCTGTCCTGATTCATCCCTGAAATGTAGAACAGGGGATGGACAGCATTGCTGTGCGATCCGCGGCCGATTTAGGTATGAACCGAGCCTAACACCTGTGTATTTCAGGGATGCAAATTCTGATAAACCTTTGTATCTCAACTGTGTTAAAACTGCCTGGGAGCAATAATGAATCTGTACGAGTGACTAGGCAACTACAAGCCAAGAACAAAACAATATTAGCTGAAGTCAATGTTGAGTATATGTAGAGCCTAAACCTTTTCTTCTTCTTTTTTTATTTTTTTTTTTCTTTGTTTTGAGTGGTGAGTCTTTACATGTTCATTTTATGGGTCATTTTTGTATTCATGGGTTTTTTTTCTTTTGTAGGTCATCAGATGCTGGTATGAGGGAACGCTCTGTCTGTCCAGGAAAGCTGGCCATATCAGGTACTATAAAAACAAAATTTAAACATTTTATCCTACATTCCAGGTTGGAAACCACCTACTTTATTTAAGGCCTCATGTATACTGGGCATTAAATGCTGCTTTTAGGAGGTTTGATTAATTTTTTTTTTTATTCTGTCTGCAAGAACCCCTCAATGTTAGCCTATGTATCCATACACATGGGTGTTTACAGGCATTCAAAAAAGAAAAACCCAATGTTAGACTGTTCAGGAGCAGCAGCGTTTTGGCAGAAAAATCACTTGATGCACCTTAAGAGTTCAGGCTAGATGTGTTTAGCGCTTGAACATGAATTCATTTCAGTGGCCAGAATACATTATTATTCTGGCCAATAAAATGAGAACCCAAGTGCCTGATTTGCTTAAATGCATCCAAACACAGTTACAAAAAAACGCAGCTTTAAGTGTGTCTGCTGCTTTTCTCGTGCTGGGAGAAAGCCATTCAGCAGAGCTGGGCAAACCCAGTGTGCATGAGGCCTAAAGAAGTCTCACCAAAATTTTTCTTAGCCCTTTGTCCCCTTGGGGAATAGAATTATGTGCATGCTTTTCTAGATGGTGTAGATTCTGAATCTGAACGTGTGATCAACAGTTGCTGGGCATGGCTGTAACTCCCCCATATGAACACTTACAAATGAGGGTAAACGCCATACTAGTGCGACGCAACCACATGTATTGCACAATGTAACAAAGGCATCACTTCATTAATCATTAAAGGCTAAGTTCACCTTTGCAGAAAAAATAATTCACACACTTATTTTTTTTAAAAGGGCAATTCTTATTTTTTCCTAAAGCAGCTTCGAAAGCATTGCACCTGCGATCAGTAGATCACGGATGCAATTTGGGCTCCTACATATATGTTCTCCAGCTTTCAGCCTGTCTGCCACAGTGGCGAGACTTGTAGTTTATTCATTTGCAGGAATCTGTGAAGGAATAATGCGGCCTTGTGGGCAGAGCTCACTGTTTTTGAAAAGTGACATGTTTAATGTGTGTAACATATTTCAAAGGTGTACTTATCCTTTAAATACTGCAACCATATAATATGAGGTCAAACCTTAGGAGTTTCAATTTGTATGCAATCAGGCAGGCCCTTGCACTACTTGGTTTTGGTAAATCTGAAGACAAAAATCCGCAGAAAATCTAATAGTGTGTATGGGGCTTAAGTGTGCCTTCAATCACAGACTAATCTCCCTCTGGTGCAAGGTTACAGATTTATTTACATTTGTGAGCCAACAACATTCGGGGAATTCATAAGGGGTGTTGTTGACACCTTTTTGAATTCCATCAGGGCACAGCACTGAGTGTCCGTGCTTGCATCCAATTCATTTAACTGTCACAGACCGTTACATGGATTGGCTCGTGTCTTTACTGGGGAAGAAGTGCACTGGATTGTCACTGGACACTCGTTTCTCAGTGCGCACTCAGTACTGCACTTGTCGTGCTGAAAGGCGCTTGGCTGAAGGAGTTTGTAATAGGGATGGGTAAAGCTTAATGGGGAACTGAGAGACTGGTTCCCCATCAAGTGCGAAGACAGCGGCTGTTCAGTCAAATAGTGGCTTGGGACTGACCTTTTAGGGCACTCTGGCACTGCCCGAGGCCAGTAGGGGGCTCCATAAGAGGCTCCAGGTACCTCCATCTTTCCAAAGAACGTGCAGATCCTAGAGCCAGAACAAGATCCAGCACTGAGCTCCAGTAACTGGTCTGACAGGGGCTCGCTAACGTGGGCACTCAGGACACCTTCCCCGCATCTCCTGCGGGGTGCCTGGACTCACAGCGATCGCCCTCTGTGGCAGCTGTCACAGGATTCTCTCCCCCTGAGCCTGCACATCACACACAGCTTTCTGAGGCTCCTCCTCCATGGCTCCGATGTACACAGACAGAGGGAGGAGCCAGGGAGGACAGATCCTACACTGCAGGAGCCACTCTGATCTATCTGAGACCTGTGTAAAGTTTATGGATGGTGGTGGGCTGGTATTAAGAATGCACACATGGAGGAGTGATGGGAGAGGTGAGGGTTAAGAGGATATGTGTTGGAGGGGGGTGCTTTTGGAGGGAGATAACTTGTGCTGAAAGGTGGGGTTCTCTCCCCTCCTAAAGCACCCCCAACAATATCTTCTTACCCCCTCCTCCTCCAAATCAAAGATGCCACCTGCCTCTTTCTGACCCCCTTTCCAGGGTTCCCCTCTCTGACCACCATACCAGGGGTCCCCTGAAAGCAACTGTGATAGGGGGCGCAGGACAAGGACAGTAAGGCCTTGTTTACATTTGCTTGGGGCGGTAAAACCCCATAGTTTTTACTACCCCCCCCCCCCCACAACACCCCCTGTAACTGGGGGCGTGGGTTGTGCACATGTCGCAGCTGCAGCAGGAATTGTACACCCTGTCATGCTTGGCATGTGTATTGTGTGCCAAGCGTTACTTGGTCAAGTGAATAGGGCCACTCTGCAAAGGTCATGCAACCTTGTGCAGTACAGCAACCAAAGGGTTACAGCAGGGGATGAGAAGGCATTGTATCGCCTTATCACCTGCTTTAACCCCTTGGCTCCCACACTTGCACGCTGCACTGCGTGCATTGCATATGGTTGCAGGGTGTTTGCAAAATGGTCCCATTCACTTGAATGGGTCACAGGCGCCAACCAAAGGCAACAGGGGGTATAATTTCTCTCGTAGCAAGTGTATATCCTCAACTGCCGCCTCTGCAGCTAAAGGGGGAAAGGGCAAACATATGTAATGTTGGCAGTGCAATATGGTGGGGGTAGCTTATGTGGGTGGGGACACAGGGGGCCCCATGATCTCAAATTGCCCAGGTGCCCCGTAAGTGGGCAGCCCAGCCCTGCATTAGTGTACCTCTGTATGCCAGTTCAGAGTTGATCTTAATTACCGCTTGTTTCCTATTCTGCAAACTGGTGGTGATCCTTTGAGAATTTGTCGCTGCCACCTTATATGCAGCCTTGGATAACTTCATGGGGTTCTTTCATTCCCCTTTCACATCGGCAATGGGGATGCCCACTTTCCCCATTGATATGCATATTCACTTTACAAATGGTTCTGCGATCTGTTCAGGCTAACCCCAACATCAGTGGAATTACTATACAACGTGCTTTCTTAACACCCCGATCACTACCCTGCTAAATCATATAGCGAGATAAAAACATATGGAGAGCTTTCAATCTTTCGTATCAAAAATCTGTAAATCTTTGTCATCTCCAGGCGACATTTGCTTTTTTAAATGGACCCCTTGCTCTATTAGTGGTATTCAAATTCCTAACGATCTGTCCAAATTATACAAAAATCAGAAAAAAGGAAAAATAGTGGCGCTTGACTATAAATTATAACTAACTCCAAGAAACGTGACAACAATTGGATGGTATGAACAACAATTGTATCACCCTGTGATAAGTGAACCAAATAAATGTGTCACAGAACAAACAAAATTAAGATAAAGTTCATGAAAGTGTCCAAAAGTATCCTTTGAAGTAATGTCTCCTCTTATTCCATCCACCACACCAAAGTGATCAGCGATTCCACTCCCTTAAGAAATGCACTCACCGACTCCCAATGCCGGCACTTTTGTATCAGGCTTAAGCGCTTATCAGCCAAACAGCAAGTAGTGAACCGTTGCTCCAATCATCCATTGTGCAAATTCAAATATTCCACATGTAAAATAATAAAGGTGCTCCAATAGTGTAAAACCGTATGAATCAATTTATTAAAACACAAAAACACTTCAACCTTTACACTCACATGTCAGAGTTTAAAAGCCAGCAAATGGATATCAAAGTCACAGCAAGCCTCACTCCTGAACAGCACAAACTTTGGACTGTGACCACAGCGGACCCGAGGTGTGCGAGATTGTAAGCGTTGTTCTCACCCTCTCCTCGGTGCCCAGACAAAGATGCCAGTCACCGCTTACTTTTCAAGTGGCAGCTCTAGTTGAGGGAGCAGGCTTTGTCTAGGAGCAGAGGTGGGTATTTAGGAAAAGGGTGGAAATTTTTGGAATACCTGCAGTTTTTGTCCAAATTATACGTTTGAATTCTCGCCACTAATTCCAACATTACAGACAGAATTCCAGTCCCAATCTTCTAAAAATCTTCTTGCTTTGAAAAGGCAATGCTTTTAAGCAAAACATCCTCCCACAGATACTTTAAAAAAAATAAGATTCCTATCCAACTGTAAAAACAAGCTTTTTGAACAACTCTAGCTGTAGGCCGTGTTTTCTATTCCCGTGTCACACAGTTGAGAGGCTTACAGGTTTTGGGGGACAAGCCCCCCTCCTCCAGCGCACTGATGGTTATTTTTAAAGTATTGCTCAAAAGTATTAGTCGGTGAAGGCCAGCAATAGCAGACTCTCTATTTTTCTCATGACAAAGGATTAATGTGTTTTTTGCAGCCCAAACTATTTTCCTTAGTTTTGGATAGTGGGGGAGAGTTCGGACCCCTGTCATAAATAATCTTTTATGAAGATTAGTTAGAGATGTTCCTCTTGTTATCTATTCTGCTAATGTTTTGGAGCTGGAAAAATGTCTGTGCTCAAATCCAAATAGCGTGCACACACGTTTCTTCACAGCAAGGCCTCTTTCACACGGGCTTTCTGATCAGGTTCGCCTGTCAGTTTTTCAGATGGACCCGATCAGATGCTCCGTGCACTTCCTAAGGTGCAGCTGATGTCAGCAGTGACATTTCTGATGGAGAATCTGATGAAAACGGACAGGTGGCCCATTTTCATCCGAGCTTCATAGAGGACAGCAGGGCTTTGATGGGTCCATTTCCGCACGATGGACCTGTCGGACGCCTGGTCAGCAGGGATCAGCGGAGCAATCCCTGCTGAGCAAAGCTGAGTCCATACACAGACAACACCATGTGAAAGGGGCCTAAGAGTTGTAGAAAGGTGGACTAGGCTCCCTCAAGAACTAGTTCTGGCCAACTTAGTAAAAAATGGATTATTGTAAAAAAGTTCAGTATTGTAGACTCATGGGGTCACACTGTAATCGTCTAACACAAAACACCTGTAAAGGTTTCCTGAGCCTTTGAATGGTCTCTGTCTGATTTCAGTAGGTTACACAATCATGGGGAAGACTTGACAGTTGTCCAGAAGCAGGGCCGCTGATAGAAATCATGGGGCCCCGTACAGCCTACCTGACGGGGCCCCCTTCAGCTCCACCCTGGCCCCGCCCCTAGTCCCTCCTCCAGCCCCACCCCTGGCCCCACCCATTGCCCCTCCCCAGACCCCGCCTTGAAACAAAGTGTAGGTTTGTCTACAACTCGGTGCTGCTGTCAGTGCTGTATATCACGGTGCAGGTGTCATTGCTGTATGTCACGCTGCTAGTGATCATCTCCTGCACCCTCTTCTTTGCCTACCCTGGTCCCTGACCTTCCCTCTCCTCCATTGTCTTCATGCGCTCCACAGTCCTGAATTGTCAGAACAATTTCCCATATAAAAAAAGAATGCTTGTAGTTGTCGATCCCAGATTCACCTCATACATGTGTTATGTCATTGGCCATGTGGTGGGACTATGTTTGCACAGCTATTAATTATTTTGTGGCTGCAAATTTGACCTGTAGGTTTGCAAAGTTCGCCTCCCATTGAAGTCAATGGGAGGTTACGGTTTGCGAACTATCGGCCGCGTTCGTGGTCCGCTTTCGCGAAGCGTCCCGTCGGAAGTTCGTCTATCACTAGTCAGGGCCATCTATAATATTGCTTGGACCATGGGCAACAATAATTTGGGCCGCCGCCCCCCCCCCCCAAAAACACACACACACACACACACACACACACACACACACACACACACACACACACACACACACACACACACACACACACACACACACACACACACACACACACACACACACACACTTACATTCCTGCAGCCACGGGTTGCAGGAAAGAAACTAGCTAAATTCCACCACCAACACAGACAGTGTTCACAGGGGATTCTCTCCTGCCAAACCATTGTGATGTCCTGGCAGGAGAAGCAGTCCCCACCAAGAAAACACAGTGCACATTATTACCACACACCCATTGGTTTCTAGAGGTTACTGTACATTATTACCACACACCCATTGGTTGCTAGAGGTTACTGCACATTTAAATAGGTGCAAGCCGCAAAGTGCTAAGCAGCATATATCAACCACTTACTTTTTGCAGACCTTTCAGTAGCTGATAAAGAGTCCCAGGTATCATAATATATACATGTACATGCGACTGCATTGCAACCTAATTACTTTCTGTGGAGAACAAGTCACACCGAAGATGAAACAAAGTAGTGCAAAAAACATTCATGGAGTCACTGCGACTTAAGTCGCACCAATTAGAACGGGGACCATTGAAATACATAGATTTTGACTTGTCATGCGACTTCACATTTGTCAACTTGCACAACTTTCAGTAGTGGAAACAGAGCCTTTAAGGGCACCTATAATGCTGATGCGGCCCATGGTGAAATGGAGTTTGTCACCCCTGCTTTACAGGCTCCTTACAAAAAAAATAATTATAATTGCATACATTTTTACCTTCAAAAAAATGTGCACTTATTTTTTTGTAAAGGTGAACTTATCTTTTACCCTTCTCTTGTGAAAAGTGATCCCTACAACATGAAAAGATTTTGATTAGCAAAGGTTATTGTATAACTTATACAGTAGTAGATAGTCACATTTAATTGAACATGCCCTGCAATGTTGAAAATGTTTTGCTGCTTATCTAAGCAGCTTGTCAATGCTATTGCCTTTCAGAAACAAACCCCAGCAACATCTTCCTCTTTAAAGAGTAAGTGCAGCTGAATGAGACTAAGTACTACTGGTTGTACCATAATCTGGGTATATAAGAACCTTCACATACATATAGTCCATTGTTGTGCAGGGGATATGTGAAAAAAACAACAAGAAAACTTGCAGATTACAGGAACCACCAACGCTTTAACATCAGATGTTGACATTTTGGGATTACCCTAGTAGTTTGAGCTTGGGATTCACAGTAAAAGATCTTCTATACTTGATCTGGGACCAGTATATTTTTAAAAGAGCTCAAAACAACTGATAAATGGGCAGGTTAAACAGACCCATTTGACCATTGATACCCTGGAACAGAAAGCTGATATTAAACAGAATCTGGTATCAAAAAAAATTTGATGAGATCCTAGAAAGTGTAGATAAATCTACAGAGAAACCTCAGCAAGTCCAACTCTAGGGATGAGGTTCAGGTTAGCTGAATACTGCATGCTCACAGTTTTGGGGACCTGGAGAAATAATGTGGGGGTTTGCTATAGTATGTACAGATCACTGATTGATACTGGGACTTTGCTGGTGCCTAATCAAATATATAAACACATTTTCTAGACTTGTAAAAACTTTAGTCCCTTATTAAAAAACCTTACATTAAAGTGTATGTTCCTTTCAATACAGGGCCTCATGAGGCTTCCACATGACAAACACTATTTTTAAACCGATTTAAAATATTGCGTATATTGCTCTCTTTCACTTAATACCATTATTAACCACACACCTCACCTTGTCCCCAACTTCAAGATTTCGCCTCGATCGCCCGGCCCCTGCTCTCTCTGCTTCTTGTTAGTCACGTGTAGAGAGAGAGAGAGAGAGAGGATTGGGCATATCACTCCGCAACATAACCTTTCTATGCTAATGCTGTGCAGTATGCAGAGCGGGTGCAGAAGCTGTATTCCTCCGCGCCCGAAATAGAAGAAAGAGTCCCCCCCACTACAGGCAGCCGCATACACAGAGCGTAGAGCACATATAAAAACAAAAAAACTGTACCAAACGGTGGGGGTGGGAGAGGGGTATGGCTGGATGTTATCTGCTGATAGCGCGTGTTATTTATGGCAATCCATGATCGTGGAGGAGGAACTTTTTTTTTTTATACATAGAATTTTTTGCAGTTCAGGTTGCTCGGGCCCCCCCTGCTGGTCAGGCCCGGTACAGCAGGGCCAGATTTACTGGCCTATCAGCGGCCCTGTCCAGAAGACAGTCATTGACACCCTCCATAAGGAGGGTAAGTCACAAAAGGTAATTGCTAAAGATGCTGGCTGTTCAGAGTGCTGTATCCAAGCATATTAATGGAAAGTTGAGTGGGAACAAGTGTGGTAGAAAAAGGTGCACAAGTAACAGGGATAACTGCCTTGAGAGGATTGTGAAGCAAAGTCCATTCAAGAATTTGAGGGCGATGCACAAGCAGTGGACTACTTGACAGTGATTCAAGAGCCACCACACAGACGTATCCAGGACATGGGCTACTACTGTCGTATTCCTTGTGTCAAGACACTCCTGAATCAGAGACTACATAAGAAGCTTCTTACCTGAATTATGAGAAAAAGGACTGGAATGTTGCTCAGTGGTCCTCTTTTTCGGATGAAAGTAAATTTAGCATTTCGTTTGGAAATTGAGGTCCCAGAGTCTGGAGGAAGCATGGAGAGGCAGGGAATCAAAATTGCATGAGGTCCAGTGTGAACTTTCCACAATCTGTGATGATTTCATTTTCCAGATGTGTTTTATCAAGTTCAAAGTCAGTGAAGCCCTCTACCAGGACGTTCTAGAGCACATCATGCTCACCTCTGCTGACCAGCTTTATGGAGATGCTGATTTAATTTTCCAGCAGGGCTTAGCTCCTGCCCACACTGCCAAAAGTACCAATACCTAGTTTATTGATCATGGTATTACTATGCTTGATTGGCCAGCAAACTCGCCTTACCTAAACCCCATAGAGAATCTGTGTTGTGTTGTATTGTTGAGAAAGATGAGACACCATGCCCAACAATGAAGATGAGCTGAAGGCCACTATCAAAGCAACCTGGGCTTCCAATTACACGTCAGCGGTGCCACAGGCTGATCGCCTCAATGCCACACTGTATTGATGCAGTAATGCATGCAAAAGAAGCTCGGACTGAGTATTGAGTGCATACTATACTGTATATGGACATACTTTTCAGTAAGCCAACATTTCTGTATTAAAAATCCTTTTTTTTTTTTTAATTGGTCTTTTGTAATCTAATTTTCTGAGATACTAAATTTTGGGTTTTCACTAGCTGTAAGCCATAATCATCAAAAATTAAAAAAGAAATGGTTGAAATACATCGCTCTGTGTGTAATGAATCTTTATCATACAAGTTTCACTTTGCGAATTGAATTACTGAAACAAATTCTCTTTGATATTCTAATTTTCTGAGATGCACCTGTACAGTGTCTATATGGTATGTGTGTGATTATAGATGGATAAAGTATTTTATATATTATATCTTGCAAAAAAGGGTCCACTACCCCCACCTATGACTGGCTATTACAGTAAGCAGCATTGGAGGGCAAATACCGTATTTATCAGCGCATAACACGCACTCCAAGTTTAGGAGGGAAGTTTAACCACTTAAGGCTGGATACAGCGGTCCGTTTCGCTTCAGGAGCCATCCGGGATGAGGGGATGGCCGTTGGTTTCTGGCCATCCCCTCTCGATCGCTCCTGGCGAATGAGAAGCTTCCTCCGCCTGTGTAGTGTAAACACAGGCAGGGAGGAAGTGATGTCATTCTCCTCGGGGCGGTCTTTTTGACCGGACTGCGAGGAGAACACATAGTAAGTGTGCACCAACACTACACTGACACGTAGGTACACATAGGCACACAAAGTTAACCCTTTCACCCCCTTTTGCCAGTGTCACTAAGCGTTCGTTTTTCTGATCGCTGCATTCGTGTCACTGGTGCCGCTAGGTAGCTAGTTATTTTTTTAGGTTCACCGCCAGGTCACTAAGCGTTCGTTTTTCTGATCGCTGCATTCGTGTCACTGGTGCCGCTAGGTAGCTAGTTATTTTTTTAGGTTCACCGCCAGGTTCACCGCTAGGTACCCCCATATGCTACCCAATAACGGTTTTAACCCCCTGATTGCCCCTAGTTAACCCTTTCACCCCCTTTTGCCAGTGTCACTAAGCAATAGTTTTTCTGATCGCTGCATTAGTGTCACTGGTGCCGCTAGGTAGCTAGTTATTTTTTTAGGTTCACCGCCAGGTTTTTATAGCGCTAGGTACCCCCATATACTACCCAATAATGGTTTTAAGCCCCTGATTGCCCCTAGTTAACCCTTTCACCAGCGATCACCGTATAAGTGCCACTGGTCACGCTAGTTAGCCAGTTAGTTATTTAGATTCCCCGTCAGGTTTTTATATAGCGTCAGGGACCCCTATATACTTCCTAATAAAGATTTTAACCCCCTGATTGCCCCTAGTTAACCCTTTCACCAGTGATCACCGTATAAGTGTTACGGGTGACTCTGGTTAGTTAGTTTGCTTTTTAAGCATCAGGGCACCCACCATTTATTACCCAATAAAGGTTTAACCCCCTGATCACCCGGCGGGTGATATCAATTAGGTTTTAGGGTCAGGGTCTGCGTCGCCCCAGGCAGCGCTAGGTTAGTGCCAGTACCACTAACACCCACGCGCAAAGCATACACCTCCCGTAGTGGTATAGTATCTGAACAGATCAATATCTGATCTGATCAGATCTATACTAGCGTCTCCAGCAGTTTAGGGTTCCAAAAAAACGCATTGTTAGCGCGATCAGCCCAGATACCTGGTAGCGGTGCTTGGTTTTCGGGGTCCTGTACATGGCTAGGCTCCCAAAAAGTCCCCCACATGTGGTATCCCCATACTCGGGAGAAGCAGCAGAATTTATTTTGGGGTGTAATTTCACTTATGCCCATAGCATGTGTGAGCAATATATCTTTTAGTGACAACTTTGTGCAAAAAAAAATTTTTTTTTTTTTTTTTTTAAATATTCCTGCAACTTGTGGCAAAATATAAAATATTTCATGGACTCAACATGCCTCTCAGTAAATAGCTTGGGGTGTCTACTTTCCAAAAAGGGGGTCATTTGGGGGGGGGTTTGTGCTATGTTGGCATTTTATGGCCTTCGAAACTGTGATAGGTAGTGAGGAGTGAAATCAAAAATTTGCACCCTTAGAAATCCTGAAGGCAGTGATTGGATTTTGGGGTGCCGTACGTGGCTAGACTCCCAAAAAGTCCCACATATGTGGTATCCCCGTACTCAGGAGAAGCAGCAGAATATATTTTGGGGTGCAATTCCACATATAACTATGGCATGTGTGAGCAATATATAATTTAGTGATAACTTTTTGTAAACTTATTTTTTTGTGTCATTATTCAATCACTTGGGACAAAAAAAAAATATTCAATGGGCTCAACATGCCCCTCAGCAATTTCCTTGGGGTGTCTACTTTCCAAAATGGGGTCATTTAGGGGGGTTTGTACTGCCCTGCCATTTTAGCACCTCAAGAAATGAGATAGGCAGTCATAAATTAAAAGCTGTGTAAATTCCAGAAAATGTACTCTAGTTTAGTTTGTAGACGCTATAACTTTTGCGCAAACCAATAAATATACGCTTATTGACATTTTTTTTTTTACTAAAGACATGTGGCTGTATAAATTTTGGCCTAAATGTATGACTAAAATTTAGTTCATTCGATTTTTCTTATAACAAAAAGTAGAAAATCTTTTTTTTTTTTTTTAATTTTCAGTCTTTTTTTCCTTTTTTATATCGTAAAAAATAAATATCAATCACAGAGGCAATCAAATACCATCAAAAGGACGCAAATTTCGTTTGGGTACAACATTGCATGACCGCGCAATTACCAGTTAAAGCAGTGCAGTGCGAAATTGTAAAAAGACCTCTGGTCCTTAGGCTGACAATTGGTCCGCGGCTGAAGTGGTTAAGGAAAAAAAGCTTACATTTTAAATGCTCATTAATGCAGGCTTATCAGTGTCATTTGCAGCCTTGTCCATCATTTGCAGCCTTGTCAGTGACATTTGCAGCCTTGACATGCAGCTTTGTCCATCGTTGCACCCTTGTCAGTGTCATATGCAGCTTTGTCCATCATTTGCAGCCTTGTCAGTTTAATTCTCAGCTTTGCCTTTTAAAAATGGCGCCGCCGAGATGCAGGGCTGGATGTCCTGTGTATCTCGGCGGGGCTCAGTAGTTCTCGGCAGCTTTCGGCCCTTCTCATCGTCTTTCGGACGTTCTTGGCGGCTTTCGGCCACCGAGGACGGCTGAAGGTGGGTGAAAGCCGCCCAAGGCTCACAATCGGCGGGTGATCGGCGTATAACACGCACCCCCGATTTCCCCCCCCCCCCCCCCCCCTGATTTTAAGGGGAAAAAAGTGTGTGTTATACGCTGATAAATACGGTAGATCTAATCAAGGCCAAAGTTAAACCCGTTTTTAATGCATACTCTTAGGTTGATTTGGTTGTCCCGGGCTGGTCAGTAAGTAAGCGTGGAATTTTTCCTTGGATGTATCCTTGGCCGTGTTTATATCTATTTGCCCTCCAATGCTGCTTACTGTAATGGCCAGTCATAGGTGTAGTGGACCCCTTTTTTGCAACGGACTGACATCTTTGCAGACATTGTACGATTTGCTGGGTGCCTTTACCTTTTTAAGAAGAGGTGGGGGCTCCCTTCAGTCCATCTGCCCTCCACCTACTTATCAGAATGCATGTCCTTCCACCTTTCACCCATAAGCTAGTGATAGGAGCTACAGATACCAGGGTGCCTTGGCGTGGCCTGTAGCTTGCGCATGTATTTGCAAATGTGTGCAGACTAAACCCCTGTTTTTAACGCATACTGTTAGACAGGTTGATTCGGTTGTCTGCGGGGTGGTTGGTAAGTAAGCTTTTTCCTTGGGGGAATATATATATATATATATATATATATATATATATATATATATATATATATATATATATATATATATATATATATATATATATATTATTTATATTTTATATTTTCTCTGAAATGCATGTTCAAGCTTGCCAGTTGCATCAAAGTGATTCAAGTGTATGCTCCTATTCATAGCCTACGTTAACAGACATGTAGTAACAATATGGTGGTTAACTGACACTGGGAGAGCTGCAAACCCAGGTCTAGTCCCTCACCCGCACTATACAATAGAACTGGAGAAATGTTTTTTTGCACAAATTCAAATTGTGTGTGTATCCCCTTCACGCCGAGCGTATGCATATATGCAGCCTTAGCTTTCAGGGGGGGGCATCATCCCAGTGGCTTTTTTTTTGTGGGTGATCGGCTTTCCAGGGATAACAACCGATGTGGCTTATCGGAGACCCGATAAGCGATCCAGCACTTCTGGCGTCTAGCCACAGACTGGACCGAAGCCGTAAATGGGTTTGTTCCAGTCTCCTGAATGTAAAACATGGAAGCGACGTCACAACGTGGCTTACCGGCTTTACTCGGCTGCTAATGGCGCTGAATTAAAAAAAAATATACAGTATTCAGAATCGCCGTTTTCGGCAATCTGAATACTTTTGAAGTGCAAAGGAGGGATTTGAGGTTTTTTAGACCCCCTGATCCCTCCATAAAGAGTACCTGTCCTCAAACACAATTTAATAATATAAAAATAAAAAAAATAAAACTCATACAGAACTCACGCCTGCATATGTAAACGGTGTGTAAACGCATATGAGGTATTGCAATTGTCAGAGCGAGAGTAATAATTCTAGCACTAGACCTCCTCTGTAACTCTAACCTGTTAACCGTAAAAAAAATGTTTTAAAGCGTTGCCTATGGAGATTCTTGGGTACTGTAGTTTGTCACCATTCAACGAGTGTGTGCAATTATAAATCGTGACATGTTTTTGTATTTACTCGGAGTAACATCTTTCACATTATACAAAAAAATTGGGCTAACTTTACTGTTTCGTTTTTTTTTTTTATTTCATGAAAGTGTCCCTTTTTTCCAAAAAGTTGCGTTTTAAAACACTTCTGCACAAATACCGAGTTACGTTAAATATAACAATTGCCATTTTATTCTCAGATTCTCTGCTAAAAAATACATAATGTTTGGGGGTTCTAAGTAATTTCTAGCAAAAAATATGGATTTTAACTTGTAAATACCAAATGTCAGAAATAGGTTTAGGCAGGAAAGGGGTATATATAAAATATACAGTATGCTGATACTGTGCGGTTTCTCCTTTCCCCTACCAGTTAGACTGGCTGGGTGTGGAAGAGCAGGGTAGGGATCCAGGTCACCCTGGGCTCAGTCTGTTAATGGTGCTCTGTTATATCGTTGAGAGTGGCAGAAAAAAAAAAAAAGTTGCATGGCTAATCTCGGGGTTAAAGGGAAGTGTTGCAAAAATTCACTTATTTATTTATTTGGGCTATGATTTTTATGTTTGACAAGCGATTTCCTTTTTAAATGTTGGGGGTACAAGTGCGAGGTATGGGTGCTGCCAGCTAACTCTTATTTGTCTTTAGTACCGAGAACTGCACAAAATGTACTGCCAGTACTAAAAACGAATGTACGGTTGCAGACCAACCCTGTTTGTGAAACACCAGCTGTTCTGTTGTGAGGGTAGAAGGCAGGTAGTGAGCAACGATTGCATTCGTTCGATGTCAAGTCTTTGCAAGATAGCAATGGGTTAAAGACTGAATAGCAAGTATAAAATTAACTGGAGCTGGCCTAGTTGGTTACATTGTTAGAAATGTATCCGTGCATCCTCTGAGACATGTTACATAATTACCTTTTTGTAGCAGAAATGATTAAGGAACAGGCAAAGTAAAATAAAATGTTTCTGTTGCTTTAGCAACACCAGATGAGATCATTCCTAATCCTCCCAGCTGAAATCCTAGCCCTGGATACAAACAGTCTGCTTTTCACACCTGTGATTTATCTAGAGTAAAAATATCAGCTCAATCATAATGGTCATAAAAAACAGAATTAGAATGAATTCACACCTTGTGCCAAGTGCCAAGCCAGAGCTGCGCTGTGATCATAGTGTAATCTCTTAGATGTAATTTAGTTTCTTGCTGTCAACAGGTACTTAAAATGGTTTATAGGATTTTAAATTGAGTATGTTTTTTGCCCCTCTTTTAACTTTGCTGGTCTCTGCGCAGAAACCCACTGTTTTGTGTCGCCTTTATTCCTTGGGATTTTGAAGCTGTTGTTTATAAGCGCCATTTGCAAATTTTGGACATAGATCGTGTAGACTTTTATTACAACACTGAAAATAACATTATTGTTTAAGTATAATGTTTTGTATATTGAATTTTAACACAGCCACCATTAGTGTATGTCAAGGCAAAATAAAAATAAAGTGTGCATTTATTCCAGAGGAGTGTGTTTTTTCTTATTTTTTTTTTCTTTTAACATCTGTATGGGCAACTCTTGCGCCCACCGCTCCAGGTGAACGCCTCAAGGCTCCATAAATGTTGTATAAACTGCTTCCACTGTGTAGGTTGCTAGTCGGATTTGCTGCCCAGGAATGTCTGACCGTGAAAAGAGATGACCGCACTCCAAAAAATAACCAAAAAACGATTGAAGGTCCACAAATAGATCAACAAATAAATAAATAGTTGAGCTTCACTTAGGCACTTAATGGTTTAGATTAGGCACATTCCTGATTGAAATGCTTCAGTGGTCTTCTCTACTTGTTGATCGCTGCTTGTCTATGCACTTGAATTTTATGGATTTTCAATAAAGCATTTAGGATCTTTCACTTTTTGGAGTGCGGTCTCCTCTCTTCAGTTTGTTTTGCCCAGCTCACTTTTTACCATGTACTCAAAGAAAATATATGCAGAAAATAAAATTTGATAGACACCCTAAGCAAATTAATGACTGCTATACACATGCAGCTCAAAGGGGCTAAAGGGGGGGGGGGAGGAAATAGTGCATACAGGGGAGTAGGAAAACCATTTCATAGGTAGCCCTGCCAACAAAGTATCCCAATTGGAGGAAATTTGTACACACTAAATCCTTGCTAGAGAGCTTCCTCTGCAGTCGAGTCTGAACATCTGCTGACATTGAAGTTGTCAGGTGATGAGACAATGAGGCTAGTTTAAGTATCTCCCCATTTCATGTGTGTATGTATATATGCGTACACACACACACACACACACACACACACATACACACACACACACACACACACACACACACACACACACACACACACACACACACGTCCATGTATATTTAGGCACAGTCTACTTTTGGCTCTGTATTCCACCAGAATAAAAGTAAAACAAGACCATCCAAATGAATTTTGAAGTGCAGACTTTCAGCTTTAATTCAAGGAGTTGAACATAAAGATCAAGTACAAATTTTAGGAACTGCAACCATTTTTATACAGTCCCCCCCCCCCCCCCCCCCATTTTCAGGGGCTTAAATGTGATTGGATAAATTAATATAATCAAATACAATTTAATATTTTGTTGAGAATCCTTTACTGGCATTGACTGCCTGAAGTCTGGAACCCATGGACATCCCCAGACTGAGTTTCCTCCCTCCTTTCTGATGCTTTGCCAGGCTCTAACTGCAGCTGTCGTCAGTTGTTCTTTGTGGGTCCTTTTACCTTTTATTTTTGCCATCAGCAAGTTAAAATCATGCTCAGTTGGGTTGAGATCAGGTGATTCTCGGCCATTGCAAAATATTCCACTCCTTTTCCTTTAAGACCCCTTTCACACTGGGGTGGTGGCAGCATTGGTGGTAAAGCAATGTCATAGTGGTGCTTTTTGGCTGCTAGTGGGGTGCTTTTAACCCCCCGCTAGTGGCTGAGGAAAGAGCTCATAGTGGCCGTGTTACTGCACCTACCCTACAAAGGACTTTGGCAGCGCTGCCCATTCATTTCAATGGGCAGGGGCAGTGGAGGAGTGGTGTGTACACCGCTCCCGCACCACCCCAAAGATGCTGCTTGCAGTACTTTCTTTCCCGTCCTGCAAGCGCACTGCCCCAGTGTGAAAGCACTCGGACTTTCACAATGAGGTGGCTTGAGAGGCGCTATTTTTAGCGCTAAAACTCCTATAAAGCCCCCCCCCCCCCAGTGTAAAAGGGGTCTAAAAGCTCCTGGGTTGCTTTTTCATTGTGTTTTGGATCATTGTCCATCTGTACTGTGAAGCGCCGTCCAATCAACTTTGCTGCATTTGGCTAAATCTGGGCTGACAGTATATTTCTAAACACTACAGAATTAATCCAGCTGCTTCTGTCTTCTGTCATATCAATAAACACCATTGACCCAGTGCCATGCATGCCCATGTCATCACACTACCTCCACCATGTTTTACAGATGACGATGTGTGCTTTGGATCATGAGCTGTTCCAAGCCTTCTCCACACTTATCTTCCGGTCTTTCTGGTAAAGATTAAGCTTGGTTTCCTCCATCCAAAGAATGCTTTTCCAGAATTGGTCTGGCTTTTTTAGATGTTTTTGGCAAAGTCTAATCTGGCTTTTCTATTCTTCAGGCTTATGAATGGTTTTCACCTTGTGGTGAACCCTCTGTATTTGCTCTTGTGAAGTCTGTTGATTGTAGACTTTGACAATGATATGCCCACCTCTTGGAGAGTGTCCTTCACTTGTTTGGCTCATCCACCACTGTTGACTTCCGTGGACATCCCAGGCCTTTTTATGTTGCTGAGCTCACCAGTGCATTCTTTCCTCAGAATGTACCAAACTGTTGATTTGGCCACTCCTAATGTTTCTGCTATCTTTCTGATGGATTTGTTTTTAAAGTCTTACAATGGCTTGTTTCTCTTGCATGGACAGCTCCTTTGAATGCGTGATGTAGGTTCACAGCGATGGATTCCAAATGTAAATAGCACACTTGGACCTCTTTCACACTGCGACTGCCGGCCGACGGTGCTAAATCGCTGCTCATTTTAGCGGCGCTTTTGCACCGCTTTTCGGGTCAAAAACTCCTGTTTTGCAGCACATTCAAATCGCTTTTAAGGCGCTTTTAAAGTGCTGCCTATTCATTCCAATGGGCAGAGCATTTTGGGAATGCTAAATACAGCGCTCCCAACCTGCCCCAAAGATGCTGCTTGCAGGACTTTTCCGAAAGTCTCGCAAGCGCCCCGCCAGAGTATGAAAAGTCACACTGGAATTAACGGGAGGTGGAGAGATATTTTATGTGTATATAATATATATTATACTACATATATACATTTTATAATGTTGCACCGTGAGACTTGTGGTCTTTATTCGAAGTAAAAAATTGTGATTCTCATTTTAGCCAGAACTGTGATAGAGAGAGAGAGATTTTCTATTAGTGCGTGTATTATGCCATATCATTTTTATATACACTATATATAATTCATTGAAATGATTGATACTCGGGAGCTTTTTTTTTCCCCCCATATTTACCCATGACTGTACATCCACATAACAATTTAGGGACGATTCATTGTATTGCAATACAGCAGTTGTGGGCCTTTATGTCAATATTACTGGCCAACCATTTACACGCATTAAATCCCCATTAATTTATTTTTATTTATATGGTTAGTATATTATTTTTTATTCTATTCCATAGGAATTTTTTGGTCGCATCAGCTCCTGATGAGTGGGGAGACACCCACGAAACGCGTCGAGCTTTTGAAATGATGTCCCAGCTATATTTTATACGGAACTATATTTATTTTATTATGAATTTACTTTTTTAGCTATATATTAAATTTATTTTTGTTTTACATCTAGTGGATGCATATCTATTATGTGGATGTACTTGCTGATGTCGGTTTTGCTGTCATAGGCACTACCATGCCATACTACCCAATTATTTTATTTATTACTACTATGTGCTGCTATATGTGAATACTATATATCATGCTTCTACTGTACTTACGCCTATATACTTTATGAATTTGATCTTTATTATTTTTTATGATCTGTTACTGAACAATCAATAAAAAATAAATTTTTTTTTTTTTTTTTTAATATGGTTAAAACCTACCTCCATTATCCAAGTGCTTCATTTTAAAGTCCCAAACTTCCTTTATTACGTACTAAATATTACTTCTATTTCCTTCTGAAATCTTTCTATGAAAGATGGTGAATAGGCTTAATGGATGACCACTCTACATCAAGCTTTTAGTAATTCTGTTTTCTGTAATTACTTGATGTAGAGCCTGCTGGTTTGAAGTAGACTGCCTTTTTTTTTTTTTTTTACACGCAATAAATGTACAATTTCCCAAATGACCATAATGTCTCATTTTCTCTCTCTGTTCTTCCTGCAGGTATTCGAATCCCACTGATGTGGAAAGACACCGATCATTTTGGCAGCAAAGAAAGTATGTGATTAGTCATATGATTTTTTTCTTTTTTTCTTAGAATAGTCCCTTCTGCATCTTATATCTAAACAAATTTCCTGTGTTGTGTGTGTTTTATTTATTTATTTTTTTTTTGTTACACAGTACATCATCATAAGCTTGTTGGTGCACCCTTTGAGCATCCTAACGCACTTCCTGGCCTAGGGTAACAACACTGCTCCTCCATAGATAGTATAGTGAGTGAGCATATTCATCCTAATGTATAACCAGCAGGATCGCCAGGTAAAGATTTTAAGAGGGTGGGAAGCCTGAAAGGAAAACTAATGCAGCCACTGAGGACTGGTAAGCTGCAATATGTACAATTTGTGGTCTCGGTGTTAAATATACGTTGTTACTAGTCCTGCAATGTGCATAACACCGTGGGAAGAATAGTGTCTCATTGGTGGCAAAAATAGTTCCCCACCATTGGTTTCAGCGGCAGGAATTATGCCCCATTATTGGTATAAAACAGAGGAATAATGCCTCATTTGGTGTTCTAGTTCCCCAAGGGCTGGATAAAGTCAAGAAAAGAGCTGCAGTTTGGAAATCACTGGCCTAAAGTAACAGATCACCAATTAGTCCTGGGTAAGCACCGTATCGGACAATTGCCTTGATTCTTTACAATCCAATGCTGCTGATCTCCCCCAACCTCTGTCAGCCGCCTCCTGTCTCTACACTACATGCACTCCCTTTTGGAATGGTTAGTTTCAAGTGACAGCTGTGTGTAGTGTTGTGTAGTGTGTCTGTATGGCTTCCTGTGGTCTACATTAGGGGTTCATAGGGTAGGGTTACAATGCGGGAATGCAATTGTGGGACATGTTTTCATCCCATTACAAAAGGGCATAAACAAGGACTTTCTCAGGATTGTGAGCTGTTATTTTTATAAAAACCGGTTGGTTTTAAATGTACTTTTATTCAAGGATTCAGCAGGAAAAAAGGACTGAGGAGGAGCATGGTCAGCGGAAAGGGTAAATATCAGCCGATGGTGTGTTTTTAAGAGATTTAAATGGACCTGGAATCAAAAAGTGAAGCTTTGCTGTGTATTCTTTTTGCTATTATACTATTTAAGTTTACTCATTCCTCTGATGCTCTCTAGGCTTGACAAAGGGGCATATTGGCCTGGAAACTCAGAGCCTATTCCCCCAGTGTCCCCTCTCATCACAGGCTAGTGTGGTGGTTGATCCTGCTGCAGAGCTGCTGACTTGTGCCGTTTTGCTGCTCCATTTCTTGCTCTCGGTTCCTGCAGACTGCCTGTTATTCTCGGTTCCATTGGTTACTTAAAGTGGTTGTAAACCCTTACAAACCACTTTGACCTACAGGTAAGCCTAGATTAAGGCTTACCTGTAGGTCCAAGCAATATCTCCTAAACCTATATGGTTTAGGAGATATTTGCCCGAAAACGGGCACCGCTGTCTACGGCGCATGCGCCGTAGACAGCGGCGCGCAGGCGCACTGAGCGCGGCATTTCCAAAAATGGAGCTGCCGCGCGTGTCGACTCCCGTGCGCATGCGCGGGAATGACGTCATCGCGGCTTCGCCGAATGACTGCGGCGGAGCTGCGAGACGCCACCAGCAAGATGGATGCGGCGGACTACAGGGGACAGCGGCGACTTCGCTGGCTCCTGTGTCAGGTAAGTGACACATAATGGGCTACTATGCGATGCATAGTAGTCCATTATGCTTTACCTTTGCAGGGAATGAAAGGAAGTAAATCCATCGGGGTTTACTTCCTCTTTAACATTGGGCAGCATATGGCTCTATCCTCTTCACCCTACTGGTGCTTGCTGTAAACATGTACAGGCTGACTTGATGCTTCGGTACCAAGCTGTAAGTTCATTTAACATGTAAGTGGATGCTATTTTGTATCTTTTTTTGTATTTTTTTTGGGGGGGGGGGGGGGTTGTAACTCTGAGGCTGATCTCCCTAGATTACTGTGCTGGTGGTCAGTTGATTTGGTCTTTCAGCATCATCACTCCCATTCTTTCCACGCACCCTCCTCTTTGAGACAAGAATTTCATTGCTCTGGACTTTTATCTTTTTTTTTTTTTTTCTTTTTTCTCCCAGACATTGTTCCCATTCTCAATCAGCACCCCAGGCTAGTGCTACTGTGTTCTGTTTCTCTTTGTTATGTTAAAGGGGGCATCTATATATTGCCTAAGCACTTAAAATGCAGCTTTATGTCTTAAAATCCATTGACAGGCAGAAGGTGTTTTTTTTTTTTCTTCTTTTTTTTTTCTCTTTTTACCTTAATGCATTCTCTGCTTTAAGGTAAAAAAAGCCTTCTGCATTCAGCTCCCCACCCAGAGGCAGTGCAGAGTCATGCTCTCTTTTCCAGGGGAGGAGCCAGGAGAGCTGGCGGGGGGCCCACAAGAGGAGGATCAGGGCTGCTCTGTGCAAAACCAATGCAAGGAGCAGGCAAACGTATGACATGTTGTGTTTTAATCTACCTTTTACAATCCCTTTTAATTCCTCCTGGAAAATAACTATACACCTCCTCGTATGTAAGTGTGCCTAGGTGTACAGCAGCCTCATGGTTTTTATTTGTAGAGTAGGAGATCATCTGACTGCTTGGGATTTGGTAATGTCACTACTGTAATGCTCACTGCTGTTCTCTGACCTGAGGAAGCCAACCCCTGCCTCTAGCCAAGATGTCCTCCTCCATATAGAGCAGGGATATGCAATTAGTGGACCTCCAGCTGTTGCAGAACTACAAGTCCCATGAGGCATAGCAAGACTGACAGCCACAAGCATGACAACCAGAGGCAAAGGCATGATGGGACTTGTAGTTTTGCAACAGCTGGAGGTCCGCTAATTGCATATCCCTGATATAGAGACACAATGAACAACTAGGCATGGTAAGGTTAAATGGAGAAAGATCAGCTGCAGGAAGACCACAGGCAATATTGGTGACTAGTCCTTTTGCCTTCTGTCTGCCTTTTCCAGCTCCTCTTTAAAACCAAACCTAAACCATTCTATTTTTATTATGTTCTAAGCAGAATCTCAGTTATAGGTTCCCTTTTAAACAATGCCGTTTACATAAGTTACTAGGTTGCTAGGTGATGACAGCTTATCTGACAAGATAGATCAGTATAAGTCACTCTTTTGATGTGCATCACATTGCGCATTAGCACAAAATCTGCATGCATCACTATATGCTGGCTTGGCGCTTTTCTCCAGTGATTACATAAGAAGAGCTCTTTATACTCAGTCTCTGAAGCTACTTCAATGTTCCATGAAACCCTTTAAATCGTTTATTTATATGTACTGCAAATCAGTCCAAAGATGACAACCTGACTTTAGCAATATTTCAGCGTTATGTTTAATTTTTTTCAGTTTTAATTCACAGCTCAAATTTTCAGATTCTATGGAAATAAAGTGTGTGAAGGTTATTTTTTATTTTATTAGTATTTTCTTAATACTTTCTCCAGGCTCAGCTGCACTGATGGCAGCAGCCTTTCTATGAAGCCAGGCACATGAAAAACTCTTGAATGTAAAAATTAATGAAAACGACCGCTTTGACAACCCCTCAGTGTATTTGGCTTAAGTTTTTTATTTAAAACATATTCTAGTTGCTTTATATACAGAGAATGCCAAAGCACATTTAGGACAGAGAAGCTGAGCGTTGAAATAGAAGTCTAGAATTTTTATACCGTTTTTTTCTTTTTTCCCTTTCTGAGGGTAAAATGTCACAAATGATGACCTACTTTAAGTTGCAATTGGCAATCATATTGAATGTTATGCAAATTTTAGGAGCTTATCACAAATAAGAACTATTGTAGCTATATGTAGATGATCACATGTTTTGCTTTGGCAAGGCTGCCGGTAAAAGCATAGCCTAACTGCATTTTACTAATCGTACCATGTTCTGTGCTGCTCGATCCGTGGAATGAAAAAAGAAACACAAATCATGAATGCGCCATTCTTGTATTGCTTTTCTTTTTCTTTTTTTTTTTCCAGCCGACAGCACTACAGCGTGCACAGGACATGCAGTCAACATTTGAACCAGTTGTCCTACTTGTGGTCTTTTGTTAAACGTACGTGTGTGTGCGCGTTTTCCATCTACTAACATGTTGGTTTTCGCACATGTATACCTGCTAGGAAATGGAACAATTTTTTTTTTTTTTTAAATGTTTTACTACAAACCCATTTGTCAACACAAGGGTAACAACACTTCAGGAGCACCCTACCCCATATACAGTCCACAAATAGAGGTGCTTATCTCGTCTCCGAGATGCAAGATATATGAAGATAAGATGGCCACACACTCCACTGGAAACATCAGTTCTTTATTGAAGTATCAAAAGTTCAAAATATAAAAACATCACAGCTCAAGAGCACACACAGGTACAGTAGGAGAATTAACAACATCGCTTGATCGTAGAATGCTTATGATTAAAAACACTATTGTGTGTAAAACGCATTAATCCTCCTACCTGTGTGTGCTCTTGCGCTGTAATTTATTTTTTTATCTTGATCTTTTAATACTTCAATAAAGAACTGATGTTTTCAATCAAGTGTACAGACATCTTCTCTTAATATACACTATATTACCAAAACCAGGTCCATAAAGACATGGATGTGCAAGTTTGGGGTGGAGGAACTTGGCTGGCCTACATAGTTCTGACCTCAACCCAATCTAACACCTTTGGGATAAATTTGAGCAGACACTGCGTGCCAGACCTTCTCGTCACAACCTCACAAATGCGCTTCTGGAAGAATGGTCAGACATTCCCATAGACGCACTCCTAAACCTTGTGGACAGCCTTCCCAGAAAAGTTGAAGCTGTTAGCCCTTGTATACACGGTCGGACATTCTGACAACCGAATCCGTTGGACTTTGTCCGAAACTGTTGCACACACACGGTCGGACAAAGTTGTCGGAAAATACGATTGTACATAAAGTGATGACGTTATTTCATTACAACGGGACTGCGTTCAGGCTAGTAGCCAATAGGTCTAGGAATTTGATCTGAGCATGCGTGGCACTTTGTCCGTCGGAGTAGGCTACACATGATCGGAGTATGTCCGATCTGAGCATTTTGTCGGAAAATTTTACCGGCAAGTTGGAAAAGTTGGTCCGTCGGATATTCCAACGGAAACAGTCCGATGGAGACCACACACAGTCGGAATATCTGACAAAACGGTCCGATAGGAAACATTCCGTCGGAATCTCCGACCCTGTGTACAAGGGCTCATAGCTGCAAGGGCGAGCCAACTCGATATTGAACCCTACGGACTAAGATGCCATTAAAGGCGGGTGTTCCAATACATTTGGTAATATAGTTCATCTTACAGGCCCATTCGTTTGGCAATATTTCTTTTTTTTTTTTTAAATACACTTTTCATAGTGTGCGTTGGTTTTACAACTAGTGTTCTGTTTCTGTATATGAAAAGCATACATTTTATTTTATAATTGGAAGAGTTTATGGTTTGAAATTTGTAATAACAATTCTCATTACTGGAAAAATATAATCTACATTTTTCTCTTCTCTTTTCTTTTCTATTTCACTAAAATAAAATGTTTAATTTATAAATACTCATTTAAATATACATATCATAATGGATCTGCACTGCAGTGGCAGCAAACAAAACTAATGAATATGTTTAGAGTTGTTCATGACAAAATGATCAATAGCAGGCAGGATTTTTATATAGCGGAGTGCTGTGTCTTTTTATTATATATTCTGTTGCAGTTGCCAAGAGAACATGGGGAGGTCCACTGATGAGCTGGGGATGTATTGTATTTGTAAAAAAAGAGGGGGGGGGGGGAGACAATTGCATGTGTAATCAAAGCTACGGTTATATATCTGATGCTGAGATAAAGAAAATCAAATTGTTCTTAAATACAAGAAAGAAGTGGCTTTAATTCCTTGCCCTACCGATCAGTGTACTGAGCATTGAGGCTGTTTTATACATGGTGTTAAATTTTTTTGTCCAGTCTTGTTTTTTTCCTGTAGTTTACATTTGGATTATCAAACATCAAAGTGGATTACATTTTTTTTTTTTTTTTCACGAGTGAATCTACAATTGTGCCTTGAGGCCTAGTGAGGGGAGGGTGGGACATGCTTCCTCAGGTAATAAATTCTATATGTCCTCCTTCCTGGAGGTTGGATTTTTTTTTTTCTTTCTTAGCATCTACGGGTAGTCCAGGATAGCAGCCTCTCTTGCTACTATATTCTATTGGGTTTGGCAAACACTTGTTCAGGTGTACACCATTGTGGGCATGGGCGTCCGCAGGTAGAGGCAAGGGGGGTCAAGTGCCCCCCCTGGAATCAGGGATGAGATCTTAAATTCAACACAGTTCCATCCCTATCGGGGTGCGGGCAGCCCACACCCATGTGCAACCCGCCAGTGGGGTGACACCATCAAGGTTCTGCCAAGCCCCCCTATCAGTGTAGCGTGACTGCGGGCTCTTTTCCGTGCTCAGTCCAGCAGAGAACTCGGCAGCGGTGCTATCAGGTTTACCCCGGTCACCCCCTCCTTTCTTCTGTCAGGGATATGAGACGACGGCTCTCACCAGGTTCCTCGCCCAGCTTCCTGCCCGCTCTGTTCCTTCCCTATTGGCCATAACTGTTCCTGCCCGCTCTGTTCCTTCCCTATTGGCCATAACTGAGGGGCAATCAAAAGAGACTAGGAGAGGAGAGAATCATAGGACATGTAGTCCCAAAGATTGGTGGCCCCATTTTCCACAGGGAGGAGGATACAGCTTGATCGAGAGATTGAGAGACTGTAGCCTGGGAAAAAAGCTGAGGGAGATGGTGCTAAAGGAAAAAGAACAAGGATAGTGCTGGGCAGAAGCCAGAGAGAGAGAGCAACGCTGCCCAGCGCCACCAGAGAGAGAACTACACTGCCCCATGCCACCAGAGAGAGTCATGCTGTCCAGCACCATCAGAGAGAGCCATGCTGCCCAGCACCACCAGAGAGAGAGAGACTGAGTCACTGCCAGGGTACATACATGCTACACTACTGACCAGAGTCGCCCCCGTGGCGCGTGAGCGATCTTCCAGCCAGAGGGATCACTGGTGTTGTTTCGCTGGGTCTGGTAAGAGGGCCTGTTGGCCATTATCCATTACCTATCCTAGGGATTGCACTAAGTCTGCAGTCTCTGACCATGATAATCTGATAATGACATCGTCGAAAAGGGGTGGTGCATGGGTGACCCTAATATTATGCCCCCCCTTGAAAAAAGTTCTGCGGACGCCCATGATTGTGGGTCAGGTTTCTCTCTCCCTGTTATGGAGTGCTCCACAGGGGTGCTTAGTTTCTCTTGGGCGTTCCGATGCTAGATGTTTGTGTCTTAGGTTTGCATAGAGGTTACCATTTCTACAATATTCTACAAAGTCGTCATGTTTGCATCTTTGGACACTTGTTTTGCCCATAATTTTTTTCATGGCTGCAGTTGAAGGTTCCTTTTTCGTCCCTTTTGGGTGGTGTTATGTTGCCCCATAGCTCCAGTTGTTTTTGGTTTGCTTGCCCCTCATTGTAGCACTGCTTTGGAACGTCCCTGTTTGGTCAAGAGAGGCTGTGTCCGGCAATGAACGTAAGGGAAAAACTGAATTTTTGTTACCGTAAAATCCTTTTCGGAGTTCAACTGACTTGCTCAGAGGGGGCTTTATTCCAGAATGACTGCCCATAAGAGGTGTTGCATTATTTTCCTCCTAGTGTCCTACGCCTGTAGGTGACCCTATAATACCCTGTCTAGTCAAGGTTAAAAACTGAGGCTTTGACCAATGTAACTGCGGCCGCACTACTCCAATGATCTCCACTTCTGAGTACCATGCTGAGCAGCTGCCCTACTGAATTCTGAACACAGGTGGTCATCTACGCAACATGGCTGGGATTCAGAGGATGCTTTGCATTTTTCTCAACGAATGTCAGAAAAAGGTACCCACTCCCTGGAACAAAAAAAACAAAAACACGACCACCATTAAAGGTGGGGTGGTGGTTGCACAGGAGTCGGCACGTTCACTCTTTTAAAGTGAAGTTTTGCTATACGAATAAAAAGTAAAATCACAAGCAGGTGGCTAAGAACAATTCTCATATCGGTAGGATAACCTGAGGGTTTCAGCACCAATGGTCCTGTCTTCCCAAATACTCAGAATGTGGACATTCTGCAAGCCTTTCTGACTCGTCTGGACCTTCTGTCCCAAAAGGCCAGCGTACCATCCTGTCTCTGTCATTGGCTTTAATGACATGACTGTTAAAGCTAAAATCCCAAGGAAAAGGAGCATTTTGAATTTGGCCATCCTTGGCCTTTTGTAGACTAAGAAATAGACTTCTCTGTCTATCATGCGCAGAGTCCTGACCTTGAAAACACATTTGTGATAGAGCTGCATAATTCTGGCTTAAATGAGAATCACAATTTTTTTGCTTAGAATAAAGAACGATTCTCATGGCGTCACAACATATTTCACACTTTAAAAAAAAAAAATGGGCTGTACTGTTTTATTTTTTTTAAAAAAAATTTAAGTGTATTTTTGCCCCAAAAACTGAGTATGAAAGACCGTTGCGCAAATACAGTGTCGCATAAAATATTGCAACAACCACTCATCGGTTGGAAATAGCGGGGATGGTCCCTGCTATTTATTTGCTCATTATGGTCCCGAACAGCTTGCTTGACAAAGGAGTGAAGCCGTCTTGTCATCCACTGCTCTGCTGGCTCAGGAAACGCGTTGCATGACCCGTGACGTCATCTCCCCTCGCCTGAAGTTCTGTTTGCGTTCCATGCCTCGGATGGACGCGCCTCGCTGATGCCAGCTTGAATATACACCAGCACGGCCACAACGAGTGAAAAACAATCTGACGGGACATCCACCTTCCCCATAAGGTCCGCATTGTTTACCTTGATGGTAGCGAGGACCTCAGCCAGAATGAGATCTTTGGCGCCATCCGCGATCACCGGGCCCGTTGTTGCTTGTGGGAGCGCATCCGTGGGGTCCGAATTTTCGGGGGAAGTTGACGCAACCCGTCCTGGCCCTCTCCAAAGATATCCGGTGTGGAGGCTGGAGACGCACTGGGTCTGTGGATGGTGTGGAGGCAGCCATCTTGGCAGGAGTGTGTGGTGATGCTCATCTTTGCCGAGGGTTGCTTCTTCCCTTGCCTCTTTCCCATCCACCACAACGCCCTCCGGAGATGCAGGGGATACACCAGGTGGTATTGAGCAGTAGATGGAGCAAATGTTGGCTATGGTTGATCAAGATGGAGCAGGATTGTATATGGAAAGGCGGGAGCTACTCGGGAACACGTCCGCTCACATCCTGTGCTAAGCCACGTCCCCACCTTGCCTCCATATTGATGGGGACAAGGCACTTTTCCCGACAACCCTAGCCGGTGGTTGTGGGGGGTCAAGGGCTGGAGGCTTATTGGAACCTGGGGGCCCCCAGATTCTCTCTCTCTCTCTCTCTCTCTCTCTCCCCCCCCCATGTGAATGGGTATCGGGTACATACTACCCATTCAGCAAAAAGGCAGTGAAATGTAAACATTTTTTTTTTTAAAGCGTTTTTTGACAACTCCTTTATTAATAGCTCTATCTTCTCCCTGTGCAATCCTCTCAGCTGCCGTGTCTTCTTGCGGGCCACCTCCTGCTGTCTCTCCCGCCACGGTCTTTCTTGATGCCATCTCCCCCGCTCTCTAAAATTAATTAAAAAGCCATCAGATGTCACAAGGATGGGCTCTCCGGGTGACTTCATTGGATAGCCACACCCCATGGCTATATACCAGATGCGAGACAGCAGATGACAACACAACGGAGGAAGACGGCAACAGGAGAACAGCGTTTTATTTATTTATTTTACATGTCGCCTTTTTGTTGAACGGGTAGTGGTAGTATGTACCCAATACCCATTCACCTAAAAGGGGGGCGGGATCAGATTTTGTAAACCCCCCCCCCCCTCCCACCCGCAGACCTCAGTCAACCCCTGGCCAGGGTTGTTGGGAACAGGCCCTTTGGAGTGGGGGGGAATGGAGTCCCAAAGCATCCAACCCCCCCCCATGTTGAGGGCATGTGGCCTGGTATAGTTCGGGGGGCTGTTCCTTCCTTTCTTGACCCACCAGGCTGCATGCTCGGATAAGGTTTTTTTTTTTTTGTGGGGGGGACCCCACGGTAGATAAGATATCTAGATAGATAATCTTAGATATTTTTTGGTGGGGGTCCCTCCGAATCCATACTAGACCCAAAGGGGCTTGATTGACTGAGCCACAATCGTGTCGTTCCCACGTGCAGGAGTCTTGGCTGCAGCACAGATACCTGTGCAGTTCCTTCAGAACACATGCGCTGGATACATTACTGACTGCTGCTTGCTAGAATATCTCCTAAAAGGTGCATGATACAGCGTCTCACAAAAGTGAGTACACCCCTCACATTTTTGTAAATGTTTTATTATATCTTTTCATGTGACAACACTGAAGAAATGACACTTTGCTACAATGTAAAGTAGTGAGTGTACAGCTTGTATAACAGTGTAAATTTGCTGTCCCCTCAAAATAACTCAACACACAGCCATTAATGTCTAAACTGCTGGCAACAAAAATGAGTAAAAAAACTGATTGAGATGCACATGTTTCCTATCGCCATGCATGCCGAAATGAGAGCAGTATCCATATGGAAAATATAGGGTATCGAAGTTTGACACCATTTCACAGGCGAATGCAAATTTAACGCTTGACATGTTGGGTATCTATTTACTCGGTGCAACCTCAGCTATGGGTAATTTAGTGCATTTTTAATTTGTCAAATTTTGTCAATCCCTATTTTGCGGTAATTACAAAAATCCTGTGTATTTGTTATTTTTTTTTTTTTTTTTCCATTTTATTTCACTCCGTCACTAGCATATGTTGCTAAAAATCACAAACCTGTTCCCATGTATAATAAAATGGTGCTTTTGACTGGGGTAGAAACAGGGTGACATGAGACAGGAAATATAAATGGGGTCCTGCCATCTGGTCTTCCTGACATTCCCTGTACTGTAGCATCACCTTTTTCACTGTTTCAGAAAATGTATAATTTGAGCATCAGAACATCTATTTATGAACAAAAAAATGTTTATGCATTTAAATGGGACTTTTTTTTAACATTGATTGTTTTGTTGCATATTTTAAATGTTTTCTAGCAACAAACATTAAATGTGTTTCATAAAGGAGATCCATAAATTTTAACAGCTTAATAACCTGTCTTTAGTTTTTTTAATTTACAGCGTTTCATTGCAGTATAAGCTGCTTTTACTTGTAACAGGCTTTTTATACCCTGCCAGCAGACATAATCTTTTAATACTGCCAAGAAAATGTTTCCATTAATGGATAGCAATGCTTTTTGATGATCTTCTCTTGATTTACTTCAGCTAGTTGATGTAAAAAATACAAAGCTGACCTTTTGCATTGTGATAGACCTAGACGGAAAGCATCATATGAAGCAATACATTATTGTGAAGCAATCTCGTCTCCTTTTTCCTATAATGTTCCACAATGAAATGCCTATGTGTAGAAGATGGTTGGTAGGAAGTGCTTAATGCAACATAAAATGTTCTAGTTTCATCAGCTTTGCTATGCAAATTGACTTCACATTTAAAAGGAAAGTTAGGCCGATTTCAATTGCCACATAATCAGTTGTTGTAAAGTTTGTCTGCGAATAATTTTAATGTGCCCTAAACACTTTACATGTGCGCATTATTATTTTTTCACTCTGGCATTTTATATATAGATTGTAGTTTCTTCTTTGTGACTGTTCAAATATAGTCTGCATTAGAGGTATACTAATGCCGATATTTAGAGATTATGGAGGCACATTTATATGATGTACCGAACCGGCTAGTGCATAAATCAACCTAATTTGCAGCACAATCGGCCAATACCAAAAATTGGCCGATATATTGGTAAACCTCTAATCTGCATCCTTGCAGAGTGACACAAAATCAATTACCAATTAAGAGGCCTACAGATTATATTACACAGAATAATTGATAAACGGTGGTTGAGATCATTTTTATTTTTCAGGTAAGTACGAAACATTGTATATCAATATTGTGATCTGTACAGCTAACAGGTGGAACACTGCTCATTTTCACATGTGTTTTTTTTCCCCCCATTATCTTTTAGGGGTATGTGTTTAAGATAAAGTATGTATGTTTATATATGTATATGTGTGTGTGTATATGTATATGTATGTATGTGTGTGTGTGTATATATATATATATATATATATATATATATATATATATATCACTGTGCGCGGCACACTGGGGAGCAGCAATAACAAGTAAAAGGACTGATCCTGCAACTCTGTTGTCCGTATAGTGATTTTAATGGTTGACTACATGAAGTGACAAGCAAAATTTTGACACGTTTCGGCAACAGCCTTAGTTGTGGCATGCTACGACAAAGGTTTTTGCCAAAACGCATCGGATGTTTTATAGCGCTTGCCACTTCATGTAACCAACCATTAAAATCACTACATGGACTACAGAATTGACTACAGAGTTGGCTCAATCCTTTTACTTGTTTGGGTTGTGGTGTATAAGGACACACTGAGCCTGAGCACCTGACAGAGAATCTTGCAAATTGTACTGGGAATTTCCCGTTGTGTGCAGTGTCTCTTTAAAAATGTACCCGGGGAGCAGCAATACCGCTGAATGGTTAAATTAAGTCCATGTGATTAAAAGCTTCTGTTTATTTCTGGGCAGCGATTGGGCTGTGGCAGAACAAGTAGTCAGGTTCCTGTGCTTTTGTAGTTGGATGCCCAAAGTGGCAAGGGTTTATTTTCTGTTTTATTTTATTTTGCCTGTTTTGATGCCTGTACTTTGTAACCACAGATGTGTAAATAAATCGGTTTTGGCTTTCGCAGAGACCCTGCTGTCTGTCCGTGCCTACTTCATTGTGCTGTGACATTTTATTAAAATTATATTTACCAGACACTTTTAATAGGTACACCTTGCTAGTTCCGGGTTGGACTGCCTTAAGGATTGCTTATCAGAATCTGGAAACTCCCTTTTAACAAGGGGGGGGCAGATTCTGGCCCTCCCACCCTATGTGAATGTGTATGGGGTACATTGTAGACCTACCCATTCACCAAAAAAAAGTGTCAAAAAACAGTTTTATTAAGGCAGCTCCGGTATCTCTTCCAATTTTTCTTCTCTGCCTCCTTTTTCCGATAGTGACTCGATGTGATGCAATGACTTGTATTGACATGGGGCTGTGCCACCCACTGACGTCCCATGGAGGCAGGGTCCTGGGTGGTGATGCCACAAGGGGGCGGGCCCCCAGAGAACATCAGCGGGGAGCTCTGCCCCATATTATGTCATATCATGTCATATCATATCGGTCATTGCACGCGGCAGACCCAGCATTACAACGGAAAATTGACAGAGGGAGAAGACAGCGGCGAAGACCCGCAGAACAGGGAGAAGGCAGCACAGAGGGAGAAGACCGATGAGCGGCCGTTTACCGTGATACGCTCTCGATACGCTACTCGGATGCTCTCGAGTGCCTGCCGAATTCTGGGAGGATGTCGTATGAGTTAAGCAACTGCCCTGTAGCCGTCATTTGGCTATGGGCCGGTTGTTAACTGGTTAAACTGCATTTAAGAGCTTTTACCGGTGTCTAGCGATTTTTATAAATGTCCAAAAACGTTTGTGTGTGCATGGACATAGAGGGGAGTTTAAGAGCTGTTGAAAACGCAAACAAATTGGTATGAAGGGGCCCAAAGTTTGCCAAGAAAATACCCACTACACCATCAGCCTGAACCATTAATACAAGGCAGGGTGGATCCATGCTGCTTTCATGTTCAAGCCAAATTCTGACCCAACTATCTGAATGTCGCAGCTGAAATTAAGGTGACGATTTTGATGAACCTGTGCAAATTGTAGCCTCAGTTTCCTGTTTGTTCTTAGCTGACAGGAGTGGCACCCGGTGTGGTCTGCCCATTCTACTATGACGTCCGACATCAACAAGGCATTTTCATCTACACAACTGCCACTTTCTCAATATTTTCAAATTTTCTGACTATTCTCTGTAAACCCTAGAGATGGTTGTGCGTGAAAATCCCAATAGATCAGCATTTTTTTTAAATACTTAGACCAGCTCATCTAGCACTAACAACTATGCCACTTTCAAAGTCACGTAAATCCCCTTTCTTTCCCATTCTGATGCTCGGTCTGTACTTCCGCAAGCTGTTTTCACCACGTCTAAGTGCCTATATGCATTGAGTTGCTGCCATGTGACTGGCTGATTAACAATTTGTTACCAAGCAATTGAATAAGTGGACCTAATAAAGTTACATAGTTACATAGTTAGTCAGGTTGAAAAAAGACACAAGTCCATCCAGTTCAACCTTAAAAACAAATAAATAAAAAAAAAAATAATCGTACAATCCAAATTCCCAATTTTATGCCCACAATTGATCCAGAGGAAGGCGAAAAAACCCCCCAGCAGAGCATGCTCCAATTTGCTACAGCAGGGGAAAACAATTCCTTCATGATCCCCCAAGAGGCAATCGGATTTTCCCTGGATCAACTTTACCTATGTTAGTACCCAGTTATATTATGTACATTCAGGAAAGTATCCAGGCCTTTCTTAAAGCAATCTACTGAGCTGGCCAGAACCACCTCTGGCGGGAGTCTATTCCACATTTTCACAGCTCTAACTGTGAAGAAACCTTTCCGTACTTGAAGATGAAATCTCTTTTCCTCTAGACGTAAAGAGTGCCCCCTTGTCCTCTGAGTTGACCGTACAGAGAACAACTCAACACCAAGTTCACTATATGAACCCCTAATATATTTGAACATGTTGATCAAATCCCCCCTTATTCTCCTCTTCTCAAGAGTGAATAAATTCAGTTCCTCTAAGTTGGGTGTGTAATGTATATAGCTAGAGATATATATTATACATTTTATTACACACCTACCCAAACTGCAAGGTGCTACTGTGATGGGCCATGCATATACACAAGCTATCATAAAAATCTACGCTTTTTTTATTTTTACATTGTAAACTTGAAAATTTTGTGGTAATGATTAATCTTCTTCAACATATGATCTTTAGCCAAAATGTTCGAACGTTAGTATATTTGTATAAACTTTTTGTATAAAGTTTTGGGTCTGAGCTGAACTATAGACTTGCAGTGACTTGGAGGAAATCTATAGTGGTTTTGCAAATATTTTATTTATGGCCAAGTGTAAAAATCAGTCTTGGGCTTATTTTAAAAAGATACAATATCTGTATTTGATATTGCATGTTACTCTCTGTAACCCAACATTGGTGCTAGATATGTTTTACCTATAAAGATCTTATTACTTTGAAAAATAGTGGTTTGGAGAGAGTAATACTTAATGCGTTTCTCAGACTTTTGCACAGAAGACACACAAGGTCCGCTCTTGATACAAAGGATCCATATCAGGCATATCGGGTGGCTTAATAGGTGTCATATCGCCAGGAAATTTAAAAAATGTACCGCTATACATTCCCTTTAAGTGATTGCAAGTCTGGGTCAACACAGGCCCTTAAGTATTTGATTTATACAAATATTGTCATGTTTGAACACGATGGGGTTGATTTATGAAAGGCAAACTGTGTCCTGCAAGTGCACTTGCTCCAGAGCTTAGTAAAATGAGGTTAAGCTTCATTTTGCAAAGAATATTCAATCGCATGCAAGGAAAATAAACAGCTTTTTTGCTTGTACATGATTGGATGATAGAAATCGGCAGAGCTTTCCCTCATTTCAGAGCTTCCACTCAGATCTAGAGTAATTACACTTGCAGTGCAAAGTATATTTGCCTTTAGTAAATCAACCTCCCTGTCTAGGACTGTTCACTAATACTCTAGGTATCAAAGGGGCATTATTTTTGACATTTTGTGCAAGTTGTGGAGTTGTTAGCTTGTGCAAGTGTAGGTAATGGACTCGGTCAGCACCGCTCCACTGGGGGTTCAGTCATGGCACCCTCTGACACTTGCACACATCGGGCTGGATGAGCGGCGTCCCATACTTTTTACATGCTAGCACTTCTGGATGAGGGAAAGGGGGGTTGAGGAGCTGGCGTCCTGAGTCCAAGCGGGTGGTTATATCCTACTACAGGATGATTGGAGTGGCACCAACAAGTGTTTCAAGGTCACAGAAATCAGTAGTAGTCTGTACAAGTAGATCATCTAGTAGCCTGTGAAACAGATCAGTAAAATGTGGCACAAGCATGACAGCCTGGGGTATAAGTCCTTTCTCACTATGCCTGTTCAATTGTTGCTCTGTGCCTCTTGGCAAGGATGCCCCATACAGTACTCTGTCAGTTGCTGTCTTACATCTGCCCCAGTACTGTGGTTTTCTGCTAGCAAGCAGCGCCTTTTGTGTCGATAAACTTAATAGATGTCAGGCAGAGGAAAGGGTAAGGACTGACCTTCAGACAGAATGCCAGCAATAGTAAAAAGTGTAGGTGCAGGAGAGAAAACCACCATGTGTGGGTATAAACTCATTGCAATGGCTGTCGACCCCCTGGGGATGTTTTGCAGAACTCTATGGTGGGAAACCCTGTTCTGGATATTTGGAACAAACTATCTGCCAAGCTCTTTAAGTACTTTTCTACCTGGGCAATTTTTTTTACTTTTCACATATGCTAAGCCCTGGTTCACACGGATGCCATTTCTGATGCCTTTCAGAATGCATGGAATTGCATGACAAGTGAAATAACATGTTTCTGTGGAGGCCGTTCACATATATGCAGTGCGAATCTGATGCTTTTGTAAAAAGGGTCCTGTTCGAATTTTAGCTCCATAGGTGTGAATGGAAACCACATGCAGATTGTTTGTCCCAAGCATGATTCCCATACGTTTTCTGTAAGTCCTTTTGCTTTCTTCCTCACCTCCCATCCCTAGATCCAACGCCATTGGTCAGAATCAACCCAAATGAATTCAAGCTTCCAAAAATTGCAAAAATAATTAGAATTTCAAAAAATGCCAAATAAAGAGCTTTCTACTTACCCTTTATACGCTATAATTAATGAGAACAATATTCTATTTAATAAAAAATAGTGAACACTGAGACCATAATTGCATCCACTTGTGTCCAACTCCCATATACTTCACGTCAACTGTAATAGGCATATAAATCTTCCAGCCTTCCAGCAACAAAGAACATAAGAGTGGTATTATCATATAAATGTGTTCATTAAAAAAACACAATTTTATTTACTGGTTAAAAATTAAAATTTTAATATTACAACAACATGCAATATAGGTTATACCACCATCTAGAGGACAAACCATATAATTGCATAATTTATGCTCCCATAGATGTGTAGAGCAATAAAAACGACTCTATTTATAGATTCATAAGTGGTACAAGCTACACTTGTATGATGCCATAGAACTAATATGAGTCCAATCACTGGATGTTTTAACTCCTAAGAATAATGGAGCACATTAAATACACTAGAAATTGCATAATAAAAACCTATAATCTAATGTTTCACAAAAATTCAGCAAGAAAGCAGTTTAGATGTTGTTTATCTCTTTACATGCCCACATTGGTTGATTTATAAAGGCAGAACCAGCAGATGTCTATACAAGAGAATCAACGAGTGTGTAAATATCAAAAATGGTTTTAGAAAAGTGTCTCCAATCACTTTAGGATAAATCACCATAAAAACCCTGCTCTTTTAAAATTTTATAGGATTGATGAAATATTGCCCCACTGGAGAGTGGGAGATATGAGGACCCAGGTGTCTCAGGCCGAAACTAGGTGGATTTATGAGCTTGGCTGTCTCATGCCTGTTGGCTTGAACATTGAGTTGGATGTAAACTGCTTTCTCACATTTTTAGTGAAACATTCGATTATAAGTTTTTATTATGTAATTTCTAGTGTATGGGATTTTTCTAGTGCTCTATTTTTGAGTTCAAACATCCAGTGATGAGACTCCATATACTAGTTATATGGAGGTTATATATGTATAGATTGTACTACTTATGAATCTATAATTATAGAGTAGGATTCTATTGCTCTACACATCTATGGGAGCATAAATATGTAATTGTATGGTTTGTCCACTAGATGGTGGTATAACCTGTTTTGCTTGTTGTAATATTTTAGATTTTAACCAGTAAAGATATATTCTGTGTGTTGTGTTCATAAAAAAAAATAAAAAAAATTATACTACCACTCTTATGTTCTTGCTGAAAGATTTATATGCCTATTACAGTTGATGTGAAGTATATGGAGTTCGACACAAGTGGACACCATTATGATCTCAGTGTTCACTATTTATTTTTTATTAAATTGAATATTGTTCTTATAGCGTATAAAGGGTAAGCAAAAACCTTTTAATTTGTCAATTTTTTAAATTCTATCTAATTGCAATTTTTGGAAGCTTGAATCTATTTGGGTTGATTCTGACCAATGGCTTTTAATCTATTTAGGATTTAGGCTCCGGTAAAATGGCGTCAGGCTTGCTTCCTGATGATGCACACTTGAGGGAGAAATGCGTTAAAGCGAGGCCTTACACGCACGCTTACAGTCTTCCACTTGGGTAGCTGAAACGCATGCTACGAATCGCATATAGGTGACAGATCTGCTTCTGCTTTCCCTGAGCTGTTTTTATACCTGCGGCATCTTGTACTGGAATATGCAAGTGCAATATTTTAAGAAATTTTTTAAAAACGCATTTGTATACTATTCCTGCCTTTTGTGGCAGAGCCAATTCTACAGAGTCCTGTGATGTGAGTTGGATGTATTCAGTAGAGGATATATGAGGCTGAAAGTCACGTTTATATAACATTTGCATATTGGATTGGAATCGTTTTTATCCACATACTGATGATTGTGATGAGATTCCTGAAGGGGCTAAATCAATGAGACAAGGAGTTTCCAATATCAGACACTTAATGGTCACTTGTTGACTGAGACTATCCGGTGAGCACATTTTATTACCACTTCGGGTGAAGCACTGTTTGTTTGAGATTTTGGAGTACAAAGCACTTTAGAAGTACAGTGTTTGGAGCATATATAGAAGAATTGCTCACAGTGCTTTTTATGGACTTTTTAGAGTTATTTTTTCATTGTGTGCTTTATTGTATTAACACTGTTTATGAATTTTCACTTATTTTGTCAAACTGTGCCCTTTATAAGTAATATTTCATGAGTCTTCACACAGTAAACTTGCAAAATTTCAAGATTGTTCAAATAAATGAGTAGAGTAATGAATAGATGATTTTTAAATTAACCATAAAAATAGTTTGTTTTGTGTTAAGTCAAAATGAATCACAGAAGCTGCTCCAAATTTTCTGCATGCACAGTTTGTTTGTTTCTGCCCCATATGTAAGAAGTAGTGATGACTGAGAGAATCCTTTCATCCTCTACCAAAGATGGTTGGGGTTTGTCAAAGGAATTTAATTAACTTGAATATGTTAAAGGTGTAACAACGAACAGTGGCGCCTCTGGATAATCCCTAGCCCTAAAAGAGTGTTTCCCTGCCGTTTTGTCAGCATGATGCCTAATTTAAATCCCATCTTATATGCATGTGGTCATGCAGACTGTGAGCATTAAATATCATTCTTTTCTTTCTTTGCAGAATCACAATGCTATGCAGTTTTTTGCATGCTAAAACTGGACCGTGAAATATTTGATACAGACATGGTCATTGTGGACAAAACCATGACAGACATATGTTTTGAGAACATAATTGTATTGTAAGTACCTTTTGCGTTTTTAGGTTACCTGACCCTTGCACAGAAAAAATTGCAGCAAACTGGAGCCACCTTTGGAAATAAGCCTATTTTCTTCTTCTGAGCACTTACTAGTGAATAATATAAGAGAGATGAAAGATGCTGGAGATATTTAATATAACTGACACAGTGATATAATCATGACAGCCTAAGTTTTACAAAAACTAAAAATCAGCACAAGAGAACATAAGTTGCTTAGTATCACATTTCCCTTATTTGTCTTTTTAGGAGAAATCTTCCTCTTTCCTACCCCTTGCCCACCCTCCACAGTAATCTTCCGTGGCAGCGGGGGCTAATAAAACTAAAGGGCTGTCACAAGCTCTCATCAAGAGTGCTCAACTAGGCCTGCCCTTTCCTGACAGTTCCGCAATTCATAGGAGCCCTACCACAGCTTCTATGAATGAAACATGATATGTGAATAGGGGACGGACGAATGATTGATGGCCCCCCTCTGTTCATAGATCTTGTGTCATTCATAGTAGCTGTAGTACGACTTTATAAAGGGTGGATCTGGCAGGCAAAGATAGGCATAATCAAGCTGTCTTGATGAGGGCTGCTGACAACCCTTTAGTTATATTAACCCTTGCTGGGAAGGGGTTGGTAGGACAGTGTAGAATTTCTGCTAAAAGAAGAATTTGCACAAGGGACACATACTAACTGTAAATTATATCCTTTGTGCTTATTTTGATGTTTGATTGTGCCTAAACGCTGGCTTTAAGAGCAACCTATTTGAAACCAAATACAAATATGGGAATGAATAAACGTATATTCTTTGTTACAAGAAATGAACAATAATGCAACAACTATGTGTAACAAATTTGTGTGAACCAAACCAAGTCTGTCTTTTCTTCACAAAACCCCCATCTTGTAGAGCTGCACGATTATTTGTTAAAGAATCAAAATTGCAATTCTACCCCCCCCCCCCCCCCCCGGATCTTAAAACAGCATTTCCCTGATTCTGTGTAACGAGTGCAGAGTTCTCTGCTCACTTCTGACAGCTGACAAAAAAAATAAATCCAGGCCACCTGCCAAGTTCTATCACAACATCGGAGATGACTATAAACAAAGTAACACTTTGTTCTTAGAGCAAAGGAATGAACTTTGGTCTGTAAATGAGGTCAGTTTAACCACTTAACCTCTTTACACTTAAACCCCCTCCCTAACCAGACCAATTTTCAGCTTTCAGAACTCTCACATTTTGAATGACAATTACTCAGTCATGCAACACTGTACCTATATGAAATTTCCGTCCCTTTTTTTTCACACAAATAGAGCTTTCTTTTGGTGGTATATGATCACCTCTTGGTTTATTTTCTGTGCTATAAATGAAAAAAGACTGAAAATTTCGTAAAAATAAAAAAATTACTTTTCTTCATTTCTGTTATAACATTTTGCAAAAAAGTATTTTTTCTTGTATAAAGTGAAGGTGCTGCGCTATGAGCCTAAATACTGTGCAAAGGTGCTCAATGAAAGATATGGTTGAAAGAGGCAATGTTCAAAGGTCAATATTTATCCAGTCCTAAGCAGTATAAAAACATGTTGCATGCCCTGCGATTTCATCTTATAAAACAATAAAAGTGTATCAATAAGACAATTAAAAGTATATCAAACACTCACATGATTCTTGGTAGAACAGTGATAGGAAACATAGCCATAGGAAATCGCATGCCCTGCGATTTCTTCGGATAAAACAAGTTTATCAATAAGACAATAAAATTGTTCTTTAATTTTTGGCCAAAATTTATACAGCTACATATCTTTGGTAAAAATAATCCAAATTGGTGGATGTTATTTAGTCTGTGGTCTACAAGCTATGGTGCCTGATCACACCTGATGTACTGAGGCCAATCTCATTTCTTGAGACCCTAACAAGCCAAGAAAGTACAAATACCCACAAAATGACCCCTTTTTGTAAAGTAGACTTTCCAAGGTATTTAGTAAGAGACATGGTTTGTTTTTTGAAGTTGTCATTTTTTTCCCCACAATTCTTTGCAAAATTAATGTTTTTTTTCTTTCTTTTTTTTCACACCAAATTGACATAACAGGTTATTTCTCTCGCATGGCATGTACATTCCACAATTGACACCTCCAAAATATATTCTGCTACTCCTGAGTATGACGATACCACATCTGTGAAACTTACACAGCCTAGCCACATACAGAGGCCCAACATTGAAGTAGCACATTCAGGTGTTCTAGGAGCATAAATTACACATCTAATCTCTCAACCACCTATTACATTTTTGAAGGCCCTGGAGCACCAGGACAATGGAAACGCCCACAAAGTGACCCCATTTTGGAAAGCAAACACATCAGCGTATAATCTGAGGCAGTTAATTTTTTTCCAGAAGTTTTGGAAAATGTGGAAAATAAATGAAAACACATTTTTATTTACACACAGTTGTCAATTTCTAAGATATTTCCAACACATAGCATGTACATAGCAAAAATATATGCTGCTACTCCTTCTGAGTATGGTGATACCACATGTGTGAGACTTGCACAGCCTGGCCACATACAGAGGTCCAACATTGAAGTAGCACATTCAGGCATTCTAGGAGCATAGATTACACATTTAATTTCCTTACAATCTATCACATTTTTGAAGGCCCTTCATATTTCTAACACATAGCATGAACATACCAAGAATTACACCATAAAATACATTCTGCTGAGCAAAGGGTAAACAAAAGATTACCTGTGGTTTTAGTAGTGCAGAGCCCTGATCCAGGCAGGAGGCAGGGACATGGTCAGCGACAGTGAATGAAATTGTCCAGGCAGCTGGCAGGAATATTGTCCATAGTCAGTACAGGCAGGAATATTGTCCATATACAGTCCAGGGTTAGTGCAAGTAGAGATATTGCCAGCAGTGCCGAAATATTGGAAGCAGGAACATGGGCCAAGTAGCAGGCCAGGAAAGAAAAGGGACAGCGGTAGAGGCTTCTCCCACCCAAATCTTTTAAGCCTCAGAGTCTCCAGAACCTAATCCAGGAATGAGAAAATGAAAAAAATTGTTTTCTTAATCCAGAAAAACATTTGTGGAGCCCGTCACATATGTGTGACCCCTGTGTTCCCACTAGCATGGCAGGGTAAATGATCAGTCCAAGCAAAAAACTTGATCAAACAGTTTGGCGTTAGGCAGAAGCTTGGTCATATAACAGGCCAGGGTCGGTTCCGGAGAAGGCAGAGGTATGTACAGTCCAGTACAGTGGCATAAGGGGTGTGGAGGGAAATGACAGGAAATGAGAATTATGCTTACCATACTTCCCTAATAATGTAGAGAAGTATGGTAATGGCGGAAACATTGACCTATATAGAGGCCTGGTTGGGAAGGACATTGGATAATACGTAGTGTCTCTTCTAGCTCCTCTTCTGGAGCACACCCAGCATTTCTTCTGACGTCTGTGGCCTGTTTCACTGGGGGGGTTTTCTCAGGAAAGTGGCGTTCGTGGAGTCTGCTCACGGAATCGGAGCGAATATTTTCTGGTGGGCTTTCCGGGTACAAAAGTGCGGAAATTACTTGTTCCTGGTAGTGAAGACAGGATACAGGAGTCTCAGTAGATTTTTGGTAAATAACATAAGTGTTATACGTGGCCAAACTGAAAAAAATAAATCGACACATTTTATACCAATGACAGGATATTTTTGTGGGAAGGAAGGGTTCAGTCATCTGATCATTGAAGTCCACTCCCCCATAAACAAATTATAGTCATAGATACAAGCAGGTTTCTGGATTGGGCCGTTTCTTCTGGAGACTTCCACATGGGTGTCGTCATGGATTGTCGTGAGCATGTGGACGTTTCGCCTGTCCCTCCACTTGACAGCCAATAGCCCCTGGTTCCGCAAAGACGTTGTCTCCCCTTGTTTTAGCCTTTCATTGACGAGTTTTTGTGGGAAGCCCTTTCTATTGGCTCTTACTGTACCACATGCTGGGGTGTCCCTCCAGTGAAGATTGCGGAAGAGGGGCAAGCTTGTATAAAAATTATCCACATAAAGATGGTATCCCTTTCCGAGGAATGGATAGACAAGCTCCCAGACAACTCTTCCGCTAGCTCCACTATACTCTGGGCATTCAGGGGGATGCAGTTGGGGGTCCTTCCCTTTTGTACACCAGGAAGGAGTAAGCAAAAGTACCCCATTGCTCGGTTACAAAGTTTGTACATTTAATCCCATATCGGGCCCTTTTGCTGGGGAGAAACTGTTTGATGCCCAGTCTGCCTGAGAATTTTAAAAGGGACTCATCCACGGAGATATTCTGTTTTGGGGGTATATAACTGGGAGAATTTTCAGAGAAATTGTTTAGGAGTGGCTGAATTTTTTAAATAATTTGTCAAAAGCTGGGTCCTTTCAGGGAGGGCACTGGGTGTTATTATAGTGGAGGAACCGCATAATCATAAGGAATCTTGATCTTGGCATAATGGATGAGAAGAGAGTCCCATATTAAAAGTTAGGCCTAACATTTTTTGAATTCCTCTACGGTAAATTCTCTCCACTCAAAGGGACGGGCGTAACTAGAACCAGGGTTGCTTACTATGTACTGCTGTGCATAGAGGTTGCACTGGGCCACAATGGACGATGGTAAGTCTTCAGTGAAAATCAAATGAAAAAAATCAAGCATGGCAAAATCATTGGTGTTCACCTGGACACCTGGGTGGGCAGTGAAAGGGGGGATGTTTGCTGCAATGAAATTAGGGGGAAGCCACGGGGGGTTTTGAAGGGCATAGGGAGGGCTGGCATGGCCCCTATCCCTTTTGGGGCTGAGATTACACCCTACTGGTGCCTGGCCTTTGTTGCAGTGGCCCTGTACTCGAGGTGGATGGCCCTGCTCTGCTGGTAGTAGGCTGCTGCTCCACGCCAGAACACCTTCTTTTCACTGGCACACATTCCTCTTCCGATGCTGTATCAGACCCACTGCTTGTCACGGGTTCATAGGCTGAATCAGACTGAGCTCCCCACTGCTCTCATCAGTCATGCTTAGACGCTGGTAGGCCTCACTGGTAAAATATTTTTTTGCCATACTGGTGGCTGGTGAGGCTGTACTGCAGAGTACTGATGTGCACTATGGGCACTGTAGTGGCACTGATGGCACGGTAGTGGCACAGGTGGCACCGATTGGCAAAGTAGTGGCATCAATTGGCACTGTAGTGGCACTGATTGTACTGTGTAGTGACACTAGTAGGCACTGATGGGCACAGGTGGCTTTGGTTGCACTGGTGTGGCTCTGGTGGCACTGATCAGCACAGAGGGTGGCATTGGTGGGCACAGGTGGCATTGGTGGGCACAGGCGGCTCTGATGTGGCACTGCAGAGGTTGCTGATGAGCACTGGTGTGGCTCTGGTCACACTGATGTGGCACTGCTAAATATATTATGAACTCAGTTTGTCACATGATCTCTCCTCTCCTCTGACGCTGTATTGGTGTGAGGAGATCTTTCTTTGACCCTGGTTTGTTGACATTTGTGTCATTGGATGGAGCGATCACATGGTAAAGTGCCGCTGTCATTGGCACTTTACCGCAATCCGTGCTGCGCTGGGTCCCGTGGCGGAGGTTCCAGTGTGCGTGCCTCAGGGGGTGCGCAGGAGCGAGACTCTGGGAGGACATCAGTGTATGCCCTCCCAGAGTAATGGAGCCGCACTTTAGCCATCATTCGGCGGTGGGCAAGTGGTTAAAGACTAAACCTTTTTTTGTCAATTTTTGCTTACAAGTTAAAATCAGTATTTTTTTTTTTTGCTTGAAAATTACTTGCTTGAACCCCCAGGCATTATAATACATATTTTTTTGAGCAGAGACCCTAGAAAATAAAATGGTGGTTTTTATATAATATATATTTTAACTCGCACTGTATTTGCGCAGTGGTCTTTCAACCTCATTTTGTTTTGGGAAAAAATGCACTTTAATTAAAAAAGAAAATGAAACTGTAAAGTTAGCCCAATTTTTTTTGCATAATGTGAATGATGTTCGGCCACGAGAATCGTGCTCTTTATTCTAAACAAAACCGTTGTGGCTCCCATTTTAGCCAGAAGCTCTACCATAATGTGAACATCACCCAAAAAAAAGAAAATGTAGTGTTGCCCACACCATTGCTCTGTCACTCGTCAGAAATGAATGACCTCTGTGTTGAGAAAGGTCTGAAGTCTGTTTTTCACTGAAAACAAAATGTAACAGCCATTGCATGCCTGAACCCTGCCCAATGTGTTTTTATCATAAGGGTCTTTCTCAGGACAAATTATGTTGGAGGAGTTCAGGCACTTACTATCTACCCCATCTTGATTTAGGTTAAAAAGAAGCACAGGTAGGGGCATTCGTTTCAGATGTCAGGCTAGAAGAGAAGCCAGTGCAGTCATGGCTCTCTGCTCAGAGTAGAGGGGAAGAACTGAGCAATCAGCAGTGTTTGATCTCTGTTCTCAATGCAGAGACGATGGAGGACAGATGCCAGAGCTTCTCTTTTAAAGTTGAAAACAAAACACCATTTCCCCCTTTCCCTAAACACTTATCTTATGCCCCGTACACACAAGCGTATTTTCTTGAATTCTGCTCAAGCTTGGCTTGCATACACACGGTCACACAAGTTCTCTGAACTTTCGACCGTCAAGAACGTGGTGATGTACAACACTACGACGAGCCAAGAAAAAAAAGTTCAATGCTTCCAAGCATGCGTTGAATTGTTTCCGAGCATCCATAGGAATTTGTACAGATTATTGGAATTTCCGATCTGAATTTTTTCCTACCAAAAAATAGAGAACCTGCTCTCAATCTTTTGCTGGCTGGAATTCTGCCAGCAAAAGTACGATGGAGCATACACACGTTCGGAATTTCATACCAAAAGCTCACATCCGACTTTTGCTGGTTACATTTCTGATAGTGTGCATGGGGCTTTAGTCCTCTTTCGATCCTGTGCTGTGCCTGGCTGCAGCTTGTCTCCTCCCTCTTCCTGCTCTCACAGGCTTCACTGACAGCAGCAAGAGCCATTCGCCAAATCCTTTGGGGGGGTTTGGTTGAGCCACCCTGTGTGTGTGTCTATGGATCTACACTGTCCGGCTCACGAGTGCACCTGTATGGGTGCCTCCATAGCACACTGCTCGCTATGGGGGCACTCGTAAGATTGGGGGAGAGTGTCGGCATGTGATTGCCAAACAAGAGGTAAGGCACGATCTCTGTGCAATATCAATGCACGGAGCTGGTAAGTATAACCTCTTTTTTTTTTTTTTTTTTGTTTAAAGAGGTTGCCTTTAGAGGCACTTTAAAAGAGTTTAAAAAATAAAATTTAAATCAAAACTAATTTAACTGGTTGCTGTCAAATGACAGCCAGGTGGAGCGGCTCTTGTGGCGGGAGGGCGTCATATGACGGCTTCCCACTTAAACAGGGAATGTGCACGCATCCCTGTTCCTTCGGTAGCGGCGTGTCACGGAGACACCGCTCGCCACTGAGGGGGATGAACAGCCATTGGGCATGGCTGTTTACCACGTGATCGGCCGTGATGAAGTCACAGCCGATCACAGATGGTTCCACCCCCACTGTGCATGTCGCATGCGTGTGATCACGTCGGTGGCGGCGTGTCCCCTGGAACACTGCTTGTCACCAACACTGGTAAACAGCCATTGGCCGGCCGTTTACCCACGTGATCGGCTATGATCCTTTCACAGCCAATCACTAAATGTCAACAAACCGTGGTAACGAGATGTTACCGGGTTCTCCTCCTCACACACTGATCGTTACCGCTTACAGTACATACAAGTTACACTGATTTTAATATATAATCCGCGCTTAGGATAAACTAAACTGCTGCCTCCCTCCAAATTTTCACCTAAGTAAAATCCAAACAAAATAAAAATAAGAGGGGGGGGGGGGTGGCGCTGTTCTATATAAAAAACAATGTGGTATCCAACAGGGGATAGGAAACCCTAGTAATTTCTTATAAAGTGACATGTGCTACTTCAAAATTTAAGATAAAGTGACATGTGCTACCAAAACTTAGTGTTCCTGAAAAACATCATCCAATATAATAAAAATAAAAAAATAAGTAAAAAATTTAAAATTAATATGTTATGCCATGACTAGTGTAAGCAAAAACTAGTGCTGTGATTAAAATTAATATAATCCATTCTAAATGATACTAAACCCATATAGTAATACACAATATAGATGCTCCCAATACTTCAGTAAAAAAATAAAAAAGTGAATTATGCCGAAAATCAAACAATGTCCGTTTTTAAATTCCCTAAAAAAGTGACAAGTGCTTCATCCAAATGGTGACAGTTCATACGATAAAAAGTGCTGGTGGTGATGATTGTGCTCCCCTCTGTGTTTTCACTTACCTGAATGCTTCACCACTGTGGGGGTACAAGTGTATAATTTTAAGTGTGATCCGGATTCTGGTGGTCCTCTGCTGGAATAATCCTCCCATCAGTATATCCAAACAAGGTCCCGTCCACTGTTGTAGGAGAAAGGGGGGTAAAACACCTATAGCGTGATCTCCAGCCAGGCATCCACATGTATAATTTAGCATAAAAAGCAAAAAGAATCTCCATAGCGTAACTCTATAATGCTTCTTTATTTAGTATTTAAAAGGCTTTTTAAAAAAGGGAAAGGGAGCTCCACTGCTTGACACTCTCCTAACGAATCAAGCGCTGCGTAAACTGTGGGCACTATATAAATCCTGTATAATAAGTAGGTGAGCAAATTTCATGCAACATAAGTTTTCAACTACCATCTCTTTACATGTTTTCTGCTTTCCAAACCTATGTTTTGGGGGTTTTAGGAAATCTTGGGACCAAAATGCACCTTTAAATAATGGGGGGGGGGGGAGGTTAAACTATCTAAATGCATATCCATATCTCTTTAAATGAATATACATTGTAAATTACTAGTTAGAAAATATTGACAAAATTCTTATCCATACGCGATTTATTTTGTCCTTTTGTATGTAGTATCTTATGTTCGCTTATAAAATACACTTAATAAGGAAACCTTGATTAATCCATCTCAGCTGTTCATGTGCTTTAATGTGAAGTGGACATTTGTTTTTCTGATGATATATAACAGATGTTTAATTGTGTTTACAGCACGGAAGCAAGACCAGACTTTCAGTTAAAACTGGAAGTATATAGCTGCTGCATGGAGGAATCATCTATAACAAATACTCCCAAGAAACTTGCACGGAAGCTCAGAAACTCAATTGGGAAATCTACTGGGAAGAAATTTAATTCAGAGACAGAAGAATCTGAGCCAGAAGCTTTTGTGTTCTCAAATCTTCACATGCCGTGAGTTATTTTTGCAACCTTTTAATGTTACTAGTAAAGTATATATGCCCAACTTTGTTGTTGCTGGGGAAAAAAAAAATGACTAGCTTAGTAACTTGTTTTTTGCTTCACGTCTTTGCTTATGGTAATGGTAAATCTTACTCAGAGTAGTACACTGTCAATACCTCTAGATGTCACCATTGGGATTGTGCTTCTTAGCGTTGTACTGACATAAAGGCCTCAAAAGATAATGTTGGTACTGCTTGCAAGATTACTTTTATATATGCTTTAATTTGCAAATATTTAAAGACAGCATAAATACAATTTAAAGGCAAAGTCTATTTTCAGGGCATATTTTGAGTTATTGCAATGTTATTTCTTGTATGTTCATGAACACTGGGTTATGTAATGCTGGTAAATTGGCTCATGATGTTGCCTTTAGGAGAATTTTGCTACAGTCAGAGAATTGGGACCAGCCTGTAATGCACCCTTCATTTACTGGGCTCTGCTGTTGTGCTCTCCTGGACACTTTGGGGTTGATTTACTAAAAGCAAATAGAATGTTCACTATGCAAGGTTGTCTGCTCCAGTGCTTGGTGAATGTGAGGAAATAAAAAAATGGAAGAGCAGTATTTTTTATTTTTTTTTGCATGTTAACCACTTTAGCCCCAGACCATTTTTCTGGTCAAAGACTACTTTTTGCGATTCGGCACTGCGTCGATTTAACTGACAATTGCGCGGTCGTGCGACGTGGCTCCCAAACAAAATTGGCGTCCTTGTTTTCCCACAAATAGAGCTTTCTTTTGGTGGTATTTGATCACCCCCCTGCGGTTTTTATTTTTTGTGCTATAAACAAAAACAGAGCGACAATTTTTAAAAAAACGCATTATTTTTTTACTTTTTGTTATAATAAATATCCCCCAAAAAACATTTTTTCCCCCTCAGTTTAGGCCGATACGTATTCTTCTACATATTTTTGGTAAAAAAAATCGCAATAAGCGATTGATTGGTTTGCGCAAAAGTTATAGCGTTTAAAAAATGGGGGATAGTTTTATGGCATTTTTATTAATTTTTTTTTACTAGTAATGGCGGCAATCAGCGATTTTTATTGTGACTGCGACATTATGGCGGACACATCTGACATTTTTGACACATTTTTGGGACCATTGTCATTTATACAGCAATCCCTGCTATATAAATGCAGTGATTCCTGTGTAAATGACACTGGCAGTGAAGGGGTTAACCAGGGGGTGGCAGTGTAGGGGTTAAGTGTTCCTAGGGGTGTGTTACTAACTGTGGGGGGGGGTTGGGCTTTCATTTAGTGAACACTGATCTCTGCTCCAATCACATGGAGCAGAGATCAGTGTCACTAGTTGCTAGGCAGAATGGGGAAATGCTGTTTACAACAGCATTTCTCCGTTCAGCCGCCCCGTGAGACGATCGCAGGTATGCGGCGGCAATAAAGATCAGACGTACCTGTATGCCAATATGCCTGCCCGTGCCATTCTGCCGACGTACATCGGCGTGCGCCGGTCGGGAACCGGTTAATGGATGACCTCAGTCAAATTACCTTGCAAAATACCTATTTTTTTTTTTTTTTTTTTTTTTTTTTTTTTTTTTACAAACAAGATGTTTATTGGGTTGAGGAAAAACAAAAAGAAAAAAAACTACAGGCACAAAGTACATAATACATACAGTACGTAAATAAAACTGAGTTACATCAAAAAAAAAAAAATCATCATTCCGAGTGGGAACAGCTGGTAGCATGAGCCAAACTAATGAAGAGGGTGCAATGTAATAACAAATAACACAGTCCAGTGGATAGGGGGTAAAGCAAAGCACTGAAACAGAGCAGCGCAGGGGGTACAGAGCAACAGTACGGACAGTCTTGGGGGAGATAGGGTAAGGGGGGAGACCAAGGCGGCCGGATCCTCCAGAGGACAACTATATTGGGGATCAAGGATCGACCTCTATGTCATTACAAGTGGCTGCGTTACGTAACCATATATCCCATATCTTCCCATACTTAGCAGGGCAGCCCCTATGTGCATATATTTCCTTCTTATAAGGAAGGACACCATTGACGGTAGCTATCCATTCCTGCACACTCGGGGGTGTCCCTCTCATCCATTTCCTTGCCACCAACAACCTGGCAAGAAATAATACCTCCTGTAGGAAAGTGATATGGGGCTTGTCAAAGTCTGGATCTGGGAATATCCCCAGTAAGCACTGTTTGGGGCACATGGTCAAGGGGGATCCCATCTCATCATGTATAAATTTAACAATATGAGACCAGTAATCATGTATTACCGGGCAAGTCCACAGCATGTGGAAGAAGGTACCGGGCGAGCCATTGCATCTGGGACAACTAGGGTCTTGTAACGGAGTAAACCGAGCCAGGCGGGATGGGGTGATGTAGGCCCTATGAACAATGTACATTTGGGTCAGGCGGTCAGAGTTTGGTAGACACCTTTTTGCATGTAGTCAGAGCATCCTCCCACTCCTCATCTTCCAAGTGTCCCACGTCCCCGACCCATCTATCTCTCAACTTGTATGCAGAGGCGGCTGCTACAGGGCGGAGAAGATCATTGTAAAAGAGGGAAATTAGTTTGGAGGGGTCCTGCCCCAGCAGGGTAACTAAAATGCCCGTGCGGTACCTATTTTTGTTTTAATAAATCAAACAGTTTCTGTAACTTGTGAGTTGCCGCAGAGCTCTTTACAAGTTCAGAGCTATAATGCATCTGTCTGGTGGACTTTTGTAAGTTTAGGGTTTTGCCCTTTGAAGGTAGCCTGAGGTTGGCTTACTACTGTATTCTACATGTCCCTGCAGGGATCAGTGTCGGAGCTCTGGCAGCGCATGTTTGGTATTAGGCTGGTTGCTGGAATGGAGCACTGCACTATTTTTAAAATTTCGCACCTAGTTGCCCATTTTTCTGAGTCGGCCAAGTAAATCTGTTGCTCAGCTTCTTTGTTGCAATCTACACAGCCTATCCTGTGTCATTGCCCAATGCATTTCCAATACTCACTATACAAAACAGATTGCAGTAGTGATTGGCCTAAGCCAGATGGTGTTTACCCCCTCCCAAGAGTTTTCTCCAACAATCTCTTATAGAGGAGGGATGCCTTTAAAAGTGGGCTTCCCTCCTAGTTTATCAATTGAGAAAGCCCTTTCTTCCTGAAAACCAGCAAGCTTGTGCAGAACAAAAGGCTTTCTCAATTGATTTACCTGTTAAATGTCCACTAGTGATTGATTTTCACACTTCATTGAACTCTGAATACTGTTAGCTCTCCCACGTGGCTGGCATGTTGTTCTGAGGCTTATGATACTTGGCTATAGTGCTATATGGGATTAATATATGGACATGTCCGGGATGTTTTCAAATGGATTTGAATATATATTCAATGTAAAATGGCATGCTCATTAATATCCTTTATGGCTGCATCTTTGATGTAAAACCATTAAGTGTATCCTGAAGAAGCCTTAAGGCGAAACGCATTGATCCTACTGTGCTATCTATCTGTCTGATATTTTCACTCTATATGAGATGCTGGCATCTACAGCTGTGATTACTTGCTTTTATGGGAAAAAATCTGTTTTAATATGTTCATAAATATTTTTTATATATAGTTGTTTTGCTTTTATGTTTGAGCATATCAAATATCCCCATTTTCTTATAATTTTTTGTGGGTAAAGGAGGAAATGTAATTCTTTTGGCTTTGCTGTAATAGAGGACATGGCCCTAATATATCTGACGAGGTCTCTCATATAATATTTCACAGATTTTCTTATACATGAATATCTAAAAATTAGAGAGATTTACTCTAAAGCACAGGTGTCAAACTGCGGCCCTCCAGCTGTTGCGGAACTACAAATCCCATGAGGTATTGTAAGACTTGGTTACAAGCATGCCTCCAACAGACAAAGGCATGATGGGACTTGTAGTTCCGCAACAGCTGGAGGTCCACCAGTTTGACACCCCTGCTTAAAGACCCCTTTCACACTGGGATGGTGGGTCCGTTGGGGGTAAAACGCCAATATTTTTAGCGGCGATTTACCGTCGTATTTGCAAGGATATTCGGCCACTAGCGGGATGCTTTTAACCTCTGCTAGTGGCTGAAAAAGGGTTAAAACCACCCAGCGCTTTGCCGACAGTATAGCCACGCTGCCCCATTGATTTCAATGGGCAGGAGTGGTATAAAAACTGCTCCTTCACCACTCCAAAGACTAGCAGGACTTTTTTTTTTTTTTACCATCCTACCAGCACACTGCTCCAGTGTTAAAGCCCTCGGGCTTTCACACTGTAGTAAATGGAGCGGCTCTTTCAGGGTGCTTTGCAGGCGCTATTTCTAGCGCTGTATTGCCTGCAAAGCGTCGGAGTGTGAAAGGGGTCTAAAGGTACACTGCAGGTAAAACTGAAAGTTGACCAAAGCTTTTGTACAGAAAGCAGCCTACCAGCTCTGTTCTTCAGCTTTGCATCCAGACATTGCAGTTGTATACTAGCCCTCTGCTCTCTACTTCCATTAGTTAGTAATATGGACATCTGAGAATTACTGCTAGTAATGCAGGTGAGATATTCCTAAAAACGCAGATTACAGATGATTGGCCACTGGTGGGTTATTTAGGTATTCTGGATGGTAATTTACCTATTATGAACATGTTGGCTAATAATGCACATTTTAAGTTTCAGTTTAACTAGTGAACGCTGGTCCTGTCTGGTAAGCTCTCACCTGCTAATCCGCTTTTTCATCTCTCAGGGGAGCAAAATTCAATCTATTGGCTCATATAACATTCACTTTGGATAGTGTGGAGGACAACGTCAGTACCCATACTCTTACTGTGGCTGGGCACGGTAAGTCGCACTGTACTAAATGTTTATTGCAGTCCAGGTTTACTTCACGGCATTATCTGCCTTAGAGCATTTAAATACATTTTGAAATGGGTTGTCTAACAAAAATAACATATATATATATATATATATATATATATATATATATATATATATACAGAATACCATTTCCCTATGTTTAATCCCTTTTAAAAATAATGCAGGAATTCCAGAACACGTGGGTGGCGGTTTTACGGATTTCTCACCCAAGGGTCAGGGACAGCGGTCTAATTTCCAGGATGTAAAGCATTGGCTCAGAGTCCAGCACCTCACTTACCCATGTTATACCTGGCACGACTTTGTGTGGTGGGTAATGACCATGTCCAAGTCTTTAACTGCTTCAGTACCAGGCACCTTTACCACCTTCCTGTCCAGGCCAATTTTCAACCCTGTCGCACTTTGAATGACAATTGTGTGGTCATGCAACACTACCCAAATGTCCACACAAATAAAACTTTCTTTTGATGGTATTTTAAACACCGCTGTTTTATTTTTTGCTTTTAAAAAAAAAAAAAAAAAAAAATGAAAGAAGACAGAAAAATTGCAAGAAAAATAATTTTTCCTTAGTTTGTCAGATAATGTAGTAAATAAGTAATTTTTCTCCTTCACTAATGTGCGCTGATGAGGCTGAACTGATGGGCACTGATGAGTGGCACGGATGGGCACTGAAAGGCATTTCTGATGGGCATTACTTGGTATCACTGATGTGCACAGATTGGCATCATTGCTGGGCACTGTTGGGGCTGCACAGATAATCAGGGCATTGATGATCAGTGCCCTGATTTTCTGTACAGGTCTCCTCTGTGAGGAAATGCCGCTGAATCAGGTCTCCTCTCACTCTGTCAGTGTGAGATAAAGAGAGCCGATAAATGGCACTTCCATTGGACAAAGCCGATCACATGGGTAAAGAGCCGCGTTATTGTCTCTTTACTGACATTGGGGTTGCATCGTGTCCCGGGGACACGGTGCAGCTGCGAACACTGACCCAGTTTAATTTACATTGGCCCACTACACATTTACCTTTTGAGGAAGGTTGCTGAAGTCCTATTATGACTGTATTTTCTCGTGACCCTCCAATCCTGGATTGACTCATTTATACCCTACTTCAGCCTGTTTTTTCTCCTTGTCACCTGCATAATGGAGCCTCTCCCTGTCTTGTGCTGCGCCTTGGGCACACTGCTATGGTTAACCTCTTCACCATGGGCTTACTCTCCTGTACGCAGCTCAAGAAGCAACACTACTCCATCACCTACAACAGGGGTGCCCAACCTTTTGAAGAGTGCAGGCCACTTAAGCCACTTGGTAACTTGTCGTGGGCCACAATAAGCGGACGGAATACCGATCCGCGTCCGCGCTGTATATGCAAAGCGGACATGAACACAGCCCACTCTACTCTGTGGTCCCCCCTATCTGATCCAACCAGATGGAAGGGGGTCCCCTTCTGTTTGTTTGTTTTTTTTTTTTTTTTTTTTTTTTTAGTGGATCGGATTGGAGGTAGGTGGGTGCAAATGGACACAAGTTCGTCCATAGAGGTGAATGGAGGGTTTGTGTGGGTCTAACGGATCATGTGAAAGGGGTCTAAGGCTACTTTCACATTGATGTGTGGCAGTTTACCTGCACTGCGGGTGCAGTACAGTGCACCTGTGGCTTTTCTGCAGGTTAGCTGCACTTTGCTATCAATATATATTATATCCTGCAGGTGTGGTGCACTTTCTGAAAGCACACCAAACCCGCAGATAATAACAGAAGTCTATGGCTCAGTTCAGGTAACCCAAAGGTGCAATGCATTGCACCTGGGGATCAGTTTGAAAGCAGCCCAATAACCACTGCAGAACAGATATGCCCATATATACACTGCTTTTAGTAATAAACGTACCTTTAATAACAGTCTTCCATTCAGGTATCGCCGGCTGTTGCTGTCACAGGCAGAATGCATTTGGTGTCACTCCACTTGGGATAGGAGCCGGTGCTGTACAGGAAGCATCGGCAAATGCGGCTTTGCTCCCTCTGCAGCTGCTTGCTTCCTCTACCGCTGGATTCATTTAAAACACTCATACTCTGGGATGGTGGGTCAGCAACCCATGATCAGGGCTTGAGAACCTGTTATCCCAAAGCAGGAGGTCGCGGGCCACATCAGAAGGCTCAGCGGGCCACTGGTTGGGCACCCCTGACCTACAATCTACAGCACTTTCAACAAATGGTCACCCTCTTAGGGTCTCACTCTGTGATGTTTGTTTTTCTGCTGGTTACTACTTGTGACTCTTGTTTTCATTTTGTTTTTCCCATTTTGTATCTTTGTTTTATGTGAAGCATGCTCCCACCAAGTTTGGATGGTGCAGAGCTGGGAGGGATTGTTCTGTTACTGACATACTTGCCTGACTTTCTCTTGTACTGCGTTGTATTTGTGTTTTAGTCCCAGAATCCTTTCAGTTCACTCCCCATACTGGATAACTCTTCAGCTTATATCCTCCCCGCATACTCCTATGTGGCGTTTACATCCCTACTGGCTGACTGCTGTCTGAGCAGGAAGATATGCTACAGGAGTGGCAGTATTTTTTATTTTTTTTATGTAAACCAGGGGCCAGCCTCGCTCGGATGATATAGGAGATCTTTAACCACTTACAGACCGGACCATTTTGCTTGTCAAAGACCAGACCACTTTTTGCGATTCGGCACTGCGTAGTTTTAACTGACAATTGCGCGGTCGTGCGACGTGGCTCCCAAACAATATTGACGTCCTTTTTTCCCCACAAATAGAGCTTTCTTTTGGTGGTATTTGATCACCCCTGCAGTTTTTATTTTTTGCGCTATAAACAAAAATAGAGCGACAATTTTGAAAAAAACGCATTATTTTTTACTTTTTTGTTATAATAAATATCCCCCAAAAATATATATAAAAAAAACATTTTTTTCCCTCAGTTTAGTATTCTACATATTTTTGGTAAAAAAAAATAAGCGATTGATTGGTTTGCGCAAAAGTTATAGCGTTTACAAAATAGGGATAGTTTTATGGCATTTTTATTAGTAATTTTTTATTTTTATTTTTTTTACTAGTAATGGTGGCGATCAGCGATTTTTATTGTGACTGCGACATTATGGCGGACACATCGGGCATTTTTGACAAATTTTTGGGACCATTGTCATTTATACAGCAATCATTGCTATATAAGTGCAGTGATTCCTGTGTAAATGACACTGGCAGTGAAGGGGTTAACCAGTTGGTGGCAGTGTAGGGGTTAAGTGTTCCTAGGGGTGTGTTACTAACTGTAGGGGGTTGGGCTTTCATTTAGTGAACACTGATCTCTGCTCCAATCACATGGAGCAGAGATCAGAGTCACTAGTCGCTAGGCAGAATAGAGAAATGCTGTTTAAAACGGCATTTCTCCATTCAGCCATCCCGTGAGACGATCGCGGGTATGCCCGTGGCGATCGAGTCCACAGAACCCCCAACCGGACTCTCGGGGGTCCCGACCAGCATGCGAGTGCGCCGGTGTGTTTGCGATGGCAGGGCGGCATTGAAGATTGGACGTACTTGTACGCCAATATGCCTGCCCGTGCCATTCTGCCGACGTACGTCGGCGTGCGCTGGTCAGGAATCGGTTAAACTATATGCCCGTATGCTCTATCAACATTACTAGACTTAAGGCCTCATCCAAACCTATGCTTCAAAACATGCCACAACCCGTTTTACAATCCTTAGAGGAGACATTTGACAGAGACCCCTTCCCAACTAATGCTACCGCTTTAAAATTGCATTCTCAAATGTTTTTACACCCAACTGACTTTATGGCTGGTTAAAAACACGGCTTTGAACATACAGCTTCCCATGACTCGAGCGGTGGTGGTGTTGTATGCCGGTAAAGCCTTTGTCTCAGTGGAGTGGTGATACCTCTTGGAGTGTCTGCAGTGTTTCGGTCCTAATTTCATCAAATGGGTACAACTCTGTTATCAAAATCCAGTTGCCAGGTCTTGGTTAATAGTTGGGTGTTTGATCCTTTTCCCTTGGGGAAGGGCACACATATTAGGACTGTCCGCTATCTCCCTTCCTTCCATTATGCCCTGGCACGAAACCCCTTGGTAATTCTTTTAGGTTCAATCCAGATGTGTGCAGTCTCTGAGCTGGCCACGTGATGGAAACAATAGTCATGTGTGCTGACGATTATTTTATACTAAGAAGACCCAGGCCCCTCACTTATGGTTGCCGTCCACTTGATTGATAGCATTGGTGAACATTCAGGTTTGCGCATTAATGGACTAAGTCCCAAATCCTCCTTCTAGACCATTACCCTCCAACTCTTATATAAACTACCCTTTCCCTTACTAGGGTTGCCTCCTTACAGTATGCCCAAAATACAATGGTTGACGCTAAAAAATCCAGTGACTTTGGGGGGAGCAGCCCTGACAGATTTCAGTATCTATTATTTGGCTGCCCAGTTGTGCCATTTTACAGTTTTACCATCTGGATAATTCTAAACTCACAAGGTACCAAACCCTTGGTCTATAGACCCCCTGGAATCTGTCTTGTGTGGGGGCGTGGCCCTGGTCCCCTGTGGGGCAAAGATGGTATCCTTTTACACCACCAACGCATCTGGGAGCTGGCCTTGCGTAGGATAGGGTCTCTACATTCCACCTCTGGACCCCTTGTGGTATAATAACAGTCTACCAGAGGTACACTCTGTCCCAAGTCTCTTGTGTATCCCAAGTCACAGTGGGTGTCCCATGGTATTTTGTATCTCCACTAGGTTTTGACTGCAATGGGCCCTAAGACCTTCCAGGCCCTGAAGGACGAATTTGATCTCCCTAATAATATGCCATTTGGTTAGCAACAACTTCACCACACCTTGTGGGCCCAGTGCCAAAAATCGTACGGGACACTGTCCCAGGTACAATTATTTGATGTCATTTTGGGGACAGATCCCACTTAGGCCGCGTACACACGGGCGGACTATCCGTCCAACTAAGTCTGTCAGACAATCCGACAGACAGTCCGTCCTACTTTTGAATGAATGGACTTGACCACACGACGAACAGCCAGTCCGCTGAAAGCTTGCGCGATGACGTGTACGGCACGTACGACGGGACTAGAAATTCGACGTCCAATACACTGCAATGCAACAATCGGCCGTGTAAATCCTTTCTGAGCATGCGCCATACTTAGTCCGTCGAACTAGCCTACTCACGAGCGGACTGTCCGCTGAAACCAAGTTTGGACGGACAATATTACGGAAATTCCGAAAGACTTAGTCCGCCAGACTGTCCGCTGAAAAAGTCCGCTGAAGCCCACACACGAGCGGATTGTCCGCTGAAACACGTTTCAGCGGACTAAGTTGGACGGACAATCCTCTCGTGTGTACGCGGCCTAAGTTGACATCCTCCCTATACAATATCCTAGTTATACCCTCTGCCTCTAAACTTGCATACAGTATTAAAACTAGATGGGAAGCAAATTTAGATGCCATGAAAGACACAGACTGGGAGGAAATTTTTAATAATTGCACATTGGTCTCCCCAAAAATTTCTAACCGTTTTTAATGCAATAAAATATTTTTTTCACAGAGCCCATCACACCCCTGTTCACATAACTAGATATCACCCTTCTCCTAGTCCATTGTGCCCGTTATGCTCTACTGCACCAGGTACCTTCTATCATTTGATCTGGGTGTGTCCAGTTATACACACATATAATAACAAATTAATTTGGCATGATTTGTTAATTCGTTAAAGGTCTAATGAACCAGCAGGTTGACTCAGTAAATCTTACAGCCCAGTTGGCTAATTTTGTGCTGGAGGTTGGATTCCTAATACTGGCAAAGTGCATTCCTGAGAACTGAGTGAGAAGGGTGTTGTATTTAAGCAGAGGAGACAAGTTTTGAGAAGCATCAGAAGAGATCTGGTCATTGTGTGTTAATAGATTCAAGCTCTAAACATCAGGTTCCTCCTGGTTACCAACAGCAGTAACACAGCACAACCGCTGGCAAAGTGCTTTCCTGAGAAGAGTGTTATATTGCATTTTAGCAGAGTAGATGAGTTTTGAGAAGACACGGTCATTGTGTTTTTGGTAATGGATTCAATAAACAAACAACTTTCTGAATTCCGGTTTGTTATCACAAATCTATACATAAATAAATTATCCGAAAACTAAACCATTAAACAATAAAACGAATCGATTCATTATAACGAATATATATACTCTACAGCAGGGATATGTAATTAGGGGACCTCCAGCTGTTGCAAAACTACAAGTCCCATCATGCCTCTGCCTCTGGGTGTCATGCTTGTAGTTGCCATAGTCTTGCTATGCCTCATGGGACCTGAAGTTCTGCAACAGCTGGAGGTCTGCAAATTGCATATCCCTGCTCTACAGTATAAACAAATTATCCAAAAACAAATTTACATAACAACAAATATAACAGAACAAAATGATGTACTGTATTTTACGAATGAAAAACTATTTTTTTTCGCGTGCACAAATCTAGTCAATGCTACACTCCCCTATAAGAAACTGATTTATGTACATAGAGGTTGTCCCTCTAAATATGAGCTTTAGGACTGCTGGCTGGCTCAACCCAACACCTGCGAATGACCATCCAAAATATTCTATTGATGTTTAACCTCAAGTGTATTATGTACTATTTGCTTTTCTTGTAATCGTCCTTCCCTCTTCTATTTGGGTGTGGCTGCTGGACTCCGGGGGTGGCTTTGTGATCTTTTAGGGGCACTACTGTTTCCCCATCATCCTCTCCAATCTTGAGCCTGCCTGAAATGCAGTAAACTTCTAAATTCTTGTTGTGAATTTTTCTGCACATACAGTATATCACAATCAGTGTTGTTAGCCCTGTTCTCTCCTGGTGTGCTTACCTGTCCGTCTCTGCCTTTCTCCACCTGAAGACATTGATTTCTTTGCCTGGAAAACATAGGTGCTGCCTTGGCGCCAAGAGTCTGACTGCACACAGTGTTTGTAGGCTAGGGCCTTTGGGAGATGTTATGCTGGGGGGTTGTAACATCAATTAGAAGTGAGCTTCCAGCAGCTGCAGGAACAAAGTAAAAGAAATAAAAAATTCTAGGACAACTAGTCAGCACAGTTGATTGAAGAAGAAACTTGATGTATTTCTAAATGCATAGGTTATACTGAAACTAGTTATTAAAGTGTTTGTTAACCCAAAAGAAAATAATTTATCCTGTTCCCTTAAAGCATGTTATACAGCACAGTGCTTGTGCTGTCATTTGGCCCCCTGTATTACCTGAAATACCTGGCTGATCCTGGCAGTTTCTACACTCCTCTTTGTACGCTGACCACAATATGTCTGGGCTGCTGATCACTGACACTCTGGTCAGCGTGCGCGCCTCCGTCATCCGCTGCTATCTGTAGCTCTTTTGTGTCTCCCTCTGTCCACTCCCCTCCCTGCCTGTCAGCTCTTGCTAGTGCTGCTCTGCTCCTCTCCCTTCTGCTTTAAAACTATCTGACATTTTTATATCCTCCCCTCTGTCAGATAAAAGCTGTATCCTAGTGCTTGTGCTTTCTTAAGAAAAAAAAAAAAAGCAGATGTTTAGCCGTTTTAATAGCATCTCCCAGCGATCACGTGACTCCAGACTCTCCTCCCTGGCTGATGCAGTTAAGAGGTAGAAATCACCTTTTTTATATGTAAAACACAGGCACTAGGATACAGATTTTTATCTGACAGAGGGGATGATCTAAACGGCCCTCAAAATTTTCACTTGCCTGCTCGCATTTTGTGAGTGGAGAGGGGGCGCTGAAAGCAGATGAGTGACAGTGTTCAGCTGCCTGAACGATAGGAGTGATGCTGCCGTCAGTCTTATCATTTCGAGCACCACACAGGGCAGGCTGTGATGGCTGCTGGAGGTAGGATTTTGTTCCCCCTCCCTCCAGCTTTGAGACTAGCACTTTCAGGCTCTGGCTGCTTGTTGTGTGGGCGGGATGGGGATGCAGCCATCTTCTGAGATCCCGCCCACCTGCCAGAAACATCCGCCTGCTGACCTGCCCACTCACCTGTCCATCTGTCTGAACAGCCCGCCTACTCACCCGCCCATCTGCCTGAACTGCCCACCCATCCACATGCCAGCCTGCACTCCTAAAAGAGAGAGATTTGAACTTATCAGGAGCGAGTGTGTGCTGAGGTAAGCTCAGCAAACTACTTGTTTTATTGCTCTGGCTCCCTCTCCAGCACCATAGCGTTAGGGCAATGGGACTGGAACAGGCTGAAATTGAGGAAGGGGTTAGCATTGCCATGTCCACCAATGCTGATGGGGGGGGGGGGGGAGGTCAGTGGTAGTGAGAGTTGACCCCCCCCCCCAACATGCATTGGTCCTTATGGCAGTGAATGTTAAAGAGGAAGTAAAGGGGGGGGGGGGGAAACACCCTGCAAGGCAAAGGCATAATGAGCTAGTATGCATAGCATACTAGTTCATTATGAATAACTTACCTGAGAACGAAGCCCCCGAAACGGTCCTCGGTCTTCCTCTTTGCCGCTGCCATGGATCCCGGAGTGACTTCCGGGTCTCGTGGCTCTGTCGATGTGATTCGCTGGAGCCGCGATGACGTCACTCCCGCGCATGCGCACGGGAGCTAACACTCGCGGCATATCGCCGCGTTCTGCGGCCTGCCCAGTGCGCCTGCGTGCATGTGCCGTAGACAGCAGTGGCTGTCTTCGGGTAAATATCTCCTAAACCGTATAGGTTTAGGAGATATTTCTTGGACCTACAGGTAAGCCTTAATCTAGGCTTACCTGTAGGTCAAAGTGGTTTGTAAGGGTTTACAACCACTTTAATCTCCTCATCCCCAACCCCACCTTGCATTGGTACTCATGGCAGTGAAATTTTAACCCACTACCCCCTTCTGCATTTGTGGTAATGTCAGTGAAAGTTAACCCCCTCCCCCCACATTGGGGGGTCATGGGAGGGGGTTACATTTCAATACCACCAATGTAGGAGAGGGGGGTATTAATACTGACGCCTGTGCTAGTGGTTATTAATGCATCCACTGACTTTAATGCAGGGAGTTACTAATGCGTCCTCTGATACCAGTGTTGGGGGTTATGGCGTCTGGCACCAGTGCTGGAGGTTTTTAATGCATCCGCTAACATCAATGCTAAGGGTTATTACCCCAGACTTGGGATACCTATTTTGGAGGTTATTATAACGTCCACTAACACCAATGCTGGGGGTTATAATTACATTGTAATTTAATTCAAGTTTAGGGGTGGGGCAGGGTAGGGGTTGGGTGGGGTAACCGGTGGCCAGTAGCCCCGATATAAAGATGAGATTGTGGCTCAACAACCACTTTAAGATTTATAAGTAATGGCACCAGAGATTTCCGATTTGAGGCATATTCGTTTTCTTTCTACTTTTTATCTTAAAGGAAATGGGCAACTTCCAAGTCGCACAAATATCCACATACATAATATAAATTCAAAGCAGAACTTATAAAGTGCAAATTCCAGCATAGTAACCTATGTCAGAAAGATATGTTGCAAGGCCAGGGTGTCTTGTCAAAACAGGAGAGGCTCAAAAGAAATGTGTAAATGGTCTACCGTAGTACCTCCCCAGCCCCAAAAAAGGCGAAAAGAAAACATAAGAAGTCATGTGGCAGTCTGACCCATCGGTGGAGGTTCTGGGAAGAGATTAAGAGGTAGACTTCAAGGTAACTTTGGGTAATGGCTTACACGGTAACATGCAATAGGAAACAACCTTAGAACTAGTGGCAATAAAAGAATCATTCACAGGTAGCCTTGCAGGGTTTTTTTTAGATCAAAGTTTATGGTCCTTTAAAAAAGTGTTTTGTATTTTTCTATTTCTTAATTTATTACATTTATATCTTCACATTGCACGATTTGACACTCATTTGGTCTTCTGGTTCCTGCCAGTCTTGACAGCAACAGACCAGGTTTTTTGATACATATGCATCAATTTGGACCAGAGAAACACTGCCCCTATTGGGTTAGCGATGTTTTGAAGAAATTCTCAGTGTATACATATATATATACACACTTTAAGGCCCTTTTCCCTTGTTTGTTTTTTTGGTACATATTGCTCATCTCTGTGCTGTTACCAGAGAACTGAAAAACCTGGCTAGTGCCACATCATTCTATATGCTTGTGTCCCAAATAGCCTACATTGCTTGCATCTTGTAACATTGATGTTTACGAGTAACTTTTAGGTGTGGTTTAATTTTTGCTAATAAAAATATTTTTTTTCCTTTTTGTTATGCAGAGGAATGCTCATTTTGGCTGCCTTTATATGGTAGCCTGTGCTGCCGTTTGGTTGCACAGCCAGCCTGTTTGACAGATGAAGTCATGGTGGGGTTCCTTAACCAACAGGTAAGAACTTTTGTCAGTAGAAAAGAATAATCTCTGGAAATAGGGTTGCTTACTTCAAATTTGTTACCTCTAATATTAAATACCTAAACATTTAAGTATCTTTTTAATTGTTCAAGAGACAGACATTCAGGTGCTTGAAGTAAATATACTGAGTATTGAGATGCAGTTGTTATAGATTTTACAGCATGTATGAATACTGCTTTATTGGCTAGAAAATGAAAGCCTAAAATGATTTATGAAAGTGGTTTTAAAGGCAGGCATTCTATGCATTAAGGTAAAAAACATTGTCAGTGCGGTTACCCCTCCAGTTTCTATTATACTTGCCTGAGCGCAGTGGCGGGGGGGGGGGGTGCAGGGGAGCCGTGGGCCTGGGTGCAACGTTTGGGGAGGGGGCGAAATCGCACAGCAGATTGTGTCACTCCGGCTCCGTCACCCTAATTTCTGTTTCCTGTGTCCCCCTGCAATCCGGCTGTCATGTTTAGTGTCAGCTGGGTGGGTGATGCCCTGTGATTGGGCGAATGGGGTCATGTGCAGCGGTGGAGTTGGCCTGTCATTGATGCTCCTGGAGTCCCACCTTAGTCCCACCTCCGCCGTCTTCTCCTCTCCTCCTGACCGCCAGATATGGGACTCACATCATTTCCCCTTGATTGTGGCAGACAGCCGTCAGTCTGGCAGTGTTGCAGACAGAGATCATGGTGGACACAGAAAGCAGGTGAGAAAAGGGAACAGCTGCTACTCAACTAGTCAAAGCCAGCACTGAGTTTTGCCCCTCTCACAACAAGTGCACACATACTTTTCTGGCTTTCTATTGGGTGTGAGTCCCGGTACACTGAGCTGCTTCCAGTCCAATGAGTCCATGCAGCATACTGCTCAGAGCTCTGCTGTTCCATGGACGTGTACATGTAATGAAATGGACATCTCTGGGTTACTCACTGTGGTATGTGACACTCGCCATGTGCAACACAGTCACATGGGGCACACTACACTCAGTCTACAATGCACACATACAGAGCATCACCCTCTTCCCCCACTTATCCCCAATGTCTCCCCTCACTTATCCCAAATTTTCCTCCTCTCCTCCCATGTATCCCCCACTTATCCCCAATGTCCCCCTTCTTTTTCCACTTATCCCCAATGTTCCTCCACTCCCCCACTTATCTCCAATACCCAACCCCTTATTCCAAATGTCCCCTCCTCTTCTCCCACGTATCCCAAATGTCCCCTCCCCCCCCCCCCCCCATTTAGCACCAATGTCATCCCCTATACCCCCTCTTGGACTAATGTCCCCTACCCCCACTTAACATTGCTCTCCTACTGTAAGTTGTAGCTGCTCTTCTGTAGCAGCCCCTCTCTCTGATACTCTGTAGGTGGTGAAGGGAGCATTTGGGGAGGGGGGGGGGCTTAGGAGAGCTCTTTACTGGAAGAGGGGTTGTAAAATGTCCTGTGTGAGATGCATTCCTACTCCTGAACTCTGATCTCTTTGTGTAGCACTCCTAAACACTGAAATCTGTATGCAGTACACTCCTGAACCCTGCACTCTGTGTGTAGCACACTCCTAAACTCTGTACTCTGTGCAGAATTCACAAATGGTATTTAACAATGTTTTATCAAGACTAAGGTGGCATGGTTTAGTTTCTGCAATTATTCTCTGACAAATACCCCTGTCTATAGTATTTCTGCAGTCTCTGACCTTTCTCCTGTACTATGTCTGCAGTCTCTGACCTTTCTCCTGTACTATGTCTGCAGTCTCTGACCTTTCTCCTGTACTATGTCTGCAGTCTCTGACCTTTCTCCTGTACTATGTCTGCAGTCTCTGACCTTTCTCCTGTACTATGTCTGCAGTCTCTTGCCTTTCTCCTGTACTATGTCTGCAGTCTCTTGCCTTTCTCCTGTACTATGTCTGCAGTCTCTTGCCTTTCTCCTGTACTATGTCTGCAGTCTCTGGCCTTTCTCCTGTACTATGTCTGCAGTCTCTGACCTTTCTCCTGTACTATGTCTGCAGTCTCTGACCTTTCTCCTGTACTATGTCTGCAGTCTCTGACCTTTCTCCTGTACTATGTCTGCAGTCTCTGACCTTTCTCCTGTACTATGTCTGCAGTCTCTGACCTTTCTCCTGTACTATGTCTGCAGTCTCTGACCTTTCTCCTGTAATATGTCTAGCACTAAATATTATGCACAAGCCTTAAGTTGGGGTTATTATTGCCTGCCTGCTCTGATGTATATAACTGTTCCTCATTATTTACAACCTGAGCCTCTGATTGGCTGCCCGCAGCCTTTTATCATGATTGAGGAGATGATATCTCTTTGACTACTGTAGTGAAAGATGTCTCAGATCTAACCAATAATAAGATTGCAGGCAGCCAATCAGAGGCTCGAGCTGTGAGTGGAGGAACCCTTTGCATTTTGCCACACGCAGTAGCTGAGCAGTCCCTAGGCCCCCATTCTTAGGTGCTAAAAGTCCATGAGTTAGGGGGTGCAAATTACTTGCCCTAGCTGCTGACGACCCACGCTATGCCACTGCCTGAGCCTGATCCCAATGCAGTACTGTCCCTCTCTTCACTAGCTCAGATGCAGCAGTGGGAAACATTGGCTGTTAATTACAGCCAGTAAGGATGGGTCGGGGGTGAGGCCAAGCCATGGGCTGTGTGTCGGTGGACCCAGAGCGTGGCACAGGAGCAGCCTACATGAGTGCCCCCATAACAAGCGGCTTGCTATGGTGGCAGTTGGCAGGGAGGAGGAGCCAGGAGCACTGGCAGGATACCTGAGAAGAGGATTGGAGCTGCCTATTTCTTTATCGTACATCATAGGACACAGAGCCATAGTAGTTAGTATGTGGGTTATATAGGCCAGTTTTAGGTGATGGACACTGGCACACCCTAGACGGGATGTTCACTCCCTATATAACCCCTCCCATTTATTGAGAGTACCTCAGTTTTTTTTTTTTGCCAGTGTCTTGGGTGTTGGTCACGAGTAAAGATGTGCTATGATGAGCTCCACTGGAATAATCCTTTGCTAGGGCAAGCTATGCAGCCGAATCCATTCAAAGTGTATTTTCAGGCCGAACTGAATGGTACTCTGGCCTTGTGGCAGAAGAAACCAGGTTTAGCCAGTAACTCTTCTCTTTTTAGAGAGCTGGACCTCGGGATCCAGCGATTTAGTTTTTTTTTAGCCATTAAGCTTCCTGGCGGGGTGCTATACGGGTCCAGGGGTGTGGATCCTCTGATTAAAAAGGGGCCCCGGTCCTTGAAGGTTTTTTAACGGAGCCGGTCGTGTGGGGTGAAGATTGGGTCTGTTTGGTTTTACCACAGAATCCCTGCAGCCGACTAAGGTAAGTGGAGATTCCTAAGGAATTTTACATTTTCTTATGGATTTTCTCCTTTAAAAGTAAATGTCATGCCTAAAGTCAGCACTGGGGGCTGTATTGAGCATGTATCTTGTTCCTGCTTCCATTCCTCACTCTGTGTCCACAGAAGCTGCAGGCTTCCTCCGGCTAAGCAGTCTCAAACCTCGGTAAGATGTTGGAGGGGGGATTTTTTTCTAAAAACACCCCCCCCCACGTGGGCAGAAGCTCTCGCCTCTACCGGAATAGGCAGGGGGAGCCCAGAACGATCAGTGGATGCCTCTCGACTCTTCCACCGCCTCAGCGCGGCGGTTCTCCATCTCCTCCCTCTTCAAACACCACTCCCCCACGCACACGCCGATCCGGGTCGGATCGGAGGCCCACTCGCGCATGGGAAAACGCTCTTTCTCCCTTCTCCCTTTTTATCTCTGCATTTGTGCATTGGGCTATGGTCAGAAGCGGAGGTGGAAACAAAAAGTGTCTCCCTCAGGCTTTAAGGACCCTAGTCTCATCTCTATAATGTCATCCTCCCCTAAGAGATCTGGGGTTGACTTGTCAGGGTGAGCCATCAAGGCCGTCAAATGTTGCAGCGGTTTCCAACACTGCCGCCCCTGTCTACATTACTAAGGTTTTTTCCTCAGCTTTGGTAGGATTGGAAGAAAGGTTAGCGGCTTTAATTGTATCTTCCCAGATTGGGAGAGAATACGACAGGTCCCCTTCCACTACTCAGGGCCCTCAAACAGAGGAACTGGGAGCGGGAGAAGATGACTCCTCTTCTGAGAGGTCAATTGCGGAATGACCTCCTTCAGCTTCACAATCTGAAAGATTGATGGTGCAATCTCTTACTGAAATTGTTCGTGTTGTGTTGAGACAGATGGGTGATTTCAAACTAGAGTTCCGAGAGTTCCCATCTCTTCATGGAAGAGCAGGGGTTGGGGTTTTATTCAAACCTTTTCACGGTGCCAAAACCAAATGTAGATGTCAGACCCATTCTAGATCTCAAGGATCTAAACCGGTTCCTGAATATCCGCTCTTTTCGCATGGAGTCAATCCGATCAGTTGTCTCCATCCTACAAGGGGGAGAACTTCTGGCCTCAATCGACATAAAGGATGCGTACGTGATGTACTCCAAGAAAAGGATTTTACAGGTAAGCTGTTATAAAAACCTATTTTTTACTGCCACTCATCTGAATGAGTACCAAGTCTTGTACAAAATAATATATAAAAGAGGTTTACAGGTGTGGGATAAGTACACCACCCGGTCAAGATGTCAATCTAAGTAATATACTTGAGGAAGAGACAGTGGCCGCAAAGGATATACACGTGGTATAGGTATGCAAATGTCAGGGTGTCCTCCCCAGTAATATGCTTGAGGGAGAAGTGGGTTCTTTTGAGAAGATGGTGTCCACAATGGAAAGGAATAAGGTCCCAAAGTATGGCTACAGTACATTGCCCCCATTTGCCTTCAGTAGGTTGGCAAGATGCATACACTCTTGATAGTGTGTGCTAGTTGAGGGTTTTGAGTAGTAGGCTCTTCATGTGTAGTATTTTGGGGGTTTTAAACTAATTTCAGGCTTACAAAAGCGCATTTCTTTTTCATACATCATGGGACAGAGTCAGGCTAATATTACCTGCTGGGTTATACTTCATTATCAGGTGAATGGACACTGGTAGACCAAAGGTCTTCAGACCGGAAGTGATCCCCTATATAACCCCACCCATACAGGAAGCACTTCAGTTTTTTACCACTGTCTGCAAGGTGGATGGCATGGTTTGCTTGAGCCCTCTGAGATCTAGGTCTCTACTCCCACAGACTGTTCCAAAAATGAATCGGGGGGGGGGGGATTGACCAGATCCATTTGACAAAGGCTTTTATGATTGGATAAATGGTAACTGAGCCTCACAAAGACTCAAGATCCTGAAAGGTTTTGCCTGTAATGTGGCCTCCGGGCGCTGGACCCTGCAGAGTGCAAATCCTGGACACTACAGCTATAAGGCACTTCATGCAGGGTGCTGTACAGGTCCAAGGGAGTGGACCCTAAACATGAAAGGGTACCCAGTCCTTGAAGGTCCAAGTGACAGGAATCTGCCGTGAAGAGTGGAGATTGGGCTCTTGGCTTCTAAGCGGCCCTGCGCCCAGACGGGTAAGGGAAACCCCTTTATTTTATTATTGTGGGGTGTCCCTGTGATTGTAACAATCTGTCAAGCTAGTTAAAGGCTGGATACCTGTGTGCGATGACCATACGGGGGAGTTCTGGGCTAGGTGTGGGCGTTTGCAAAGTGTCCCTTTTTGCTTGTGTCTGGCTGTTTTTAACCTGTATGATGGTGCACCATGGTGTACCTTTTTTGCTTTGGTTCGCCATGGCACAGTGCGTTCGCAAGCACCGCTGGCCTCAGCAGTTTGTTTGGCGACCATGGCGCAGGCGGCTTCACCCGTACATGTGCCGTAGACTTTATCTGGGCGCATCGTACGCATCGTTCACATCGTACGCAAATACAGTCACGCCCGCTTGCCGGGACCACACACATGCGTGCGCATACACACATGGAACGTTCCGGCGCACATCCAGCTTATTAAGCTGTGCAGTCCAAGCATGTGGTGCTTCCAGACACAGCAGGCTCTGAACAGACGCTTGCAGTGGTTCATTTTTCCTTATCCAGGTCACATGATTCACCAGGTGTTGCTTGGCAGGCTAAAACTACTTGGCAGGATTGTTGCATAAGAAGAGGGGGGGGGGGATACTGCGCTAAACCCAAAATGAGGGCAAAAAAAGCTGCGTATGTGTGTCTGTCACTGTTTGACGTACCTGGCTGGCGTTCCTACAGTCCTTTGTACCTCTACGGGTCGGGGATTGTGAGCTGCTCACCCATATACTCCAGGTGACATCAACAGGAGAATTACAGGTGCAATTGACACACTGCCGTTGGTATGTGTGTCCATCACTGCTGGTAAGCTTGAACCTATTAAGGGAATCCCATTAGACTTGCTATCACGCAAGCTAGCCTTCCTGATGGCTATCACCTCAGCTAGAAGAGCCCTTTAATGCTGGGAACCCGTACTTGATCAATCACCATGACAGAGTGGTGTTACGACCTGTTCCATACTTTTTGCCAAAAGTGGTGTCAGCCTTTCATTTAAGTCAGGACATTATTTTGCCTTTTTTTTTTTTCTCAACCTCATTCGGTGGAAGAGAGAAGACTGCATTCTTTGGACATTGTCCGGGCAGTAAAGGTTTATTTTGCCATCAGGTATCTATGGCTCAGATTTGTAAGGCTGCTACCTTGTCTTCAGTGCATACGTTCACACAATTTTATCCCGTTGCTGTTCCGCGCAGCCGAGGATTCGGCTTTCGGCCGCAGTGTACTGCGGGCTGCCGTATAAGTTCTGATGCCTATTGTTTAGCATGGTGTCTCCCTACCCCTCAAGGCTGTTTTTCTGGGACATCCCAGCAGGTAATGAATATTTAGCCTGACTCTGTGTCCCATGATGTATGAAAAAGAAAATGGGATTTTTACATCATACTTGCCTATAAAATCCTTTTCTTTGAGTACATCAAGGGACACTGAGATCCCTCCCCTCTTTTTTATGAGAATTCAGTGCTTGCTAAAAACCTGACATGCATCCTGTATGGGAGGGGTTATATAGGCGATCACTTCCCTTCTGAAGACCTTTGGTCCACCAGTGTCCATTCTCCTAATGATGTATAACCCAGCAGGTAATGAATATTAGCCTGACTCTGTGTCCCATGATGTACTCTAAGAAAAGGATTTTACAGGTAAACATGATGCAAAAATCCTATTTTTAACGTGTGCAAAACCTGATAAAAATGACTCTGGTAGAAAAGGGGTTAATGAACAGATCACTTTTTAGCATGGACTGTGGTAATTTTCCTACCAAACCTCTGGAAATGATTATAGGTGTTTTGGGGGACATAATGTTAATGTTACAAAGACAGAATATGTAAAAGGGAAATCAAGGCCACAAAAATTCAAAATAAACGGCAGATTGCAAAAGGTAGTAGGACAAACCCCAAAAAATTATTCAAATATATTAATATTAAAAAGGTCAGATCTGAGAATGTAGGCCCTTTTATAGAATGATCTAGACTGGGCAACTGGGGACAAAGAGAAGGCACATTTATTAAATACCTTCTTCAGCTCTGTATATACAAAGGGCCATAAGGGAGCTCGTGTCCATAATGGGGATTGTATTGGCACAGCCCCAAATGACTCACAATGGATCAAAATTGATATGGTCCAGAAATATTGAAACAGCATAAAGCACCTGGGCCAGATGGCATACACATACAGTCATTTCAAAGCCATTGTTTCTAATTTTTAGGGACTTGTTAATGACTGGGATAGTACCACTGGTTGGTGTAAGGCCAATGTGGTGCCTGTGTTTAAAAAGTGATCAAAGTCTTTGCCAAGTATTTATAGACATGTTAGTTTAACTTCTATAGTTCAGAAGACACTTGAGAGTTTAATAAAAGACCATATACCGTAGATGAGTTTTCTGGGAAAAAATATTTTAAGCAACAGACAGCATGGATTCACGAAAGGCAGAAGTTGTCAGACAAACCTAATATATTTATAAATGATATAGGGTCTGGGATTAAAAGTACCATTTCAGTCTGTGCAGGTCACACCAAGTTATACAGTGGAATAACACCCTTACAGGATGTCTCCAACTTGGAAGCCGACCCCCGTGCACTGGTTAATTTGGTAAATGAAATTTAATGTTGATAAAATTAAGTTATGCACTTGGGGGCTAAGAATATGCATGCATCATACATACTGGGGAAGTACAACTGGGGGAATCAATGGTGGAGATGGATCTGGCTGTCTTGGTAGTTTAGAAGCCCAATGATGACACTAAATGGCGAGCAGCAGTTTCCAAAGTGAGCAAAATCCTTTCTTGTATTAGGAGAGGTATAGAATTCAGAGAGAGGTATCATTTTACCCCTGTACAAATCATTAGTAAGACCTCATCTTGGAATATGCAGTTCAGCTTTGGGCACCAGTTTACAATAAGGATATCAGGGAACCGTGGACAGTGCAGAGAAGGGCAATCAAACTTGTAAAAGGTATGGAGGAGCTCAGCTATGAGAAGATTACAGCAACTGAAATTATTCTCTCTTGAGAATAGATTAGATTAAGGTCGGCCATACATAGTTCAAATCTCGGCTGGTTCCGCAGGGACCGGCCGAGATTCGAACCATTAATGGGCATGCTGAATTTACCAAGTTGATCAATCATTCAACTTGGATATAACCAGCCTGCCAGATTCGCTTGCAGTTATCACAATCAGCTGCTATAGCCACTAGCGATAATCACTGTTTTCTCCCGGAAGGGGTGGCTTCGAAGACAGATGCTTGGCGGGAGGGATTCCCCTGTCAACACTGTGTTGATGGGGGTTATCGAGGCAATTTCTTTCCTGCAACCCGTAGTGACTAGAAAGGAAATTCTCTTTGTATGGCTGGCCTATAGGGGATATGATCAACATGTTCAAATACATAAGTGGTCCATATAGTGAACTGGGTGTTGCGTTACTCACTTTAAGGTAATCACAGAGGACAAGGAGATGCTCTTTATGTCTGGAGGAAAAGTTTTAATCTCCAAAGAAAGGCTTCTTCACAGTAAGAGCTGTGAAAATGTGGAATAGACTCCCTCAAGTGTTGTTGTCTCCAGTAGATTGCTTAAAAAAAGGCCTGGAGTCTTTCATAAATGCACATAATATAACTGAATGCTGGCATTTATAGGTAGAGTTGATCCCGGGTATATCAGATTGCTTCTTGGGGAATCAGGAAGGATGTTTTTCCCCTGCTGAAACAAATTGGATAAATTTTTGCTGGTTTTTTTGCCTTCCTCTGGGTTAACTGTGGGTATGGAATTGTGTATATAGATTGTAAATATATTTTTTTCCCCCTTTTATTGGTGGAACTAGATGGACTTGTGTCTTTCTTCAACCAGACCAATTATGTAATTATGTTTGGGTTCCATAAGTAAATGTGAATAAACACTTGCTCTGCCTGTACCCTTTTAAACTCTTTATGAGCTGTTTTTGCTCACTGTGATCTGTTCCCACACTATATCCTGTCTGTGTGCAAGTACTGCACTGCTCTGATGCAAACCAATATAGAAAACAAACTCCGTATTCCTATCCCTATACTAGCATGTATAGTACAGTAAAACCTTGGATTTGTTCCGGAAGCATGCTTGTAATCCAAAGCACTTGTGTATATAAAAGTGAATTTCCCATAAGAAATAATGGAAACTCAAATGATTCGTTCCACAGCCATTTATTCATAAGTCCTTCAGTTTATAGTCCATATAAAAAGATTATAACCATGTGATAGGTTGTGTAACCATAAAATGTCCATCCACAAATGGAAGCCTCCACAAGGGGTTTAGAAGAAAAATCCAGCAGGAGCTACAGCATCTAAAAGAGAAGAGCGGAGCCTCTAAGTGTAGCAATATGGTTACATTTAATGAAAGTACAACATTTAGCAACTCGCATGGTTGATGATTAAGAGGCACATCTGCGTGTGCAGGCATCCGAGGTAAAGCGGTCTGCAATTGTGACCAGAAAGACTACCCTGCAGTAGAGCGATCGGAAAGGCAAGCTTGAACTGCTGCTGGAGTGCAGCGTGGAAGGGATGCCGTAGATGGTGGAGGGAGGATGGTCTATGCGGACATGCTTGTCTTGCAAAATGCTCTCAACCCAAGCTTTTACTATATATGCATAAATGTAACCCAACGGTGTAAGGAAAATTCACATATATAGACAAATGAATAAATCCACTTCCAATCAAATGACCACTCGGTGTACATGGTATCAGTGTCCAGGCATTCTCTAATAATGTTTTCAAGTGAGAAATCAGTGAGGTTTCCCTGATGAAGTCCTATGATAAATGACAGTATATGTAGGACAGGGCCAGGTGATCTTTACATTTTGGGAAGTTATGTTGATGATGCTGGAGCGGCACCCTGTAGGCTTAAAGAGCTGTTTTTAAGTGCCAATTCTTCTGTAGTGCACAACTGCACATGCATAATTTGCGTTTAAATTGTTCTGAGGATTACTATGCAATGGGAATGTTTTCTCATTTTGAGAACTTTGCCATTTGATCCGACCTGAGCAAGAGGAGAAGCTAAGGAGAGCTGAAAGTGAATTAACCCTACAGAGGGAAAGGCATACCGAGACCTGTAACTTGCATAGGTCTCTAACAGGCTAAACACACTTGAGGTGGTGTACTTTTTTAATTTGACAATTGTGGAATTTCTCACTGGAACACTATATCGGAGACTGTCTGGACATGGATGCTATGTATATTGAGTGATGTTTGGATTGGGAGTTGATTGATTTGTCTATATATGTGGATTTTCCTCACTCCATTGGGTTACCTCTATGCATATGCATTATATGGCAGTATATTGATCCTGATAGTTTCATTATTTTCTGTTTATTTGCTCTTGCGTATTGGTTTTGGTCAGAGCGGCACACCACTTACATGCACTTTACAGGATGTTTGCGTTACATACCTGTAAGAATTTTCTTAATGGCAATTTAGATGTGTAATTACTCATAAAATGTGTCATTTTTATGACTGTGAATTCACCCCATAATGCTGTGGGAGATGCAACCGAAGATAATATGCTGCAGATATGATACATCTTCCCTGTTGATCATGTGCAAGACATTGATTACTCTATCAGCAAGAATTTGATCAAAGCAACAGCATATATCTGAACTTGTGACAGAAGATGTACAATCGTTACTGTTACATTTTGCGTGGCCAAGATAAGAAAATGGTGTTAAGCAACTGCCGTAAATGTTGTATTTATGTCCATTTGTCTTTTGGATTTTCTTGAAAAATTGCATGTATTACTCTAGACTGACATTCTTCAATTTTCTCAATGCAGAAAGTAATATTGTATAGTAACCTGCAGCTAACAGCCATAGACTGAATGAAACGAATACCGTAGCTTATTGCCATCCTTGCTTCTAACACCATTAAGACTAGGCTAATAATGGCAGTAAGCCAGAAGGGATTTATTTTTCTAAAGAGCTAAAACCTAAAGATGCCATTATATGGTTTAGCTAGTGAGTGTGTGTGTAAAATATATATATATGTATATGTATGTATGTATGTATATGTATATGTATATGTATATATATATATATATATATATATATATATATATATATATATATATATATATATATATATATATATGAGCTTTCTGCATTTTCATTATCTAATTATTAAACTACCAATTGGCTCCTGATTTTCCCATTACTAGGGTGTTTAAAACATGTAAGGGAAACCCTGAATCATCACTACTAGGAAAACACGAATGGTTCTTTAGTTATATACACAGAGCATAATAGGTTTGCTTGGCATAAAATGGCAACAGGATAATAATTCATCTTACACTCCCATATGTCCACTGTAGCTAATCGGGCATGACATGGTCATCTGTTAGATGAGCAGAGTAATTGTCTAATCTGTGTCACTGTAAATACGAATCCTGCCATAAAGAGTTGTTTCTAAGTATTGTTTATGTTTCAAACGTTGTCTGTTATTAGTGGATGTAGCCAGCTGCTTTACTGTGTTTTTTTTTTTTTTTTTTTTTTTTTTTGTCCCCCCCTTACACTGGTTAGTTTTATTGTAAGAATGGATATCCGTTCTAACAAACATTTTAAAGGGTTAGAGGTCAATTAAGATAAATACTGTATTCATTCATGTGGTCTATTAGGAGCAGGTAATTCACTAGACAAGGTGCTAAATGCTGCATGCATATTTAATGCATTTTACACCTTCTTTTACCTCAAACTGGACCCCCTGGCTGCAACAGGAAGTTAAACATTTAGCAAAGGTATTCCCACCACTGCAAAATGTGACCGTTCCAGCTCAGAGATGCTTTTTGTCAGGGAGCGGACACCCACTGGCTTCCTAACAACCAGTGATTCATCCCTGCCCTGCTCATTCAGCTGTCAGCCTAGGATTAAGAGCCTGGACAGTGTTGAGAAATGGCAGGTTGCACCGCCCCCCCCCCAAATAAAAGGGGGGGTTGACAAGAGTTTGCCCCCTCCTGAACTATACCAGGCTGTATGCTCACACCCTGGGGGGGAGTTCCTCACCAGTAGTCCCCTGCTAAAGCCTCTAAGGCAGGGGTGCCCAACCTTTTAAAGCGCAAGGGCCACTTAAGCGACTTGGTGACCAGTCACAGGCCACAATGAGGGGAGCGGGCGGATGACAGGTCCATGTCCACCCTGCATATGCAGAGCAGACATGGACATGGCTCGCTCTACTCTATGGGCCTTCTGATCTGATCTGCCATGATGGAATGGGATGGATTTCTCCCTTCTGTTTTTTTTTTTTAAGTGGACCGGAGGTAGGTGGGTGTATATGGCCACAAGTCTGTTTACATCTGTGGCTCAATAGAGGTGAATGGAGGGTCCAATTGGGTCGGACTGATCATGCCAAAGGGGCCTAATTCTGCTTTCACACTGCTGTGGTTTACCTGTACTGCAAGTGCAGTACAGTACACCTGTGGCTTTCCTGTAGGTTAGCTGCACTTGCCTAAGGCCCCTTTCGCATGGGACAGAGGCCCCTTTCATCACGGGATGGATCCGTGATGATCCACCTCATGAACATCCGCTTGCTCAGTAGGGATAGCTCCGTTTATCCCCGCTGAGCAGGCGGATGACAGATCTCCGCTCTCCCCTATGGGGGATCGGATGAACACAGACCGTCTGTCCGTGTTCATCCGATCCGCTCTGCAGACGGATAGAAAAATAGGATTTTCCTCCGTCTGCAGAATCAGACCATAGCAGAGACGGATCATATGGGGTGTCAGCGGATGTTCATCCGCTGACACCCGCTAACCCATAGGGATGCAGGTATGTCCGTATTTCATCCGATAATGGATTGATGTAATATGGACATACGGTCCGCACGTGTGAAAGGGGCCTTAGACTTCTATTATATCCTGCAGGTGTGATGCACTTTCTGAAAGCTCCCCACACCTGCAGATAATAGAAGTCTATGGCTCAGTGCAGGTAACCCACAGGTGTTCTGCGGATCAGTTTGAAAGCAGCCCAGTAACCACTGCAGAAGAGATATGCCATATATACACTTTGATTTTAGTAATGAACTTACCTTTAATAACAGTGTTCCATTCAGGTATCGCTGACTGTTGATGTCCCAGGCAGAGTGCATTTGTTATCACTCCACCTGTACCAGGAGGCGGCACTATACAGGAAGCATCAGTTTATGCAGCTCTGTAGCCACTTGCTTTCTCTACCGCCAGCTTCATTAACAACACTGATGCTCTGGGATGGCGGGTCAGCAACCCACAATCTGGACTTGCCAACCCACCATCAGAGAGCAGGAGATTGAGGGCCACATCAAAAGGGCTCCGCGGGCCACATGTGGCCCCCGGGCCACTGGTTGGGCACCCCTGCTCTAAGGCTTCCATCCCACCACCCTTGCCTGGTGGTTATGAGGGCTGTGGGCAGGGAGCCTATTGGAGTCTGGAAGGCCGCTTTAAGAATAAGGGGCATCCAGATACTGGCCCCTGCTATTTAAATTAGTAAGGGGTACTATGCACCCCATATTAAGAAAAAAATTGTACCCTAGAAATAAACACCAAAACATTAGAAAAGTCATTTTATTTAGATTTTCCCATGCGTTTGTCACCAAAAGTGTCAGAGCCTCAGTTGGTGGAGTATACCCAAGAATCTGCAGAAGGGGAAATACTTCTCACCAGTTACCTGGAAGGTGGTAACAGATGGCAGCCTTTCAAGTTGGGGAGCAGTCCTGGTAGAAAAGTCGGTCCAAGCGAAATGGTCCAGAACCAAAGGACTTTGCTTATCAACGTCTTAGAGATTCGAGTAGCGTACCTAGCCCTAAGGGCCTGGACATTCAGGTTGCTGAATCCCCCTGTCGGGATTCAATCTGACAATGCCACAGCAGTGGCTTATATCAATCACCAGGGGGCGCCAGATGTCAGGCTGCCCAGGGAGAGGTAAACCAGATCCTAACATGGGCAGAAAAGCATGTGCCGTGCATATCGCCAATCTTCATTCCAGGAGTAGAGAACTGGCAGGCAGGCTACTTAGTCGCCAGCAGTTGTTCCCGGGGGAATGATCCCTTCCCCCCGACATCTCCCTGGCTATATGCCAAAGATGGTGGATCCCGTACGTAGATCTGTTTGCATCCAGGTTCAACAACAAAGTCGACGACTTTGCTTCAAGAACCGGGAATCCACTCGCATGTGGAACAGATGCATTGGTGACCCCATGGGACCAGTTCTCGCTGATTTATGCATTCCCTCCTATTCTGCTGTTACCTCGACGTCTTCGCAGGATCCAGCGGGCAAGGTCGATAGTTCTTGTGGACCCAGCGTGGCCCAAAAGGTCTTGGTATGCAGAAATGGTAAAGATTTTGGTAGGGGCCCCATGGACCCTACCACCAGGTACAGACCTGCTATCGCACGGGCCAGTATCCCATCCTACTTTACAAATACTAAATTTAATGTTTTGGCTGTTGAAACCCACATTCTGAAGAATCGTGGGCTTTCAGGCTCAGTGATATCTACTTTATTAATGCAAGGAAGCCAGCTTCCAAAGTAATTTATTATAGAGTCTGGAAGGCATATGTTTCCTGGGGTTGCCATCCTAGAAAGAATGTCATAGGTAGAATCCTTGCCTTTCTGCAGATAGGGTATCGGAGTTGGCGGCTCTTTCTTGTAAAGAGCCATATTTAATCACAAGGATAGAGTAGTATTGTGTCCTCATCCTAGCTTTCTGCCAAAGGTGGTTTCAGGTGTTCAACTGTTTTACCTTAATTTTTTCCAGAACCCTGTTCTAAGGAAGAAGTCACTACATTCTTTGGATGTAGTGAGAGCAGTCAAAATCTATTTGAAGGCGACTGCTCAGGTTCGCAAAACAGATGCTTTGTTTGTGTTGCCTGAAGGTCCTAGGAATTCGGCAAGTAATTATTCAAGCTTATGGTTTGAAGAGGAAAGTTCCACCTTTTCAAATCAAAGCGCACTCCACCAGGGCTGTTAGTGCTTCATGGGCAGTGCATCACCAAGCCTCCATGGCTCAAATCTGTGGATATGGCCTTTGGGCCCAGTGTACTGCAGGCAGCAGTATAGGTCCTCAGGTCTGATTGCACCCTATTTATTTTTTTATTTTTGTGTTCCCTCCCCTCTGGTGGCATTTCTCTGGGACATCCCATACAGTAATTACTGTAGCTCTGTGTCCCGTGATATACGATAAAGAAAATTGGATTTTTATAACAGCTTACCTGTAAAATCCCTTTCTTGGAGTAGATCATGGGATACAGAGGTCCCTCCCCTCTTTGGTTACACGTGTATTGCTTTGCTGCAATACTGATGTACTCCCAGTAAGGGGAGGGGTTATATGGGGAATTGAACTTCCTGTCCAGGGTGTGCCATCACCTGAAGGTGCCATATAACCATACAGTACTATGGCTCGTGTGTCCTGTGATGTACTCAAAGAAAATAATTTTACAGGTAAGCTGTTTTTTTTTTTTACCTGCAAAAAGTGCATTTATTATATATTTAAAAAAAAAAATGTTGTCCTTCAAAGAATTCTGGTCTCTTAGTTCACATTTGACTAAATTTCTAACGCTCAACAATACCTATAACGTTTGTATGGCATTGGTATGGGCGTCAGACAGGCGTCAATGAGCTTTAGTATGGGCATTACAGGCATTTTGCAAGTATCAATGAAGAGTTAAAAATGCTTCCCAAACGCCCTATGGGCAGTTTCGAAGCATTTGACAAGCTTTAAAACTGTTCCACAAATGCCTATTCCCTTACAGTAAATGAACGAATCTTAACGCCCCGCAGCCGCTCCGCAACTGCCTGCCAGAGCATTTGCGAGGCGTTACCATAGACTTGAATGGGAGGTTTTGAAAGGCTTTGAATGCCTCCTGACTTGTCATTAGGCTTCAATTTTGAAGCAACGCTAATACTTGGTGTGAACAGCACTATGCGCTGTCTATTGTATCTTGTGCATAGGCGTTTTTGAGGGGCCTTTTTAACGACTCTCAAATGCCTGCTCTTAATGCCAGTGGGAGTGCTTCTACATGGTACATCTCTGGATATACATGTCTGTGGTGACAATGTGTGTTAAAAATGTCTATTTAAAGTCATTATTAGTTATTTATACTCCGTAACCGGTGGAAACCCATTCAGGCACAGGGAGAACATGCAAACTCCAGGCATGTACTGTCGTGTTTGGGATTTAAACCAATGACCCTGGTGCTGCTAGGGGGCAGTGCTAACCACTTGCGGCCTTATTGTGTCATAGCTTTAGGCCCATCAACCCTTCAAAATAATGGCAATCTGGTGGCAGCTTGGAGTTTAAAGGATTCATTCCAAATCCAGCTACGATCACTCTGTCAGTCTGCTGGCAGGTCCGAAAAGCCCTTCCTGCAGTTTAGACATGCTATGTCTGTGAATTTCCCATGTTTTTTTTGGGGTGGGGGTTCCTCTTGAGTAGATATTTCTTCATGATCATGTTGTTTTGTATCTCCTGTTCAGGTAGTGTGTTTTTTCACCTGTTTTTTTTTTTTTTTTTTTTTAGATTATCTGTCCCTTTTCTGTGATCTGGTTCTTTGTACTGCTTGTTCAAAGATGGTTAAAGGCGGGGTTCTACAGGGACTGGCCTAATGGTTTTGTTACTTTTGTGTTTTGTGTCCCAACCTCCTGTAGGCAGCAGTATTACCCAACTGTCTAAGCATTATTAAATTCTTGTGTCTCTCAAACTTCAAGAAAATAATTTTACAGTTAAGTGCAATGATTATTTTTTATATTGCGTTAATTTTGCCTAGGCTATGCTATTTCAATTTTCATTTTGATTGTTCCAGGAAATGGTTGGTGGTGTTCGCAGCTGCATCAAGCTATACTGTGTACTGAAAGGTGCTAATCTTCACTGCTACTATACTCCAGAAGAGATTGAGGCAAAAATTGAACCAACAATGACGATTCCTATTAACAAGGTATGCTATTTGATTTCCGCTCAATTTTTTTTCTTATTTAAAGTCTAAATTTGCGTAGATGAGTTTCCTGGGTTACTGGGCTGTTGGAATGCCTGGAAGCTATGTAAAGGATTTGTACGCTCGCACATCTAGGCACCTGCATACTTGTGGTCAGGCTTTGGATATTAATTTATTTTTATTTTTTGGATATTCTTAATAATTAAGTTCATAAGCTTTACAACAAGCTCTCCCTGACCACTATAGTTGCTGACACTGTGGATCACTTCATCCTTGAAGTTCAAAGCAGAGGCTTGCAAGTTCAAGTCTGTCTTAACAGCTCAGCTCACTCTGCTCTCCATTCTCATAACTCATAAATGTATTGTTGACACTGGGTGTGCACTGGGCTTAAAAAAAGATGTTCTTCAAGGTATGTGGGTTTTTTTTTTCCAGCCAATAAAAGCAACTGTTAACATGTGTCCAGGCCCATGAAGGATTTGCAGGCATATTGGAAAAAGGGCATTCACAGGTTAAAAATAAATAAATAAATCAAAGCACATTTAGGCAAGGAGTTGAAGATCAGAAGAAAATACTCAATGCACCTAAAGACATTTGCGTGTTAACGCATTCAATTGGCCAGGATAAATTAATATTCTGTCCAATGGCATCCATTAGCACTCAAACTCTTTAAATGTTCTAAAAACATGTGCGATACGTGGCTTTAGGTGCTTTTTTTATTTTTTTATTTATCATTTCTCCTGCCTGGAAGTTCTAGCATTCGGGGGAGAAAAGCAAATTCATTCTATGAATAAGCACAGGTATAATTTGGGCAGATCATTTTGGGGTCTAATTTCACCCAAGATTCACACCGTTGTCTACATAAATATATTAACAATGTGTGGATTTCAGGTAAAAGCATTGATACGTTGTCTCCAAAATGTTCTGTCCAAATAATGTTTGTTTTTAGAAGGTTCTAACATTCGTGTAAGTATTTTTATCTCCTGAAATATTTTATTTGAACAAAATGCCTGCATTTCAGGAAACCAGAATCCGAGCTGTAGAGAAAGATTCCAAGAAAAGGTCAAACAGTTTTACTATAATCAACATTGTATCTTGCGAAGCAATAACTAAAATCTTTTCAGCTGATAGCCGAGAAGACCTTCAGAAATGGATGGAAGCTTTCTGGCAGCATTTTTACAACCTGAGTAAGTGAATCTATCTGCTAATCTTTGTTCGTTTATTCCAGTTCCTCATATAAGAACGCTTGGGGGCCTAATTATAAATGTTTTCAGCCATGATTCAAACTTTTGTCAAATTGAATCCAAAATCCTGTGTAAAACCTTTATAAATAGACCTTAAGACCTTGTACCTTGTTGTCCCTCAGCATTTCTGATTAAGAACGGTCTGTGTTGCCTTTAAGTAAGGTTGGTGGTCACTGAGTGGGGAGTGGTGTAATTATGTTGCCACACACTGTATTGAGCTGAGCTGGGAGGTCTCCGAATTCAGGTCTTACCTCTCCTTTTGCTATGTGTTGATTGACAGGCCAGGGGTCTCCTGGTCTGCCACGCCTGCATGTACACAATTGGCAGGCTATGGTAATGATTACCAAGGGGAAGATGCAGCCTAATGGTGTGCAACAATGTAGGCTAAATCAGAGGCTTATGAATGGCAAACTTTTTATTTCTCCCAAACTGATATGCCAACAATCCTGCTCACTTAAGTGTCCTTATGTACTCGAATTACCAGTGCAAGTTGGAAATTGTCTCAAAGAGCAGTGATAAACAGGATGCATCATTGCTGCTCCTGAAATTCCTCTTACAATGCTCAGGCCTAGAAGATGGTTTCTGTATGCAGCTATAATGTCATGGACTATAAAACCTGAGTGCATCCAAGATGGCTTCCTTTGCTCCTAAGCGCTTTGAGTCCCCAGGGAGAAATATGCTATAGATCAGAGATATGCAATTAGCAGACCTCCAGCTGTTGCAAAACTACAAGTCCCATCATGCCTCTGCCTCTGGGTGTCATGTTTGTGGCTGGCTGAGTCTTGCTATGCCTCATGGGACTTGTAGTTCTACAACAGCTGGAGGTCCTCTAATTGCATATCCCTGATATAGAAATCCAAATTTTTTTAAAAAGTTTAAAAATGCGAGTTTTGCCGCAAAACTGGTTTCTAGATATTATATGGCTCTAGACCCTGGTAACTCTAGAGTGGTTGAGAGATCTAAGGCCTGTTGGTCTGCCATTGCACCAGGGTTGTCAGATGAGCAGTAGTGAAGTACTTTCCACGTATTTACCCACACTAATTGCGTCTACGGATAGGATGATTCAATTGCGTTATTTATACCAGACATATTATACCCCTGTACGTCTATTTCGTATGCACAAGAAGGACTATTTCATATGCACAGAGGGTGTGGGAGTGTTCCAAGGTGAGGCCTCTATGGTCTTAGGTAACAGGACTCATGGCCAACACCTTAAGCTTACATATATATTATATAAACCCCACTTTTAGGGGTTATTAAAGTGATACTAAATGTGCATTTAAAAAAAATAACAAACATGTCATACTTGCCTCCACTGTGCAGCTCCTTTTGCACAGAGTGACCCCGAACCTGCTCTTCTGGGGTCCTTCGGCTCTCTCGGCTCCTCCCCACTTCTGACAACCCCCTGGGAGAAGCGCTCCCGGGGGGAGGGGGCTACCTTTCAGGCACGTTCCCTAGGATGCTGAATGCAGGACTCTGCCCCGGCGCCCGCATCATTGAATTTGATTGACAGCAGCGGGAGACAGTGACTGCGATATCAGTCTATCCAATCAAGAGCCGAGAACCCCCCGGGGAGAGAGAGTGTGTCCTCGTGGGACATGTTGGAGGGTTCAGGTAAGTAAAACAGAGGGGGGGGGGGCATCACTGACAGGTGTTTTTTCCCCTTAATGCATCGGATGCATCAAGGTGAAAAAACACGAACGTTTACAACACCTTTAAGCAGGAGGAGTTGGAAGAGGCCACAAAATTGTTTCTCAGACTCCTCTTCTTCTATGTCCGTAAACTTATTGCCAGGAGATAGTTTCCGCAGAAATCTAACTTTGGGGATGTGGAAAAGATTAGTTAATGAGGATGCTCCCCTAAAAAAAAAAAAAAAAGCTTAGGAAGGTGTGGTTCCGTTGGCTTGATTCTACTGAAACTTTGGAGGATGTATCTGTGGACTGAGTGAATATTGGGAGGAGATGTGGAGGGATTATAAAGTCATAGCTGGATAGTTCCAGTGGGGGTCTTGCACGCCTTAAAAGGGCCTGTATGTTATTTTTCAGTTTTTTTTTCTGTTTCCTTTTTGTTCTATTATGTTTTTCTATGCTGAATAAAAAGTTTTTTTAGTGTACTATAGGAAGTATTTGAGAAAACTTGGCTGTGTGCCTGCACAGATTTTTTTAGGTATTGTAAATGCTAAATCTTTGCAAAGCAAAGATTTCTGGGTATGTTTTCTACTGTATGAAATTTTCAGAATAATCCTGGGCACTTAAGCCCTCCTCCCTTAAATTTCAGAAAGTTTTACTCTTAACAGACTTCTGCGCCAGAAGTTTGTACTCAACATAAGAGACTTAATTTTGTTGCTTTTATTTCCGTGTAACGTGGCCATTCACTGTGTTTATGGAGTTGTGTTTGAGTGATTGTTGGCTTTCACACTGAAGCCCTGCTCTTAAGACCTTCTATAAAACCTAGTTTGTGAAATTCGTGTTAAAGACTTAAGAAGGAAGCAGTTATATACTTTTCCTGTATGACTGCCCTTCTTTTAAACGTGAAAGAAAAAATATGCCCAGTTTATGAGTAACATTTGTATTTACTTTTTTTTTTCTAATCTAAACACCTGGACTTTCTCAGGAACATTTCTGCTCTATTGGACAGGAAAGATGGCTCCACTATTAACTTTTTCAGCCAAGATAAAACAGTTTGTAATTGATTGACTCATTTAAAATGGGGCCCCTTGTCGTGTGACATAGCAAAGCTGATAAACTTTGCATAGGGAGGAAAATTCTTTCATTACTAAATGAGGTGAAAAATTATACACATTAAGTTATTTGTGGATTACTGGGATGCATCAAAATAATTATAAATATTTTGATTTGAGCCACCCTACGGCCTTGTCTACTCAGGCGGCTTATGGCAGTAAAAAAGGTCCCTGAGCCCGTGTGTGTGTGTGTGTGTGTGTGTGTGTGTGTGTGTGTGTGTGTGTGTGCGCTTTGTTTTTTTCTTCTCTTCCTAGGGCTCAATGAAATTAATGTGGCCACACTGCAACCGCATGAAATGCACATGGTTGTAGTAAGGGGACATGGCCTTTTAAGGGTTAAAACATGCATCCAGGAGGTGACATATCATCCTTAAACTGGTTATCAAATGCCTCTGAAAAGCTTTCTCGCGCAAATTGCCTTTCATAGGGGCAGTGAACAATGCTACAAGTGTAAACTAGGTCCAAATGTCCTTTCAGTTGTCCTGACAATGTAATTTTCACTTCTTGCTATAGAAAATATATGACACTTACAGCGGAACTCGACCCAAAATGGGAAGCTCTGCTGCCACATTTAGCGCCTTTTTGGAGGGAGGGTGGGTAACTGGATTTGATGTGGCAAACTCAGCTGGAAGTTCGACCCTCTCCTTTAACCCCCCAACTCCCCTCCCCCACAGCTGTCCCAAGTACAGAGCACAGCATGCTTTGTGCATGTGCAGTAGGGAACCGACTGTGAAGCTGCAAGGTGGGGTCTGGATACCTTTTTGTTTTATAAGCTATCAGAATTTCAGTCCCTTCAGTCCTCTGCCTCTTCTGCTGGTGGGGGTGCTGAGGATGAGCTGAATTAAAAACTGTTGGCGTGCTGGGCAGAGTATAGGGGCCGGAGCAGTGCTGAGACAGAATGCAGAGACCTAACTGATGGGAGCAAAGGGATTACCCTGCTCACACCCAAAAATTATTAAAGAGAATCCCCCCCCCCTTACCTTTTTCCCTGTTATCCATAAAAAACTTGCCCACATATCCAGCAGCGTTCTATAATGATCCACGACCCTGAATCTCTCATTAGGAGCCAGCTGAGTCTTTTACTTTGACATGCATTCGCTTTGGCACATCCCCAGGGAAAATTGAAGAAACCATCAAATCTCTGATCACACACCACAGGGCTTGCCTGGAGTCCAGTGCGGGATAATATTCCGGAGCTTGGTTCTGCTAATTCACCTGGCATGGGCAGGCTAGCGCAGGTACCCAGGACGCCTGCGTTGTCCCACCCTAATTATTTTAAAGTTCTTCGTTTAGGTATGCTCAGACAATGTGTTGGCTCTCTCTCTATTTTCAGTGTATACAAAATCATCTGTAAAGGCAGCATTTTTTATTTTATTTTTAGCTATATACAGTATGTGTCTGTTAGAATCTTGCTTGTGGCACAGCAATCAACGTGTATTTTGTAGGTGCAATAACGCCTGGGTTTTGTTTAACCATGCCCATTAAGCCCTTCCCACTGTAAACAGTTTGGCTAGTCAGGTTGAGGACCCATGGGCTACACCCACCCACTGTATAGTGGTGAGGTATGCCGCCTTCCATTCTGGACACAGTAGACTGCTTTTTCTTCTGACAGATCTTAGTCCGCCCCATCATTACACAGTGAATTGCTGGAGCCTTAGTTTAGATTTACAGGTTAAGTTCACTTTTTTTTTTTTATATATATAAAAAAAAAAAAAAATACTGAGTGCACATTTTTGCAGATAAAAATATGCATTTATTTTATTTTCTAAGGAGCCTGCAGAGCATTGCACTGACTATCAGCAGATCGCAGGTGCAGTGCCAGGCTTCTACGGACTTTCAGTATTGCTGTCTGCCCGTATCTTTCATACAGGCAAACTGTTACAGAATGGCAGAAAGAGCTTTGAACTACGAGAGCGCTCACCAACTTGACTCGGAATTTGGCCTTTGTTAATGTGAAACATGAATGGTTGCAACACTAAGGCCGCGTACACACGGGCGGATTGTCTGCCCAACTAAGTTCGGCAGACAATCCGATAGACAGTCCATTCAAAATTAGCATGAACGGACTTGACCACACACGATGAGCAGACAGTCCGCTGAAAGCGTGCGTGATGACGTGTACAGCACGTACGACGGGACTAGAAAAACGACGTCCTATACACTGCAATGCAACCTTCGGCCGTGTAAACCCTTTCTGAGCATGCGCCATACTTAGTCCGTCCAACTTGCCTACACACGAGCGGACTGTCCGCTGAAACCAAGTTTGGACGAACAAAACCAAGTTTGAACGGACTGTCTTACGGAAATTCCGTAAGACTTTGTTCGTCAGACTGTCCGCTGAAGCCCACACACGAGCGGATTGTCCGCTGAAACACTGTTCAGCGGACTAAGTTGGGCAGACAGTCCGCCCGTGTGTACGCGGCCTAAGCCTATTGCAGTCTGGGTTTTTCATATGGGAGTAATTTTTTTGACAACATTTCTTTGTGCTGCATTTCTGTGTTGCCTTTTTCTGTTTAAGTGTTTCTAACGTGGGTTTGGTGTTCCCTTAAAACTTGTTTTTCCTGGTTGCTTTTGCTAGCTGCTCAGATCTCACCACAGCCAGCAGCTATGAACTCTCTGTAATCCAATGGCATTCCAAAAGTTGGTTCCCTCAACATGTTTTTGTAATCTTGCTGCAGAGGGATGTGGGAATGGGAGTCTGAGTAAGTGTGCTCACCCATATTGTGATGGAATCTCATAGCATACTTGGTGGCTCTGGGTTTCTGGATTGCAAGTCTCCCAGAAGTAGAATTGTGCACAGACAGCTGATGATGGTGGCCAGAATTTATAAGACCTCCACTGCCCACAGTGCATGATCTGTGACTGAGCCTGTGCATACTGGATATGGAAACTTGTTTGACCTTAGGACCTCTCAAAATGAAAGCTTATGCAGTCTGGACCCAGAAAACACATTGGGTCACTTTCTATCTCTAGCACACCTACATTTTTTATTTTATTCTTTTTGATCCTCTGGAAGCTATGTCACACTTCAAAATGTAATTTGCTCCAGTTCTGTTGTTGCAGCTGGTGCTGAGCCACAGAGCAGAAATTATCTTCAGAAAATACAACGGATTGGTTCTTTGGCAAGTACTATTATTCGCCTCCAGATTTTTTTTATTACAAAGGAGTACCATGATTGCTACAGTGACATAGTAAAGCAGGGTGAATAAGGAAATGGCACCCAATTTCCAGAGTGTTACTATATACCAGAGATATGCAATTAGCGGACCTCCAGCTGTTGCAAAACTACAACTCCCATAATGCATCTGCCTCTGGGTGTCATGCTTGTGGCTGTCAGTCTTGCTATGCCTCATGTAGTTGTAGTTCGGCAACAGCTGGAGGTCCACTAATTGCATATCCCTGCTATATACCATGGCAACCTAACAACTGCCATTTTTCCAGACCATTATTGGCAATTTAGTGCTGGAATATGTAATGAACCTTACTGAAATTTTAAAGGCCATCTTTATCTAGGCAGACCTTTACTTTTCAAAATACAGTAATAGCTCCCTTCCGGTCATGCTGGTCCAATGGCATCATGACCTCAAACAAGTGTGTAGAGCAGGAGTTCTGAATGTTTTTTGATCTGCATGCTTCTTCCAGGACTGTCTCAAAGTATCAGTCAGAAACAGACAGAGATAGTACTTTTTGATGAAGTTCAGCATGGCAACTCTTCTATATTTGTCGCTGTACATATTTCAGTAAACTGAAAAAGAAACGCAGAGGCTGCTATCATAAGCCACTTTTTGAAATGCTTTTGTTGACTGTTGCAAAGTCCAACATAAGTGGTTAATGGGGGTTATATGTGTACCAAAACACCCTGAAGAAGTCCTGGCAACACTGACCCTCTGGCTTCAGTACTTTCAGTCATTGATCTGAAACAAGTTTTCAAATTTATTTCCAATATTCTATATATTCTTGTTCTGGGTAAGTGACTCAGAATAAAGCCACTGGGGCTAGCTTGACAGCCAGGGAACTAGCATATGCAGGAATGTCACTCATCAGGCTGCTCTCAGGAAATGTTTGCTTTAAGTGCTTTTTTACAGTATATCCAGAAAGAAAGCTGTGCCTGGTTACTTTGATGAGGAATTTTTTGCTTCTATTGTCGCTAAGAATTGTTGTACATTTTCCACGTGATTGCCATTGGGGGAATATGTACTGCTGCCAAGTAATTACTTTGCTATACTTTGTACATGTACTAGGAAGTCTAGTCCAGCAACAGATCATTTTCTATTTCTTTTTCAATTTCATGTTTTGCCATCTTTGCACATATTGCACCATAACAAACTGTAGCTAAACAAAAAAAAAATCCTTGGTTAAGTTATGTTTCTCTACAGCTGCAGACCATGGAACGATAAAATAGGTCTAACTGTTTTGATATGCCAGTGTTTTTTTTTTCGTTTCTGCCTTTGTTTAATATTCATTCAATGGTGGTAACACAAGATAAGGAAATAATACATTTGTGTTAATGACCTGTTATAGGCAGCTGTCAGCACCATATGAATTGGATTGGAACAGCTGTTAGACAAGTTCCTGACATTCCACAACAGCTGCCTGCAGATCACATAAATCATGAAAACAAATACATATTTAAAATTGAATAATGTTGTAAAGCCCTGTAGTTTGTTTATAGCACAGCATTCTAATCATATGATTTACACATTGCGTAGCAGAATATTTTCAATGGAATAATGTCTAAAGTTCACAATTATATAAAGCTAGCATTTTTTTTTTTTTTTTTTTTTTTAAGTAATCCAAAGCCAAAACTGTTTTTACTGGGGAATGGTTAAGACCCATCAAGGTTTATTTTTCTTTTTGCCAGTTCTATTCCGTTGGGGATATTTCACTTCCCTGAAGCCGGCCATACATGCATAGAAATTTGCCTGTGGGAAACTGTGTGTACACAGTCTGTGCCACTGTCTATAGCGGTAGCATTGATCAATGTATTTTGAAGATGGGGTAGTTTCCCCACTAAGTACAAAGGCTCAGCAGGAGATCAGATTTTTTATTTTTTTTCATTCAGCCTACTGGTGGGGGAAAAAAAAGAAATTTATGAGCCTTTCTATTTTTCAACAAATAG